>NC_142488.1:143374134-143679134 GCF_049115385.1 Moschus berezovskii
CTAGTTTGCATCTGTTAATTCCAAACTCCCAGTCCATCCCTCTCCTTTGGCAGCCAGAAGCCTGTTTTCTATGTCTGTAAGTCAGTTTCTGTTTTGTCGATAAGGTCATTTGAGTCATATTTTAGATTCCACATATAAGCGATATCATATGGTATCTGTCTTTCCCTTTCTGACTTACTTCGCTTAGTATAATCATCTCTAGGTCCATCCATGTCATTGCAAATGACACTGTTTTATTTTAGTTTTTATGGCTGAGTAGTATTCAATTGTTTGTAGGTACCATGGACCATGTTCTCTTTATCCATTCTTCTGTCAATGGACAAGCAGGTGGCTTCCACATCTTGGCTATTATGAATAGTGGCTGCTATGAACATAGGGGTATGTGTGTCTTTTTGAATTGTAGCTTTCTCTGGGATATATGCCCAAGAGTGGGATTGCTAGATCACGTGGCAACTTTGTTTTTAGTTTTTCAAGGAACCTCCATACTGTTTTCCATAAAGGCTGCACCAGCTTATGTTCTTACCAACAGTGTAAGTGGGTTCCCTTTTCCCTACACCAGCAATTGTTATTTGCAGACTTTTTAATCAGGGCCATTCTGAGTGGTGTGAGGTGGTAAGATAACTCTTACGTTGAGTGCACTGATAAACTGTCCAGATGCACTCATCCTACAGATTTTGGTTCAAAATTTTAAATTAGGCATCTTCTTTCTAGGCCTTAATCTTAGTGTTATGGTTGTTTTCCTGGCTTTGAGAACTTTCTTTGTCAATAGCCAGAAAAATTATGAAAGCTCTGTAAATTCTATGGGTGCACTGGGAGATAACTGAGCCTTGGAGAACCTGGGACCCCGGGGCTGATGAGAAGGCCAGACCTGCATAGACTCTTCTGTGTGCCATGGGGGTGGAGTGGGGAGACCTAGATGTGTGAGGTGCACAGGCCCCAGGGAGCAGGGTAGCTGTCTTGGTAGGAAATTCTGCTTGCCCAAGGCCTCCAGGCAAGCTCTTGTTCCATATCCCTGAAGTGTGAGATTGGCCAAGTCATGGAAAACTCCAGAGGAAGATAGAGAAAAAGGAAAAATTTGTTCCCAGAACCCTGTATAATATGAAGGGGAGAAGGTAATGCTCACATCAAGACCCATAGTGTGGAAGAAACTGATGGTCCCAATTCTGCACTGTAACTGATTGGTGTTATCCTGCCATTTAGGCATTTAACAAGCCATTGCTCTCTTGTTGACAATATCAATATGTGGAAATAAGAATCAATCACTCCACCTTCTTGGGACTGTTTGCTATATAATGCATTGAATGACTGAAAGGGGAATCCAATTTGGTGGGCATGATGATGAAGTACAGTTGTCTGAATCTTTTACATCATGTATTGAAGAGCTGATGAGGACCAAACTACCAAAATAATTGACTGAAGAAGACAGATTTGTTGTGGTGTGACTTTGGGGTGCAGAAGAGGGAGCAAGGTTGCAGAGACATGAGGAAGACAGATTCTAGCTTGATCCCGGAAAGATTCTACCAATAGGGTTGCAGACAGGGTTACAGACCGAGATCATGAGAGAAGAGGCATCTTCCATGTCTCAGGAAGTGCTTATAGATGCTGGCCCCTCTGGCAAGGACTCTAAGGAGGAGATTGTAATTTCAGGTGGGAGGCTGAGCTGAGTTCCGCTTCCTCAAGTGTCCTACAGTTACTATGACTATTGAGCCACACCATCTTATCCTCTACCCAAGGATTGCCCAAGAAAAGACCATTATGAGGGTTCCAAGATGTGGAACTTGTCTCACAAATGGTAAATGCTGTGTTCTGTGTAAATAAGGCCCGAGTTTCTCCTTGAAGAGAAATGATGTATTTAGGTTGGTGATTGTAAAGTTTTTGAGGTAAGGAACCATGTGCATGCGTGTGTGCTCAGTCGTGTCCAACCCTTTGTGACCCCATGGACTGTAACCCGCCAGGCTTCTCTGTCCATGGGATTTTCCAGGCAAGAATATTGGAGCACATTGCCATTTCCTTCTCCAAGGGATCTTCCCAACCCAGGGATCAAACCCATGCCTCTTGAGTCTCTTGCACTGGCAGGCGGGTTCGTTACCAGCTGAGCCACCGAGTAAACAAGGGACCAAGACTTTTTATAAATTGGAGTGTAGTTGATTTACGATGTTGTCTTAGTTTCAGGTGTACAACACAGTTATTCAGGGAGATATATATAGATTCTTTTTCAGATTCTTTTCCATTATAGCTTATTACATAATATTGAGTAGAGTTCCCTGTGCTATACAGTAGGTACTTGTTGGTTGCCTATTTTGTATTAATATATAGTAGTATGTATATGTTCGGAGAAGGCAAGGGCAAGCCACTCCAGTACTCTTGCCTAGAAAATCCCATGGACGGAGGAGACTGGTAGGCTGCAGTCCATGGGGTCACTAAGAGTCAGGCACGACTGAGTGACTTCACTTTTCACTTTCACACATTGGAGAAGGAAATGGCAGCCCACTCCAGTGTTCTTGCCTGGAGAATCCCAGGGATGGGTGAGCCTAGTGGGCTGCCATCTATGGGGTCGCACAGAGTCAGACATGACTGAAGCGACTTAGCAGCAGCAGCAGCAGCAGCAGTATGTATATGTTAACCACAAACTCTTAACTTATCCCCCCACCCTGACCATGTCCTATTCATCTACTTTGTGTAAGTCACTCCACTGGGCTCTTAAAGGGGATATAAAGGTGAGAAAAGTCTGCCCCTAAAGTCACTAAGTCCTATGGGAGGAGGTGGTCAGCACACTCTTATGAAAAGCTTGTAAACAGCAAGAATCAAAGGCATAGTGAGAAAAGTGCCATGAAAGCAGTTTACAAAGCTCTGGGGGTGTAGCAAAGGGAGGGTGATTCCAACGGGGAGAGTCTGGGAAGGCTTCATGTTGGAGGAGGCATTCTTGGAACTCAAGAGATGAGAGGAATTTTGACAAATGGGGGGAAGCATTCGAAGAGTAGGGAGTGGTTTGAGCAAAGATTATGAGGCGGGAAACTGGGGACACTAGTGCCAACTGGAAGTCAGGCAGCCTGGATTTGTGTCCTAGCTTGGCCACCTAGTAGCTATAAGTTTTAGCAAGTCGCTTAGCCTCTATGTGCCACAGTATTTCAACTGTAAAATTGGGATAATGATAGTATTTGCCTTATGAAGTCATTACAAAGACGACTGAATAAGTTCACATACAGAAAACAAATAAGACAGCACGTGCCAGTTAAGAAGCACTCTCTATGTGTCTGACATTATTTTTATGTCCCACATACAGTAGTCAAAACCCATTATGTTTTGCTTGTATCACATTGAGGTAATAAACTCCCTACTTCTTAGTTGCTCACAGCTTAATTAGGTAGATAATAAAAACTAGAGCATTTTTCCTAAGTAAAAATGTCAGAAGAACACAAGTCATCCCCAATTTGCTAATAAACAGTCTGTGTACCAAAAACTTACTGATATATCCCATATATGGAGCTCTGAAGATGGTCTTCCATAAACCTGCCAAATCTCCATGCTCTAAGAAAGCATCAAGTAATTATCACAAAAATTTTCACCGCAGTTGAATGGCGCTGCAACCAGGGCTCAGGGGCAAATACGGAGTGAGAAGGCATTCAAGTGATCATTCGTAAGTCAGGGACTGGATTTGGCCTGATCCATCCATTGTATCCTAGTGTTTTTTTTTTTTCCTCTCTCTCTCTCTTTCTCATCCCATCTCTATATACAGAAGATTCCCTGGAGGAGGGCATGGCAACCCACTCCTGTGTTCTTGCCTGGAGAATCCCATGGACAGAGGAGCCTGGTGGGCTACAGTCCATAGAGTCACAAAGAGTCAGACATGACTGAAGGGACTTGGCACACACAGCCTGCATATATATATCTCACACGAGCATGTGCTTGTGTGCAAGAGAGAGTAACCCATGACTGACCTTGATCTCACTGACCCTGCATAAGCTGATAGGCCTAGCAGTTGGTCCAATATCATTCAAGATGGGGAAAAGTGGGACTGGTGGCAAGCATGTACCCAGTCCTGTGGTGTGTTGCCCCCACCCCTTCCCTTCAGTGGGCTCATAGGAAAAAAGTGTCTTCTCCCAGAGGTGATGAAAAGTTTGACATGGTCAAGAAAGTTTCTGTTGAAATGAATTTATCATAGCAAGGGTGCTGAAATGAAAAGCTACTCTCTAGGGTTTCTGATTTCACAATAAGCAGTCTCTGGTTATTGTCATATATCAACACCATGTCACAGAGAGAGGGAGAAAGATTGTTCTGCAAAAGCTAATGCAGACAGGCAACAAACTCCCTTTTAGCTAAACTTATTTAAAAAGTCTCAAGAGAACAAGGCTGAATGGATCATGGAACAATTGATCAATGATGACTAAGTGTGACTCAATATTGATTTGTCTTGCATTAGGAACAGAGATAGTTGTCCAAATGACAAATAAACCCCAAAGCTATCCCCTTCAGCAATATGTGAGTTCTGCTCCAACCTAAGTTCTTTTGACTTTCTTAACCTTTATATTGCATTCAGTTTTTTGTTCCTTTTTCTGGAGAGAAAACTTTTGTTTCTTAGAATAGGGCAAAGATGCTATGTACTAAATTGTCAATGTGCTTCCAAATTTAACTGTAATTTTTAAAAAGAAACTTATATTGGCTTTAAAAATGTAGAAAATTGTTGAAGGCAAATGAATCCTCAAATTCATTAGCTGAAATCACTTTTGTTTTCCAGTTTGTTAACACAGAATATCAGAATTGTACAGAAATAATATTGGAGAGAACCAATAAGATCATTTGAGTCAACAGAAGGAATGAAATTTTTAGATCAAATGTTTAATCAAAGTTTTCATCAAACCTTCCCTGGTGGCCTACCAACAGAAACAATATTAGATGAATGTAAAATATGTTTTGGTAACAATATTGACAGCATATGTCTGGGGGTAGATTCATGGGATGAGGGATTTTACTGGATATGCTGTTCTTAAACCTATTGTCCACGCAGCTATTCACCTGGGTTTTGTGGTAGCATTCAGTGGGTCCTTACTAAATAACAACAACAACTGTTGATCTCAGAACGTATGCTCTGCTCTTGCCATAGGGTGTGGAGGTAGGAACGGAAGGGTCCATAGTAAGTGCAGGCTTCTTCTCCTCTCCTTAGCTCTTAAATGCCAATGTGGTTTTTTTATTTTATTTTTTTCTGTTGTTTTAGAACTTTTTATTTTGCATTGGGGTATAGCTGAAGAGCAGTGTTGTGATAGTTTCAGGTGGACAGCAAAGGGATCCAGCCATACATATACGTGTATCCATTCTCCCCCAAACTCCCCTCCCATCCAGGTTGCTACATGACAGGGAGCAGAGTTCCCTGTGCTGTACAGTAGGTCTTTGTTGGTTACCCTAAATGCCAGTGTTTTTAGGATTCTTCTGCCCTAGACTATCTTCTTTTCCCAGACCATACACTTTACAAGGCAAGCTCAGTCATTTTTATAACTTCAGTTATGAACTGCCCTTATGACCCTGTGTACCCAACTGCCAACTTACAATCTTTGGCCATATGTCCTACATACTCAGCATGTTTTCCCCTAAATGTTTCTGTATTTCTTACCCTGAGTAATGGCATCTTCTTTTGCTAATCACCTCAGCCAGAAACCTAGGAATCCTCCTAGTCTCTTTTTCTGCCACAAACACATGCAATTTATCATCAGCTCTTATTGATTCTATCTTCAGAGCAGGCTGTCTAATCTGTTAATTTCTCTATTTCTCTACTGCTACTACCTCTCATCCAAGTGCCCTGTCTCTTGCCTGGATCAGCACTTTCTCCTCAGCCCCTTACAATCTATTCTCCATGCTGCACCCAGAATGGTGTTCATAAAAAAACAGAAACACAATCTGATCATATCACCCCTTCTTTATAAACATGCATTGCTTCCCCGCTGATTATAGAATCAAGCTCAATTTTGCCCCCAACACTGGGAGACTTCTTATTTCTGGAACAAATAATCCTGCTTCTTTCACACTTCTGTGCTATAGGATCCTCTGACCAAATTCCTGATATACTCTAGTAGAAGCTAAGATAATAGGCTTTGACATCAGATATATCTAGATTCAAAACCTGGCCCTGTTTGTTCTTGAACTAGCTGTGTGAAGTTACCTAACCTCTCTGAACCCCAATTTCATCATCTTTTAATTGGCAAGAATAGAGGAACCTGGCTTCACAGTTGGCACAGTGGTAAAGAATCCACCTGCCAATACAGGAGACGCAGTAGAAGCAAGTTCGATCCCTGGGTTGTGAAGATCCCCTGGAGGAGGAAATAGCAGCTCACTCCAGTATTCTCCCTGGGAATCCCATGGATAGAGGGGCATAATGCACAGGAATAAATGTGATAGTATCTGCAAAGCGCTTATGACCGATCTCTGTTTCTCTGCTGAGTCAAGTACCACCTCCTCTGTAAAGCTTTTCTTGGCTACTGCTGTCATTGTCTGCTTGTTCTCGCCTTTGTATTCCCATAGGCCCTTTTGTTCAGATGCAGTTTTTGCTGTGTGCCCTCTTGCACTCTGAGTATTTATTTGTGCCTGTGTCCCCTCCTTAGCACCTGGCACAACACCCAACACAGTGATTGCACAGGGAGCATTTGCTGAATGCTGACTGGGTGAGGAAGACTTTAGGAATGTTTGATGGGTCCTCTAGATTTGAAGGTATAATATATCACAGGATCACCTCAGCTATGAGGCAGAAGGGATACTCTTAGTAAGATAGTGTCCCTTCAGTATTTTTATTTATGAAATTGTACTCTTTGCCAAGTTTTTGTTTATCTGTAGCTATGACGTTTTCTCCCTCTCTGTCCTGTGAAGGAAGAGTTTCCAGTGATAATTCCACTTAAACTCTCAGGGCTGTCAGTGTTTGCCTACACCCCTCAGTGCTGCCAGAGACTACATCTGGGGAAGGCAAGACCAAAGCCATATTGACCCCCAAACTGTGTCTCCTTCACTCAGTGATCATCATTGATACCAATGAAGTGAAGGCACTTTCTTGTGGTGATTATCCCACGCATGTCCCTTGCCCTTTCTGGGTCTCGGTTTCCTCATCTATTAAGTGAGGCCTCACCAGAGGATCTCAAAGGGCTTCCTCAGAGGTAAAGTTCAATGAGGATAGCTAACATTCTTCTGCTGATTTGTACAGATTATACAGTGTTTTTACATGGATTATCTCCACTTTTGAAAGAATACCTCTGAGGTAGATATTATCATCCTTATTTTTCAAGTTAAACTGGGGCTGTGGTGGGCGGATGGAATGACTTGGCCAGTTCTACAACTCCAATGAAGTCAAATCCCTGGTTCTGTCCTTTTGCTACAAGGTCTTTCATGTCAACTGAGCTCTGCAGAATACCTCTCTGTGGTGTTCACTTAAAAAAGTGATGTGTCCATTACCATGCATGTTGTCAGGATTGCCATGGTGGAGGGCAGGACACCCAGCAATGATGAATTAGAGGGACAATGCACCTAGTCAGTGAATGGTCTTTGGAGGAGATAGCGTTGGATCTCATTCTCTTAGACAACTCCAGAGATTGAAAGTAAAGAAAAATTATGGGACACAATTGAACACTGAGATCTTCAGTTCAGCTCATAGAGGCAGAAACGTTTTTTTTTTTTTCTTTTTAAACAGAATTGGGTTCTGTCAATAGAGTGTTTCTGAAGACATCTTTTTATTACTGCTCTATATTCTCATAAGTGGATCACCCCAAACCTTAAGCAGCAACATCTTTGAGAAAGGAACCAGTTTAGATATTCTATTGACACATGAATTTTTCTGATCTTGAAGAGCTCTTGACGATTATTTAGTTTAACACTGTTTGCTTTACATACATGGAAACCAAGGTATAGCGAGGTGAAGTGACTTGCCCAAGTTCTCACAGAAAGTTAGTACAGGGGTAAAATGAAAATTTAGGTGTCCTGACTCCAAGTCCAAATCCCCTTTTTTATTGTACTTTGTACTGTTTATTTATAATCACATGCTAAAAGTACGACGATACCTCAGTGGAAGAGAAAGGTAAAAAGTAAAAAGAAAGATGGATCTACGCTTCTGTTTAAAGCAAAACAAGGGGAGTACTAAAACCAAAATGACTCAGATTATAGCTATTATTCAGTTAAATAATACAAAAAGTGTCAAAATACTATTACCATAAGGACCTCCTCTTTCCCACCCCACCCCCACCCCCACTCCCACCCCACCACACCCATACATACACACACCCTGCTTGCCATGAGAAACTCAGATCTGTTAGTGATCGAAACCAGCCCTGGGTCTGGAATAGCCTTTTCTGGGAATAAATATACAAACGTTGGCAGGAGTTCAATCAGTGAAGCTCAAATACCCACACCCATGCCAAATCCTGGGCAACATCACTCTCCTGTCAAGTGCAGACATTTTCTGGAAACTTGGGAGTGATGGTCATGGCAAACTGTGGTCCTGAAGACACAGAGGCTAATCTAGGTGCATTTGATTAAGCAAATGGGTGTAGTGAACTAAGATTTGACATTCTATTATTTTCACTCTTCATGAAAATTGATTATCAAAAATGACCTCACTAGTAACACTGTTCTATTTTCCTTATCTTTTCAAAAGCTGAAATTCAGACTTAGAGGAAGAGTTGCTTTGTTTCCTATATTTCATAATATTCACATCCTTGTGAGTATAGACCTCCCTGGCTTATGATTTCGAACACTTCAGAAGGACTCTTTCAAAAAGAAGGTAAAAGTACTGATGTGGGACCACTGTTGCATAGCATGGGGATTTTTACTATGGAAGTAGGACTTCAAACAGTAGTTGTGCTACTGAGAATCAAGTCAATGGAGTTCTTACGTCAGGCATATGGGGCCTGAGGGGCGCAATGAATGGGGCAACAAGACATCAGTTGACCCTTGAACAACAGGGGTTTGAACTGTGTAGTTCCACTTACACATGGATTTTTTTCCAATAAATATACAGTCAGCCCTCCATGTTCTTGGGTTTCACATCCACGGATACAGATGGCTGACTGTACTCCACCATTTTATATTCATATAATGGACTTGAGTATCCCTGGATTTTGGTATTCACAGGGAGTCCTATAGTTCCAGAGCTTACTGACGGCAGGGACAGGGGGAGGTGGAGGAAGTAGATGGCTAGAGCACCTATCCCCATGCCAGGCTTGGCTGTAGCGTTCACTGACTGAGTGGGGTCAAACCAAAGTGTGGAAAGTCTTCAGTTTTATGGCTGAGTGGAGTTTGACCAGTCAAAAACAGACATCAATGCTCAGTAAAGACGTGGAATGGAATTTGGCAGAGTGGAGAAGATGGATGAGGACACAGAAATGCAAAACTGTGAAAGATCATGCAGTGAAATGGAAAAAAGGAATCATGGGCAAAAAAGGAAGTTGGGAACTGAGAAGCCTGAAGGTAATTCCATAGAATTAGTATTGGACCAAAGCAGACATATACTGGAAAATGTCTTGCAGACCCAGTCACTGGGTAATAATCCTAAGTTTCCTGATAGAAGAAATAATTCTTCCCCCAAAAGAAAGGTGCAAGAAATATGCCTCAACCTTTGCTCTCTTAGAGACTTGGGGGCTGGTGGATGAAGTTCATACCACAGAAAGAGAGGGTAAGTCCCCTGTGCAAAGAACGTATTGAAAGGAATTAAAATGATAAAGATAAAAGAATGTGACTGTTAGAGAAAATGCTTTCAAATACTGATATTCAGAAATGTGTGAGTGTGTCAGCAGTCCAATTCAACAGTAAGGCCAACGATATTGTAGGAAAAAAAAGGAGGAAGCGAAGCTGAACTGCAGTTCTGTCTGTACTGAAAGGGAAGGAATCCTCTGTGAAGTTTCTTATAGAAACCACCGGGCAATGCAAAGACAGGGCTATGGCAGCAGGAATGAGCTTCAGTTCCTCACCTGTCCCTCATGTCTCCATTCATGCAATCTGACCTGACCTGCTTCCACCCTCAGATTGTTCTTCCAAAGTCACCATTATTCATTCATTCATCTATTCAACAGGTATTTAGTAAGGACCAACTCAGTGCTTGGCACTGACCTTGGCACTTGACATCCGAACAGGATTAGACAGATCTCCCAAACCAGAACACTAAGGCCAACTCTCTCTCATCCCCTACATCTAACTCTTCACCACGTTCTGCCAGTGCTGCACCTAAATATGTCTTGGCCTTGCTTCTGCTCTCTGCCATCCCTAGCATTAGTCCCAGCTGCATCATCTGTCTCTTGAATTGCTGCAGTGTTCCTTACTGGGCTCCCATCACCAAACTCTCCTGCATATAAACCACCTACCACACTACCGCCAATTACTGAACACCACGCTATTTTCCTAATTTGCATATTTTAAATTTTGGATGGCTCCCCCATTTTCCTCCAGAATAATTTTCAAAGTTCTTAGCCTTCTAGTCAAAGCTCTTCCTAATTTGACCCCTCTCACAAAAATGTTCTAGCTTTACTTCCTATCACTTGCCCCAACAGGCTCCATGCTTTGGTCATGCTGGCCACTTCCGCTTCCCTGAATGGCATTGTCCCCAGGCACTTTCAGGCCTCTGTGTCTTTCCTCACTCTGGTGCCTCTGATTACACTCCTTTCCACCCTGCCACCTCCTATGCATCCCTTAAGGTCTTGCTCAAATACCTTCTCTGTATCGATAATTGCTTTCTCCATTTTTATAACTTTTCCTCCCAAATATTTCTAAAAATCTCTATGACATCATGTCAGTTAATTTGTTTGCTTAAAGCCCACCCCACCCCTAATCAGAAGGAGCTAATCAATGAATTTAATTTATCTCTGCATCTCCAATGCTCAATATATTTACAAAACCCTAGTCCATCCCCAAACCATGGAAGAGTCCTTACAAATCATGCCCTGCAATTCTAGCCCTAGGAAGCAGCTGCACTTTTTTCTAGACCAAGACTCATTTGGATTAGTACAGAAACCTAGTCATTGTGAAATACTGAAAGCCAAAGTGGTTTTGGTGTCTGAAAAGACAAAATACAACCAATGTTCTGCCCTGGGTAGGTAACTAGCCAGAAGAAGAACCAGCTCTTTGGGCCAACAATTTTCTTATAGGCGCTCCTTCCCATGTGCAAGTGATATCTGGGCACGCTCAGCCTGGAACCCCACCCAGGGGAAGATAGCTCCCCATGTTCTTACACAGGCTGCTTGCAGACCCTCTTACCTGTGCAGCAAAGGAAGCATGTGTTTTTCTTCTTCCTACTTCTGTATAATAAATTCTCAGACTAAAATTAAACTGTTCAGTAAGTATTTCTTTTTATTACTACAACTACCAGAGACCCAGGGCTTGGTTCCATAATTTATGATGATGTTTGCTTTCTAAATCTCTGCTACAGTTTTCAAGATATAAAAACTTTTGGCAGGCTCTCTTAGGTCTGATTTGAAAGCCAAATCCCATTTCTTCTATCTGTAGGGTCTCCGGAATTCATTATCCTCTCTTTTCCAATTTCAGTGCCTCTACTCATGCTCAGAGCTTTGCCATCTCATATCTAGACCATTGCAATAGCGTCCTAACTACTCTTCTTATGGAACTCCTTCAAAAGCAGAGTTCTGATCCCAGCGCTCTTCTGATCACTCCCCATGTGCTACAAAATTGTCTAAACTCTTCTAGTTTTCATTCGCAATTATTTCCCTAAATTGTCTCTCACTACTCAACTTTCTTAACTCATTTTTATAAATATGAGATATATCAAATATATAGAAAAATATGGAGACATACATGGAAAATAACCATGTGCCCTCCATCTGGCTTCAGATCCTAAGATTTTAATGTGTTTGTTTCATATCCTTTTTTGAGATGCAAAATATTGGAGACCCAGTTGAAGCATTGGGAATTCCTTCTTATTCCAATTCATCTCTCTCCCAAGAGCTAACTACTATCTTATTTTTTAATTGAAATATATTAGACATATAACATTGTATAAATTTAAGGTGTACTGCATGCTAGTTTGAAACATTGCAATTTGGTTATCATTTATTTTTGTGTATGTGGTGGGAATGATTAAGATCTACTTGGATTTTATAATTCCCATATATATGTTCCTAATTTTAATACAAGATGACATACCTATAAGCTACATACTTTGTTGTATGTTTTAAAACCTTATGGAAATGGCAACACACTCTAGCCTTTGGAAGGCACTTTCTTTACTCAATGTTATGTTCTGGTTTTCCTTGTTGACATGTGTAGCCTATATATAGTTCATCATTTTTTGTACTGAATATTTCTGAATTTTAATGAATCTTTCAGATAATTTATATCTCAATACCATGTGTTTCTTTTATTTTTTTTTTATACAGATTAAAATTTACAAACATTTACAGAGATAATATGGAGTTCCCTGTACCATTCACCTGACTTCTCCCAAAGACAATATGTTCACAACCATAGCACACTGTTAAAATAAGTAAGCTGATATTGGTGGAATAATATTAACTACAATGCAGAGATTATTTACAGTTCATCGTTTGTTAGGAAGAAGAGTATATAGCTCTATGAAATTTTATATAACATGCATAGATTCATGATCACCAAATTTGGGATACTGTTCTGTTCTATCAACAGAAAAAAAAATCATGTTACCACTTAATAGTTTATTCATTTTATTGCCCTAAAGTATTCTGTTTTCTAAATATGCCTCAATTTATTTATCTAATTCTCCTGTTTCTTATTTCCAAATTTTTGCTCATGCAGAAATTTGCAATGAAAATGCATGCACAAGTCTCCTTGTGCACTACAGGTAAGAGTTTTTTTCTAAAGTATTTCTTTCTTAGATATGGAATTGCTATGTGTTACTTTTCAGCTTTACCAGATATTACTATACTGCTCTCCTAGGTTGTGCTATTTTATATTCTTACCAGAGGTTTATGAAAACGCCTGTTCTACTTCCTTGACTTTGGTATTGAAATATGTGTCAGTTATAGAACCGTGAAATGACATTTTATTGTTGTTTTACTTTGCATTTCTGATTACTAATGGGTTGAACATATTTTCATAAATTCAGTAGCCATTAAGTTTCTGAAAGTGAGTGTTAGGTGGTCAGTCTGATTCTTTGTGACCTCATGGACTATAGCCTGCCAGACTCCTCTGTCCATAGAATTCTCCAGACAAGAATACTAGAGTGGGTAGCCATTTCCTTCTCCAGGGGATCTTCCCGACCCAGGAATCGGACCCAGGTCTCCTGCATTGCAGGCAAATTCTCTACCGTCTGAGCCACCAGTGGCTTCATTAAGTTTCTACTATTGGTAATTATCTGTTAATGTTTGTTGCCCATTTTTGAGTTCTTTGCCTTATTGATATTATGAGTTCTTTATTAATTCTGGGTATTAATGTTTGGAAGTTATATGTATTGCACATACCTTCTGCTGATCTGTAGCTTTTCATTATGTTTTTATTGTCTCATATTGAATAGATACTTTACATTTTATTGTGATAAAAATTATCGTTTTTTTATGATTTGTGTTTTTGTGACTTGATTAAGAATCTCTTCCTTCATTTGAGGCCATAGTAATATTCCCTATTTTTTCTCATGAAGATTTAAAATTTAAAAATTTTATATATTTAGAACTGTAACTCACCTGATATTTATCTTTGTACTTGGTTTCCCTGGTGGCTCAGAGGTTAAAGCGTCTGCCTCCAATGCGGGAGACCCGGGTTCTATCCCTGGGTTGGAAAGATCCCTGGAGAAGGAAATGGAAACCCACTCCAGTACTCTTGCCTGGAGAATCCCATGGACGGAGGAGCCTGGTAGGGTACAGTCCATGGGGTCGCAGAGTCAGACAGGACTGAGCGACTTCATTTCACTTGGTTTGAGATAGAGATATATACATTTATATTTGTTTTTATGTGGATGACCAATTTTTTCCATATCATTTACTGAGTGGTTCTTCCTTTCCTCACTGATCTGTAGTGCTATCTCTGCTGTATGTCAAGTTTCCATACACACTTCGATCTGGTCTGAACTCATTCTCCTGTTCCATTGATCTATTTGTCTATCCCTGTGAAATATTACATTGCCTTATAGCTTAATAATAAGACTTGATATCTAGTAGGGAAAACCTCCCATCTTTTTTTTTTTCAATATTTTGATGTTTATTTTCAGCCCTTTGCTCTTCCATATGAATTTTAAAAATAAGCTCCCTAAGTGTCATAAAAAACAATTGCTATTTTGAATGAAAGCCCATTGAATATATAGAGTAATCTGGAGAATTGATATCTTTTTTATATTGAGGTTTTGCCTTCATGGGCACAGTATAGCTTCCTATTACTTAGGTAATCTTTTATGGGTTTTTAAATAATGTTGTAGACTCTTATCTATAAATATCTTGTATTTTTTGCAATTGTAAATGGTATATTTTTAAATTATATTTCCTAATTGTATGTGCCATCATTTGCTTTCTAACCTTGTCATCAGGCTCTTACATTTACTATTCTGCTAACATTATTCTCACTTACAGCTCCTAACTCAAAAACTCAAATGGACACATTTCAGGCCTTAATATTTGTGCTATCAAATATTCTTGACCACTTCCTTGTTCTTGAAACAACTCTTTCCTCCTTTGCCTCATAAAACCGTGTTCTTGGTTTTTTCTTCCAATTTTTGGTCAGTCTCCTATATAAGTCCTTATATTTCATGCTGAATTTTTGTCTTCTAGAGTTCTGTTAGAGTTTGCTGGTGGCACTAGTGGTAAAGAATCAGCCTGCCAATTCAGGAGACACGGGAGATGCAGGTTCAATCCCTAGGCTGGGAAGATCCCCTGGAGAAGGACATGGGAACCGGTTCCAGTATTCTTGCCTGGAGAATCCCATGGACAGAGGAGCTGGCGGGCTACACTCTTTTCTCTGATCATGGGAGAGCTGATCATCTCCCATGGTGTCTATGACTCTATCTATGAAGTAAGTCTATATAAACTTCATCTCAAACCTCTATCCTGAGATCCAGACCCATAGAGTCAATCACCTATTGGAATCATTCAGCATATCCAAAACTGAACTCCACAACAGTCCTCTCAATCTGCCTTTCTTCTTGTGTTCCGAATATCAGTGAATAATTTTACCAGCCACTTAGGTGCTCAAACCAGAAACTCGGAAGTCATCCTTGTCTCCTCTGTCCCTTCATTTCAGCACATTGCACTTTAATACAGCAGTCAAAGTGAACATTCCAAAATGCACTGTGATGATACTTTCCTGATTAAAACTCTTCCATGTTCCCTGTGATTTGACTTCCATGTTCCACTTTTGCTTATGTTAACATGGCTTCTTACTTTCATTTATTCTTTCCATTAGTCAACAAATCTTTATCAAGTGCCCATCACATGCCACTAAGATCAGTGTTGGCGATATCACAGTGACCAAGTCAGACAAAAATCCCTACCTTCTTGGGCCTCACCATTTGAAAAGAAAGTAAAGAAGTAAATGTGAACTAGTGAGAGTTGTGTAGAGAGGTGCACAGGATGCTATGGGAGAACAGTGAAGGGGCTGGAGACGACTGCTGATGAAAACTGCCCTGATGGTCTCCCAGCCCAGCTCAACAGAAGGTAGGATGGCCCCTCTGAGACCATCCCTGCCAGAGAGATTTGGTTCGTTCCTCCTGGCATTCCATATAAACTTAACATAAACACACACAAGATACCAAGAATAGTTCTCATAATTTACAAACGTATTAATTCAAATGCATAAAACCAAGATTTACCATTCAATAGACATTTATGGTGTTCCTTGTTTGTACCGTGCAGTATTCCAGATGAATAAGACATCATTTCTACCTCCACAGGGTTCACAACCTTGTGGATTAATTATGGATTCTTTTAACTAGAGATGCTTTTGGTCCTATGTTTCTATATCTTTCAAATGTTCTATAATCAGCATTTGTTACTATAACTATGGATAAAATAAACTTCATTAAAATTTAGAAAATAAAATATGAAAAAAGCAACCCATATGTTTTACAGATATCTGCCAAAACAGGTCATTTTTCAAACTGATCTTAGAAGCTCGATTTGTTGTTGTAGCCTGTGCCGGTGCCATTCATGAATCCCCAGTTTCCAGCCTGTGGTTTTTAGTTACCATGGAAAAGTACGAGGCAATTCGAAATGTACCTTGAAGACTTTATGGAAATATGGACTCTTGTGTGCAACTCTTGAGAAATAAGAGTTCAAGAAAATGATATGAAAAACATCAAGCTATCAAATACACAAAAACAATATTTTGTCTCTTTTTTCCTAAGAAGAAAAGAATTAGAATAAAAGTAATCATTGTAATTATTATAGAAATGGGATGAGAAAGAATATAAAGCAAAGATGAAAAGAAATCATTGCATAGGAGAGGCAGAGAAGCCCTAAAGAAAAGGAAAAGAAATAAAGGGGGTAAGAGCAGGGACGGAGAAGGGAGAGATGGGCTAAGGTTGTTACCGTTGAGAAGTAGACACCAGGAAGACTCTCAAACAGATGCGTGAGGACTCTGGAGGATGGAGGAAGGTGTCACAGTGTGTGTTGAATGTGAAAGTGAGTGAGTAAATGTCAAATCATCTAGCTTTAGAGCTTTGGGAGAAATCAACAAAGATGAAGAGTCTATATCAAAAGAGAGGGTGCCCAAAGGCAGTCTGTTCAACCATGAGGTCACAGCAGTGAAAAGGCATTGAGCCCTATGCATGGCACTGGGGATAATGGTGGGCCTGGGACGGAGAAGGCAATGGCAAGCCACTCTAGTACTCTTGCCTGGAAAATCCCATGGATGAGGAGCCTGGTGGGCTGCAGTCCATGGGATTGCTAGGGGTCGGACACGAATGAGCGACTTCACTTTCACTTTTCACTTTCACACATTGGAGAAGGAAATGGCAACCCACTCCAGTGTTCTTGCCTGGAGAATCCCAGGGACGGGGGAGCCTGGTGGACTTCCATCTATGGGGTCACACAGAGTCAGACACGACTGAAGTGACTTAGCAGCAGCAGCAGGGGGTGGGAATCACTTGTCCTTAAGTCCAGAGATGGGAAGGGTGAGCCACTGTGCTGGGCACTGGGGGGAGGCTGCACACTGGGATAAAGTCTGGAAGTTGCAAAGAGTGTTCACACTCCATTCCCTAAATCAGTAGCTTGTTCAGTTCAGTTCAGTTCAGTCGCTTAGTCGTGTCCGACTCTTTGCGACCCCATGAATCACAGCATGCCAGGCCTCCCTGTCCATCACCAACTCCTGAAATTCACTCAAACTCATGTCCATCGAGTCGGTGATGCCATCCAGCCATCTCATTCTCTGTCGTCCCCTTCTCCTCCTGCCCCCATGCCTCCCAGCATCAGAGTCTTTTCCAGTGAGTCAACTCTTTGCATGAAGTGGCCAAAGCATTGGAATTAGGTCCCCCTAAGGCCTGGCGTGCTGTGATTCATGGGGTCGCAGAGAGTCAGACACGACTGAGCGACTGAACTGAACTGAACTGAACTCTCCATCAGGTGGTGAGCAAACTGTCTGCCCCCATTTTACAGGTGGACAAACTGAGAATGGTAACATGGCTTTCCCTCAGAAATCTGAGTGTGTCAGCCCTTTCCCTGCACACACACTTATCTCAAAATGAACTGACCCTGAGAGGAGCCACACATGCACTCACATAATTTAACCACTCACCAAAGCATAGCCTAGTGAGGGGATGTATTCAAGTCTCTTCACCCCAAGCCTACCCCACCATAACTACACACACACACACACAAAGGGAGAACTGACCCAGATCCAAACTTGAGTTCTCCTGGGCCCAGGGTGGAACTAAGGTTGCAGTGTGGGTTCCCTGAGACAGAAAGCACAATTCCCCAGGGACTGAAGGAGCCCTGGAGGCACCTCTTGAAGAAGCAACAGGGCTGTTCTGAACTGCCCCCTTTGGGGCTAACTGCGGGCTCAGGACATCGAACCTCTGGGAACCTGAGAAGAGAATCTGAGCAGAGAGGCCTGGTACAGGGTTTCTAAGTGTCTCCTCTGTGTTTATTTGGGGTAGGGGGAAGCACAGATTGCAAGCTTGGAACATTTTACCTATTTGTTGAGAAAGGAAAAGCCTTGCTCAGAGCTGTAGGATGCCACATTGAAGGTAAGTACAAGGAGAAGGGCAGGACCACAGGGCCAGGGTCCATCCAGTGGGCATCCATGGTCTGAGATTATGGAGAATCTGAATGTACTGGACAAAAGACTTTGGAAAGAAAAAAGCAAACTCTTCTTATTTTTGCTTGAAAACCATTTGCCCAATAGCCTTGCCTCAATAGCTCTGTCCTGTCACCTTTTTCCCCAAGAGTAGGGTGTGAGGGACCCCGGCCAGGAGAGGAGGGCCAGAGCCCTGCAGTCCAATCCTAGTCCACTCGCTGAGCCTTTGGTTGACATTGTAACCTAATACCTCCAAGCATCCCTTTCCTCCTCGTCAAATGGGACAGTCATGCCCACCCCTTAGGGTTGTTGTATGGACAGGAGAAAATGTATTGAAGTCCCTTTGGGCTTAAAGACTATTGGGGCAGGGCCTTTAGAGCTCCTGGCTCCAGGGAGGTGGGGAAATTGAAGTCCAGCCTGGGAGGCACTTGCTCAGGCTCACGAAGGAAGTCAGAGGCTGGATGTGGGCCTCTGACTTCCATGAGCCTGGGCTGGGTGTCCAATGCCTGGGGACATTGGACAGGGCCCTGGGCTCTGGAGGCCTTTGAATAGCCCTGAGAGTGCAGAGCCAGGGTGGGGCTGGGCAGCTAGGGTGTTGCCAGGGCAGCTGCTCGCAAGAAATAAACAGCCATTGCCAACAACCTTCCTTTCCCTGCCAGGGATGGAAATGAGAAAACTGGGCTTCGATTACCTATTTCAGGCTCCAGAACATTCAGTGGTCTTCAGGCAGTAAAGGAGCAGCAGCTAATTTCTTTTTAATTGAAAGAAAGAAAAAAAACTTCAAGACACGGTCAAGTGTACAGTCTTACTCCCACCGGAGACATAGACTGGACCCCACCTTCTTAGCTGAGAGGAAAGGACATGTCCAAGATGACAGCATCCTGTGACAGACAACGGGCACAGGCAGCTCAACTGCCTTATTTCCTGAGTCTCGGCCCTCAGAGAGGAATGTCCATGTCATGCAAACACCACTATGTGAGGCCCAGAATCCCAATTGTCCTTTGTCTGAATAGTGTTGGATTTTGGTCTCAGTGATCATAAATGCATATTTATTGGCTTCTTTTGTTTAAAAAATAAAGGAACAAACTAGGTATGGAGCAGTTAAGATAATCAGTTCCAATCTGCATGACTTCCTCCATTTGTATCCCTAACCTCAAATGTCCCTGTGCCCCAGGGACCGGCTTTCAGAAAGATTTCCACAGATCCTTCTTAGGCTGGTGGCCCCTACCCAGAGCTGCTCCCAGCTCCACAACCTGCTACTTGGGCTGTCTTGCTACCTTCCTTGGGCAGCAGCAGCAGCAGCAGCAGCAGCAGTGTCTCCATGATTGCAACACTCTGAATTTACAAAGTTTTGTACATACCAGGTCATGTGATCTCTCCACAGCCTGGGGTGGGTGACAGAGTGGGACTCATTGGTCTCAGTTTACAGAGGAGAAAATTAAGACTAAGGAAGATGAAAGAGCACCAAAGCACACACTGTGTAGGGAGAGGAGATAGAAGTCCACCTTCAGCAGCATCCTGCATCCTTGGCAATGCTAGAACCACATGGAGATTCCAAAGGACTCATCTTTTGTTGTTGCTGCTGTGATCAAGGTGTCCTTGGAATCCCAGTGTGTAAATACTACATGCTAAAAGAATGCCTTGATATCTTCACACTGAAATTTTCACACCTGTGTTCATAGCAGCATGATGCACAATAGCCAGAAGGTGGAAGCAACTCAGGTACCCATTGACAGATGAATAGGAAAACAGAATGTGGTCTAGCCATACAATGGAATATTATTTGACCTTGAAAAAGAAGGAAATGATGACTATGCTACAACATGGGTGATTCTTGAAAGCGTTATGCTAAATGAAATGTCAGGCACAAAAAGACAAATACTATATGATTCCACTAACATGAGGTCCCTGCTGCTGCTGCTGCTAAGTCGCTTCAGTCGTGTCTGACTCTGTGCGACCCCATAGAGGTCCCTAGTGTCATCAGACTCATAGAAGACAGAAAGGAGAATGGTGTAGGTGCCAGGAGCTGAGGGAGTTGGTGTTTAATGAGTACAGATTTCAGTTTAGGAAGATGAAAAGAGATCTGGAGGTTAGTTGCATAGTGATGTGGACATACTTAATGAACCTAAAATACACATTGAGTGTCCACATCTCTTTCTTCTTACCCTTACCCTGTTCAAAATATTCAGTGGCAATTCACTTCACAGAAAATAAAGGCCACACCTCTCAGCTCAGTCTACAGACTTCCCCACCTCTTTTCTGTTTTGTGCATCCAGACCATTTGCCTTTTCCAGGCTCCTGCCTGGGAAGGTGAGGGTTTGGGCGGCCAGTGTTGTGGAGCTGAAGCCCCTGCTCTCAGCACTGATGTTGTGTACACTCACAGAAGCCCCTGTTTTGGGTAGTGACTACTTTCCTCAATTGTCCCTGGTATCCCTTGGCCCAGAAATCCTCTCTTTAATCCTCTCCAGAGCACAATTTCTCCATGCCTCACTTGCAGAGGTACCAGGGAAAACCTGTTTTTGAGTTGACTGAGGATTCTGTGACGTAATAAACTGGGTCTCAGTCTCCCCACAGCGGCCTGGATTCAGCCTCCTCCGCTCTGCTAAGTCAGCTACCCCTAGTATATCTCTCAGTTGCTATGCTGGTCTCCCTTTCTGTTCTTCCTGCCATTTTGAGTTTATTGCTGAAAGTGTTATCGAGTCCAAGCTCTGACTGCTTGCCACACAACAGGCCAATAAATCCAGGAGATGAGGCGTTGAGGCAAGGAATATTGGCTGACAGAGAAGATGGCAGAGTAATGTCTCAAAATAAGCATCTTATGGGGGCCTGGGTGGCAAGTTCTTTTATAGAACAGAGGCGGGGGAGAGGTGAGGAAGCAAAGTAAAAAGGCCATTAATCTTGTAAATACCTCCTAGAATGGCAAGCCTCAGTCAGGAGTTGGGTTAATTTCTTCCTTACTGGCATCCACAGGTAGACAAGGCCCTGAAAAAAGGCACTTTAGTTTAACATTCAGGCAGAGGGGTAAGATTCTCTGAGGCAGGTCATTATGTATGATTATAATAACAAAAGTAATGGAAAACAAGTCAAAGAAACAATTCCAACACAAGTCAGAATTGACTTCTCCCTGCAACCAAAGGCGAGAGTGAGATCGATGTTCCTGACTATTCCACCATTTTTACCTGAAGCCTGAGCTAACTAAGACCTGGCTAACAGAAGCCAGACAACAGCAGCCAAAAGGAAAGCATTTCAGACAGAGGGAGCCACATTAGTCAGATCTGGAAGCTATGCAACCGGATGGTGTTTGCTGAAAACCTAGATTGTGGAGGACTGGTGCTCTACTAGTTCCCTATGGTGACCTGCCTTTGACAACCTCAAAGTTGGTCATGAGGGACTTGGGAAGATGGGGTGATGGCCAGGAGGACCAGTTCTGTACTGTGCTCTGCGACACATGTACTCAGGGAACAGGAGCGCCCAGTGGCTGGTGTGGCTTGAGCTTCAGTTACAATACTAGCTGGACCATCAGTTCTGGAACAGGAGCTTCCGTCTGCTTTGATGGGCCTGGTTGAATTAATCAAGCCATAATCTGCTTCCTTCACTTACTTGAAATTTGACATTGAAAAGCTTTTTTTTTTTTTCTAACAATATCTCCATTTAGGATTGCTTTGTTGAACAGATAGCCATGAAATTAGAGAAATAGTATAAAAGGCAGCAGGAATGATACATACATTGTATGCTGTCTTCACTGCTCCTGCTGCTTTTTGTCAAAAAGAAAAGTACAAAGTGAGACTATTAGGCAGTAGCCATCTGAACAGTCCCTTTCAGTTCTTTTTTAATTCCTGAATCTTGTGGATTCCTTTGTGATTCATCTGGTAATAAATCCACCTGCAATGTAGGAGACCTGGGTTTGATCCCTGGGTTGTGAAGAGCCCCTGGAGAAGGGAAAGGCTATCCACTCCAGTATTCTGGCCTGGAGAATTCCATAAACTGTATAGTCCATGGGGTTACAAAGAGTCGGACATGACTGAGCAACTTTCACTTGTGGATTAAATGTAACATAACATAACACAGCATTTCAGATGTGACCAACATAAATTTTTTAAATTTAGTTTTTATATTGAAGTATTCAGAGAAGGCAATGGCAAGCCACTCCAGTACTCTTGCCTAGAAAATCCCATGGACAGAGGAGCCTGGTAGGCTGCAGTCCATGGGGTCACTACTAGTCTGACACGACTGAGCGTCTTCACTTTCACTTTTCACTTTCACACATTGGAAAAGGAAATGGCAACCCACTCCAGTGTTCTTGCCTGGAGAATCCCAGGGACGGCAGAGCCTGGTCGGCTGCCATTTATGGGGTCGCACAGAGTCGGACACAACTGAAGCGACTTAGCAGCAGCAGCAGCATAGTTGATTTACAATGTTGTGTTAGTTTCAGGAGTATAGCATAGTGATTTAGTTATACACACATACACACACATATATACAAACTCTTTTCAGATAATTTCCCCTTATGGATTATTAAAAAATGTTGAGTATAGTTTCCTGTGCTATAAAGTAGGACCTTGTTAATTATATATTTTATATATAGTAGGGTGTATATGTTGATCCCAACTTCCTAATATATCCCTCTTCTATCCCTCTCCCCTTTGGTAACCATAGATTTGTTTTCTATGTCTGTGGGTTTATTTCTGCTTTGTATTTCAGTTCATTTGTGTCATTTTAAAAATATTTCACAGGTAAGAGATATCATATGATGTTTTGTCTTTCTCTGACTTACTTCACTTAGTATGATAAGCTCTAGGTCCATCCATGTTACTGCACATGGCAGTGTTTCATTCTTCTTAATGGCTGAGTAACAGCAAGGAGAGATAAGAAAGTCTTCCTCAGTGATCAATGCAAAGAAATAGAGGAAAACAATAGAATGGGAAAGACTAGAGATCTCTTCAAGAAAATCAGAGATACGAAGGGAATATTTCATGCAAAGATGGGCTCAATAAAGGACAAAAATGATATGGACCTAACAGAAGCAGAAGACATTAAGAAGAGGTGGCAAGAATACACAGAAGAACTGTACAGAAAAGATCTTCACGACCCAGATAATCATGATGGTGTGATCACTCACCTCGAGCCAGACATCCTGGAATGTGAAGTCAAGTGGGCCTTAGGAAGCATCATTATGAACAAAGCTAGTGGAGATGATGGGATTCCAGTTGAGCTATGTCAAACCTGAAAGATGATGCCGTGAAAGTGCTGCACTCAATATGCCAGCAAATTTGGAAAACTCAGCAGTGGCCACAGGACTGGAAAAGGTCAGTTTTCATTCTAATCCCAAAGAAAGGCAACTCCAAAGAATGCTCAAACTACCATACAATTGCACTCATCTCACATGTAATGCTCAAAATTCTCCAAGTCAGGATTCAGCAATATGTGAACTGTGAACTTCCAGATGTTCAAGCTGGCTTTAGAAAAGGCAGAGGAACCAGAGATCAATTGCCAACATCCACTGGATCATGGTAAAAGCAAGAGAGTTCCATAAAAAACATCTATTTCTGCTTTATTGACTATGCCAAAGCCTTTGACTGTGTGGATCACAACAAACTGTGGAAAATTCTGAAAGAGATGGGAATAGCAGACCACCTGACCTGTCTCTTGAGAAACCTGTATGCAGGTCAGGAAACAACAGTTAGAACTGGACATGAAACAACAGGCTGGTTCCAGATAGGAAAAGGAGTACATCAAGGCTGTATATTGTCACCCTGCTTGTTTAACTTATATGCAGAGTACATCATGAGAAGTGCTGGGCTGGAGGAAGCACAAGCTGGAATCAAGATGCCTGGGAGAAATATCAATAACCTCAGATATGCAGATGACACCACCCTTATGGCAGAAAGTGAAGAGGAACTGAAAAGCCTCTTGATGAAAGTGAAAGAGGAGAGTAAAAAAGTTGGCTTAAAGCTCAACATTCAGAAAACTAAGATCATGGCATCTGGTCCCATCACTTCATGGGAAATAGATGGGGAAACAATGGAAACAGTGGCTGACTTTATTTTTTTGGGCTCCAAAATCACTTCAGATGGTGATTGCAGCCATGAAATTAAAAGACGCTTACTCCTTGGAAGGAAAGTTATGACCAACCTAGACAGCATATTAAAAAGCAGAGACATTATTTTGTCAACAAAATCTGTATAGTCAAGGCTATGGTTTTTCCACTGGTCATGTATGGATGTGAAAGTTGGACTATGAAGAAAGCTGAGCACTGAAGAATTGATGCTTTTGAACTGTGGTGTTGGAGAAGACTCTTGAGAGTCCCTTGGACTGCAAGGAGATCCAACCAGTCCATCCTAAAGGAGATCAGTCCTGGGTGTTCATTGAAAGGACTGATGTTGAAGCTGAAACTCCAATAGTTTGGCCACCTGATGCAAAGAGCTGACTCATCGGAAATGACCCTGATGCTGGGAAAGATTGAAGGCAGGAGGAGAAGGGGACGACAGAGGATGAGATGGTTGGATGGCATCACCGACTCAACGGACATGGGTTTGGGTAAACTCTGGGAGTTGGTGATGGACAGGGAGCCCTGGTGTGCTGCGGTTCATGGGGTCGTAAAGAGTCAGACATGACTGAGTGACTGAACTGAGCTGGATATTCCATTATATATGTACCAGATATTCTTTATCCATTCATCTGTCAATGGGCATTTAGGTTGCTTCTGTGTCTTGGGTATTGTAAATAGTGCTGTTATGAACATAAGGGTGCATGTATTTTTTTTAAATTACAGTACTGCCCAGATAATGCCCAGCAGTGAGATTGTTGGGCCATGTGGTAGTTCTAGTTTTAGTCTTTTGAGGATCTTCCATACTGTTCTCCATAGTGGTTGCACCAATTTACATTCCCATCAACAGTGTCAGAGGTTTTCTCTTGTCCAGACCCTCTCCAGCATTCACTGCTTAGAGATATTTTAATGATGGCCATTCTGACCAATGTGAAGTGATACCTCACTATAGTTTTTATTTGTAATAAAATAGTTTTTATTTGCAATGTTTTTAAAAGTTCAAAGCAGCAAGCCAAACTATACCTGTGAACTGGCTGCCTATTTTTTTAAATGAGATTTTATTGGACACAAGGCCAGGGTTAGTGTGAACCAAGTGAGGCATGATTCTACAAGTGCAGGATTAGATCCTGTTATTATCTTAAACTTTGGTGTTTTGCTCATCATGCATTTTTTGCATTCATTTTCATTTTCACACACTGCATTAAAACAGAATTTATCTGGATTCCAGAGGCTTTGGGTGAACTTTTAAATTTTGCACCTCAGGTGAGTGCTTCAGTCACTTCACCTTAATCCAAAGTCTTCCCTCCCTTTCTGTGAGCCACAGGATCACGGGTCTCCTTAATTAAAACCATGGGCTTTCCTTGACCCATAATTCAAAGGCAGAAATTAATCCCTCCTCAGAAACAGCTAAGTGAGCAGAGATTATGACTCTTGCCTGCATATGGTACTCTTACTATCCATCAGTCTTTCCTTTTTCCTTTGTTATAGCCAAGTCCCAGCTGAAATTAAAATTTGGACTTACAAGCCATTAAATACCTAGATCAAAGCTTAATTGAATTATGACATACACATTAAATCCAGCCTGAGAGATAGACAGATGGGACAATTTGAGTAGTATGTGCGTATATACAGATGTGTCCCCACCTAGCTTTTTGGCACAAACCAGCTTAAAGTTCCAGAGAAGGCCATGGCACCCCACTCTAGTACTCTTGCTTGGGAAATCCCATGGACGGAGGAGCCTGGTGGGCTGCAGTCCATGGGGTCGCTAAGAGTCGGACATGACTGAGCGACTTCGCTTTCACTTTTCACTTTCATGCATTGGAGAAGGAAATGGCAACCCACTCCAGTGTTCTTGCCTGGGGTATCCCAGGGACGGGGGGCATGGTGGGCTGCTGTCTATGGGGTCGCACAGAGTCGGACACTACTGATGTGACTTAGCAGCAGCAGCAGCAGAAATCCCATCTCTATGTCAAAATGTTTGAATATATGGTATCTGATTATTTTCTAAAGAGACTGGGCCTCCTGAAAGTATAGTTCTAGCAATAAAAGCCTACATTCAATTCCAATACAGCTAAATTTTCATTAACCCATGTTGTACCAAAGCAAGGCTTTGGAGCTAGAGTTAAATAGGGGATTTTCATATCCTTTGCTATGAGAACAGTGGCGTAATGAGGTTAGGACCATTGGTGCATCCCATATACAAAAAAGCTGATGGGTCTCCTAAGACATCTGGAGAGATCTTTAAAATGTCAGCCTCCAATTAAAATAAATAAACTAATTTAAAAAATAGAAAGGAAAAAAAGGTGCCTGATAATACTTGCAGTGATGGAGATTCAGAAGGCACACAATTGCTTTATCAGCTTGAATGATTTCCTTAGTGCCACTGTAGTCTACTAAGTAGACTACATAAGAGGAGCTTTTTAAAATTTATTTAAGCAACTCATCTAATGATCAGGGTTGGTTGGGTGCTGTGGAAATGCAGCATGTGATTAAAATACACCAGCAGAAGAAAACCTACTAAGTGAATTGTTGGCAGCCCCTCCCCCAACAATCTCATTACGTCTTTGTCCTTCCTCACAGTAAAATTCTAGCTGCAAACTGGGTGCAGTAGCATCAGGTGATGTCATGCCTTCTGACAGCTCCCAGAACCGGGGTCAGTGGAGTTCACTGGGGTTTCAGGCCCCAGGGAAGGAGGATGAGGACAAGCTTCATCCATGCATGGGCCAGACTTGGGGAATATCTCAGAAACACTTAGAAAGACAGAGCCAGGCTCCAGGAGACCATCAGGCCATGTACATTGGGGAAGCAGAGTATAGCTTCTGAGGCTGCCAGACAGGCACCTGCCCCTGTGATTCAGTTCCCTCAGTTCGCTGTGACTGACGTAAAGTAGTTCCACTTGCGGTTTAAAATGATAGAACTTTATTGACTTGGTTCTGGAGGCTAGAAGTCTTAAGTCAAGGTGTCAGCAAAGTCATGTTCCCTCTGAGAGCTCAAGGGTACAATCTTTTTACTGGCCTCTTCCCCCTTCTGTGGCCCTGGGGCAGTATGTGGTTTGTGGCTACATCACTCCAGTCTCCACTTCCATCTTCACAACATCTTCTCCTGTGTGTGCCTTTTTCTCTTCTGTCTCTTATAAGGACATCCTAAATCCAAGATGATCTTATCCTGAGATCCTTAATCACATCTTTTCCTGAATAAGGTCACATTCATGAGTTTGGGTGAATGTGACATTTTGGTGGTTGTCGTTTAATCACTAAGTCGTCCAATTCTTTATGACCCCATGGACTGTAGCCCACCAGGCTCCTCTGTCCGTGGGATTTCCTAGGCAAGAATACTGAAGTAGGTTGCCATTTCCTTCTCCAGGGAATCTTCTCGACCCAGTGATCAAACCTGGGTGTCCTGCATTGGCAGGTGGATTCTTTACACTGAGCTACCAAGGAAACCCTCTCTTTTAGAGGGCCACAATTTAATTCACTCCACCCTAGATTTTGAGGCCCCCGATCATCAAACATTTCTTGATGGGGAGGATGAATCAGTGTAGTGTAGTAAAGCTACACAGACCCTTGTAGAGTGTTCAAAAGCCTTGTGGAAGGAACCTCTGTGTAGCACAGGGAACTCTTCTCAATATTATGTGGCAGCCTGCATGGGAGGGGAGTTTGGGGGAGGATGGATACATGTATATGTATGACTGAGTCCCTTCATGCTTCACCTGAAGCTATCACAACATAGTTAATCAGTTTTGCATGCTAAGCTACTTCAGTCATGTCTGACTCTTTACAACCCTATGGACTGTAGCCTGCCAAGCTCCTCTGCCCATGGAATTCTCCAGACAAGAATACTGTAGTGGGTTGCCATGACCTCCTCCGGGGGATTTTCCCAACCCAGGGATCGAATCTGTGTCTCTTACGTCTCCTGTATTGGCAGGCAGGTTCTTTACCACTAGCGCCACCCAGGAAGCCCTGTGCAAAAGAAAAAGCTAAATAGCCTTGTGGAGAACCGTGAGCACTGCTCCGTGGGTCCAATGTGAAAAGAGGCCGCGTGCTCAGACCCTTGCAAGACAACTAACATCTAGGAGCAGGTCAGCACATTTGTCTTCCTTCCGTTTGTCTTTATCTCTGAGTTTTTACAAAGGAATTGCTTCAGCCATCTTTCTGAGATTCAGCTGACTTTTTCCTGGGGGGTCAGTTGTAGGAGACCGGTCCCCATGGATTAGAGCACATCTCTTATAAGTGGTGTCCCGGTCCTTCAGCCATGCTCGCAGAGGCTGGCACAAAGTAAGCATCAAGAAATGCTTATGGAACATAGAATGAAAAACTGAAGAAAGAGATGAAAGAAGGCAGATATGAAGATGGGCAGTCTCCATTTGTCCCTCCCACCTTCAACCCTTCAAGTATAGGTCCCTCTTAGGTCCCTGCCAGACCATAGCTCTGACAGTCTCATCATGCTGCAACTGATGTGTTTGCTATAACTTATAGGAATCATGCTGAATGCTTTTCAGATGGCTTTGCAGTCATGTTGTAGAAGAAGAATCCTTCCTTGACTCATAACTGCTTTCTTCTTTTCTTGTACCAAATATATTCAGTACAAAGAGACTTGGCTCGGGAGTGAGCAAATCTAGATTCTACTCCCAGCTGGGTCATTACCAAGGAATGTGATCTTGACCAAACCCTTTCCTTCTCTGGGCTCCACTTTTCTTGAAGGTAAAATGAAAGATTAGACAAAGGAATCTCTGAGGCTTTTTCACTGAAGCTCCCATTGGTGATGCTTCTGGAGAAAAATACTTTGTACAGATCAAAACTAAGCTGAATTGAAACAAAGATGTGAATTTCAGTGTTTCCTACACCAGGATTTGCTGACCTCACTCCACTTTCCCACTCTAGCCCCCAGATGAAGTGACGCTCCACACTGGACCTGCCTTAGGCCTCAGCCCCAGGACTCCAATAGCCTTTCTTGCTGATCAGACCTTCCCTCTGGGAGGGAAAGAGACTTGGGACACAAGAGCCATGTGTGTGAATCCAGTGGTCCTTTCTACACTCCAGATCTAAACACATAGCCACACACAGACCATATGCATGCTCTTTTCTGGAGCCAAATCCTGGAGGTGGTTTATAATTATTTATTTGGTTATCTGAGCTTGATTCATCTTTTTAAAAATCAATAGCTGTTTTCTCATGGCTTATTTTTGTTAGTGCATGTGTGTGTGATAAATCACTTCAGTCATGTCTGACTCTTTGTGATCCCATGGACTGTAGACTGCCAGGCTTCTCTGTCCATGGGATACTCCCGGCAAGAATACTGGAGTGGGTTTCCATTTACTCCTCCAGGGGACCTTCCCAACCCAGGGATCGAACTCCTGTGTCTCCTGCACTGGCAGGTGGATTCTTTACCACTGTGTCACTTGGGAAGTCCCCATTCTTTCCAAGTTAGTAATATATGTTCACCAAAGAGGAAAATTAAATGTACCTCTGTAAACTCCTCCAAATTACCTCAATGAATATATTAATAGATGAGAAAGAATCAAGGTTTTGTCAATATTTTACATATAGTTCAGTTCAGTTCACTCGCTCAGTCGTGTCCGACTCTTTGTGACCCCATGAACCACAGCATGCCAAGCCTCCCTGTCCATCACCAACTCCCGGAGTCCACCCAAACCCATGTCCATTGAGTCAGTGATACCATCCAACCATCTCATCCTCTGTCGTCCCCTTCTCCTCCTGCTATCAATCTTTCCCAGCATCAGGGTCTTTTCCAATGAGTCAGCTCTTCGCATCAGGTGGCCAAAGTATTGGAGTTTCAGCTTCAGCATCAGTCCTTCCAATGAACACCCAGGACTGATCTCCTTTAGAATGGACTGCCTCCTTGCAGTCCAAGGGACTCTCAAGAGTCTTCTCCAACACCACAGTTCAAAAGCATCAGTTCTTCGGTGCTCAGCTTTCTTCATAGTCCAACTTTCACATCCATACATGACTGCTAGAAAAACCATAGCCTTGACTAGACGGACCTTTGTTGACAAAATAATGTCTCTGCCTTTTAATATGCTATCTAGGTTGGTCATAACTTTCCTTCCAAGGAGTAAGCATTTTTTAATTTCATGGCTGCAGTCACCATCTGCAGTGCTATCAATGCAGCTTTAAAGAAAGACATTTATAAAATGTTTTTAAAGCTTTAAAGCTTTCTTTAAAGCTACATTGATAGCTTCCTTCCCGTGGGCCTTTCCACATGGAGGGTGCATCCTCTTCCACAAATCCAGAGGGCGCTGGGGTGAGGAAACAGTGACTGAAGCCTGATGGCTTCCACATCAGCTCCCACCACTTACCGGTTTCTGGAGCTTGGGCAAGTCATTTCCCATCTTTGAGCTTTAGTTCTCTTCTCTGAAGTCAGGGTCATGGCATAATTGGCCTGGGTACCTGTCCAATCACAGGGCCACTGGGACCATTAGAGAACAAGGCCACCACAAAGGAATCTCTGTGTCAAAGTTCCATTACTAGTACTGTGTGCTACAATCCTTTAAAGGAAGGTGTTTGGCATGGCCTCTGAGGCACCTGGCTCAAGGACACCATTCACATCAAATACAGTGTGAACCTGTGGATTTGCGCCCCTGGGAAGAGACCTGGCCCGTATCCCAGTTTGATGTGAACTGAGCTGTTTCTGGGGCTCCTAGCTGTGTGGAGGAAGAAACAGTGTGATTGGCCTGTGGGGGGTCTGACTCTTGGATGGCTTTGGCTGTCTGTAAAGTGGCTTCAGATCAATTATTTTATCGACCCAGGAATCCTGCAAGGCAGATAATATTATCATTAGTATCTCCATTTTCCGGAAGAGGAAAGTAAGGATCAGAGAAGTTGAATTACTTATCCAAAGTGTACAGTTTATAAGTGATAGATATGGAGCTTACACCCAAGTGTTCATGCTTTTGGAAGCTCTTCCCATGATCCAGATAAGTTTGGGGTTTGGTGTTATCAAGGACAAATGTGTGGATGATGCAGTTTTTCACATGTAAACTGAGAGGAAACCTTTCCCATATATTTATTCATTCATTTATTCAGTAAAAAGTAACTAGAAGCTTCTGCTGTGCCAGGTGCAGCCTTGAACATCTTCATTTAAAATGGCGGTCAACCAAATAAGACGTCAGGTTTGCTTTTTATCCCCAGCATATAATCTTTTACTCAGTTTCAGGACTTTGTTTTAAGATAACATCAAAATCTGTCTGCCAAGGAAAGGTTCTCTCCTAATTTTTTGTCCTCTCTTCTTTTCTCCTTGAGAGCCTCTCCTAACCGTGACTAAGAGCACAGACTCTGGACTCAAACTGTCTGGGTTAAAATCTCAGCTCTACTACTTCCTAGCTGTGTGATCTCAGGCAACTTACTTACCCTCTCTCTGCCTCTGTTTTCTCATGTGTGAAATGGGGTTTATAACAGTAGCCATCTCATCAGGTTGTAAGGAGAATTATATCAGTTACTATTTTCAGCGTGTTTAGAGCAGTGTCTGGCCCATGTTAAGTGCTGTATAAATATATGCCATTATTACTATTATTGCCCTTGCGATGAGAGGTGGGAAAGAGAAGTGGAAATTCTCAGGAAAAACTCAGGGCTAGTGGGAAGTGGAGCAAACTGTGGTTATTAGATCTAATCAGACAGCTTGTTAAAGTATCTGCAAGTGTCCCAACCTCCACTGCAAGCAGACACAGGTCACCTAGACACACAGATGCCTTCTGTCTTGCTTGTCGTTCTTTGGTCATTGACGATGAAACCCACACATTAGAAAGGAAACGGGCAGAAGGGACTGCTTCAGACCCTTGTCTTGCAGAGAGGAATAGAGCAAGTCAGCGGGAGGCTGGGACTGGGAACCATTGTGCCCAGGGATACACCTTGCCTGTCCTGTTCCCATCCATCTGAGACATATAGGGTCATGAGTATTCCCTTAGTCAAGGACACAAACTTAGTTAATACAAGGAACTACAACTCTTTCCTTTTATCTGGAGTTTTTAAGTGTCAGTTGAGTTCCCAGAGTGATTTAGTCTTCTTAAATCTGCCACCCCTGTGGAAATGAGGTGAGAAAAGCTAGGTTGCCCACGAGTGAGACAATTGAGATTGAGTCCTGGCTCCACCACTTAATGGTTTTGTGACCTTGAGCCAATTGTCTCCATTCTCTGCACCTCTTTGCCCCACCTTAAGTAGAGCTTGAACTTCACACTTAGCTCTTATGTTGGGGATTGTGGGGATGGAGCCATTCAGTTACCTTCTGGAAGGTAGGTGTCTCCCATCTGGACTGATCACATGCTTTGGTGGATTGTTCCCTTGCTCCCTGTATCTGTATGTGTCCCAGGCATCAACTCTAGTCCCTTGAAAGTCTCTGACAGTAAGGGATGGTCTGATTCCTCTCTCTGCCTTCACTGTCTCCTAAGTACTTGATAAACATCTGTGGCATAAATGACTGAATGAGCGAGGCAAAGGGTGTGTTGCACCAGCCTAAACTGTGCCATGGGCTTCCCTGGGGGCACAGTGGTAAAGAATCTGACTGCCAGTACAGAAAACACAAAAGACACGGGTTCAATCCCTGGGTTGGGAAGATCCCCTGGAGTAGGAAGTGACAACCCACTTCAGTATTCTTGCCTGGGAAATCCCAAGCACAGAGGAGCCTGGCAGGCTATGGTCCATAGTAGCATAGTATTAGTCACTTAGTCGTGTCCAACTCTGTGCGACCCCATGGACTGTAGCCCATCAGGCTCCTCTGTCCATGGAATTCTCCAGGCAAGAATATTGGAGTGGCTAGCCATTCCTTTCTCCAGGGGATCTTCCCAACCCAGGGATCGAACCCAGGTCTCCCACATTACAGATAGATTCTTTACTATCTTAGCCACCAGGAAAGTCCATAAGGTTGCAAACAATTGGACACAACTGAAGTGATTTGCAGATCACACCACTCTTATACCAGAAAGTGAAGAGGAACTAAAGAACCTCTTGATGAAAGTGAAAGAGGAGAGTGAAAAAGTTGGCTTAAAGCTCAACATCCAGAAAACTAAGATCATGGCATCTGGTCCCATCACTTCTTGGGAAATAGATGGGGAAACAGTGGAAACAGTGTCAGACTTTATTTTTTTGGGCTCCAAAATCACTGCAGATGCTGATTGCAGCCGTGATATTAAAAGACGCTTACTCCTTGGAAGGAAAGTTATGACCAACCTAGATAGCATATTAAAAAGCAGAGACTTTATTTTGCCAACAAAGGTCCATGTAGTCAAGGCTATGGTTTTCCCAGTGGTCATGTATGGATGTGAGAGTTGGACTGTGAAGAAAGCTGATTGCCGAAGAATTGATGCTTTTGAACTGTGGTGTTGGAGAAGACTCTTGAGAGTCCCTTGGACTGCAAGGAGATCCAACCAGTCCATTCTAAAGGAGATCAGTCCTGGGTGTTCGTTGGAAGGACTGATGCTGAAGATGAAACTCCAATACTTTGGCCACCTCATGCGACGAGTTGACTCACTGGAAAAGACTCTGATGCTGGGAGGGATTGGGGGCGGGAGGAGAAGGGGACGACAGAGGATGAGATGGCTGGATGGCATCGCTGACTTGATGGACTTGAGTTTGAGTGAACTCCGGGAGTTGGTGATGGACAGGGAGGCCTGGCATGCTGTGATTCATGGGTTCGCAAAGAGTCAGACACGACAGAGCGACTGAACTGAACTGAACTGAAGTGATTTAGCACCCATGAATGCAAACTGTGCTATGGTGCAGGGCTCTCCAGCTGGGTGTGGCAAGTTTAACACTGACTGTGGTGCTTGTTGTTCGTGTGACTTTGAGCTGAGCCTGTCTGGGCCTCAGTTTCCTCAGTTCTGGCATATGGCTCCAGGGATGCTTCTATCATTACCTTTCTGTGTTTTCCTCTAGACGGCAATCCGTGCCTAATATTCTAGTGGCCTGGAAAGTTCTCTGTGCACCCAGTGTCACCTGGAGGAGCATGGCACTCTCTCCTGAGGTGGCCATGTCTCTGCTATGACTCTTCTAGAGACAGTGACTCTTTTCCTATAGTTCTACCGCCTGACAATGGCTCCCAAAGGCCTGGACACATCGACCTCATAGGCTCAGGGTGTCTCCCACCCAAGATCCATTCTTCTTACTTGACCTCTGCCCCAAGCAGAGTTGGGGGCGACTGACAGTCCAGTCAGTGAATCGTTCCCCACACTGGCTGTGTGTCAGAATCCCTTGGAACACATGCCCCAAAATACAGATAACTAAGCAAGCCCCAGTCTCCACTGAATGCCATGTTCTGGTGATATGAACAGAGATCTGTATGACATTCATAATGAAAGCCTTTTCACCCCAGTTGTTAACAAGATAAAATATAATCTTCCTTTCTCTCTCATGCCATCCCCTCAGAGTTCACTCTTGCCAGGATGTGGCAACTGTGTTCTGTGTTCAGAGATGAGGCCCAGCCACCCTTCAAGGTACCCAGGTAAAAGAAACCTGGGTTAGTCACGAATGTCACATTCTGTATCACATAACAGATTTGGTCTTCAGACTGGTGGTCTCAGGTTGCAGAAGGCTGGATTTTTTCACTGAGTCCCTGTGCAAAGTTTAATTAAAGTTTCCCAACAAAGACACTGTCTCCTGCTACAGCCCATAGAGATACCTGTACCGGAAATTAATGGGGAGTTTTTTTAAAAAGGTGTTTATGAGAAATGTACCACCCTTCTCCCATTTCAGGATGCCTAAGATGGATGTTTTCTTTTGAGGGGTGAGAGAAGAATTTGGGTTAAGAGAATTTTAGAGTGCTCAAGAAGAGTCACTGAGAAGTGAGGTAGTTGGCCTTGGCACAAGGGCCCTGTCACAAGGGACCACTGAACCGGGAGTCTGCAGGACTGAGTTCCAACTCCAGCTGCGAAACGAATTTGTTGTATGGCCCTAGGTAGGTTCCTTGGCTTTTCCAGCCTTTGAAAAAGCCTTTAGTCTCATTCCTCATCCTCTCTTTCATGAAGTCTAAGGGAAGCACCATTTCTGGAAGAACCGTCTCTGGTCTGTCTCTGACTCGTCAGGTGCCCTCATCCCCTTGCCAGGCCACCAGTTTCATGCGGACAGCACACATTCTCATTTCAGAAACAGCTCCTCTTGGATCTTCAACTGGAGGCTTCGTGAAAGCTTATGAAGTACGGTGGGCAAACAGCAACATGGAAACTCATGTGTGCTCCCTAAATTGCCCGTGATCAATGGAAAGGATGTTTCTCATACACAGTAAAGTACGGATGGAGAGTACCTTTTTTCTGTTCCCTAAGCCTAACCCTAACCTTAAGCCCAGCTCTAATTCTGCCCACTGAAACAAAACAAACCAAAAATATCCACACATGAACACTCAAAACAAAAGTTCTCATAAAAGGGAGTTTTACTAGAGGAAAGATTTTTCCATTTTTTTTCTCTTTGGTAGTGGAGAGTGGGGAGGAGAGGGGAATGGGGTATGCTCTGAGGCAGTGGTGGTTCCAAATATAAGCAACCTAGAGGGCCGCATGAGGTGACAGGAGCACTGAGGCCAGCCATTCATACCAGAGCACCTGGGCCTGACTCATGTGCCGGAACCACCTCAAAATTCTCGGTTTCCACTGGCAAACTGGCACCCAGCGCTGTCACACCCCAGCTCAGCAGCAACCCACAGCAAGCACAAAAAGTGAAAGCATTAGTTGCTCAGTGATGTCTGACTCTTTGTGACCCCATGGACTGCAGCCCACCAGGCTCCTCTGTCCATGGGATTCTTCAGGGAAGGATACTGAAGTGTGTGTGGGGGTTGCCTTGCCCTTCTCCAGGGCATCTTCCCGACCCAGGGATTGAACCCAGGTCTCCCACCTTACGGGCAGATCCTTTAGCATCTGAGCAACCAGGGAAGCCCTAAGTACAACAAGGGCCATCTTTAAAAGTGCTGCCACTCTCCTCAGGGGGAGCCCTGAAACTGGCCCAGAGATTGCCTCACTTAGACGGGAAGGCAGCCCAGTGGAAAGGTGCTGCTCCCATCCACGCAGCTTCTGTACCTCTCTGTGCCAGAGGCCCTATTCCCTTCCCACCTCTCCCTCTCTCTGCCCTCTTGGCCCAGAGTAGGTGCGCGGAGCAATGGATAGAACAGAGGTGTTATCAGAGCACTTGCTTCATCAGTTTTATTCTGAAAACAGCACAGAACATGATATACTAGCTCAAGGGGTACTTTTCTAGTTAGCCAAGGCAGTTCTCCTAGAAGTGCCCATTTTATTATTAAATAAACATTTGGGCTGTGTTGAAGCTGGCCCAAACTGTAGGATGACTACATAGCTTGGTGGAATCTGTTAGGTTTTTTTCTTTTCCTAATTGATCTACGAGTGACACTAGGCACATATATTTCTACTCCTTTTCCTTCTGGGTGAAGTATAAATAATAGATTGTGATCCCCTGATTAAAGTGGAGACATATGCAGGAAAACAGGGCAAATAGCGGGAGGAGGACATGCTTGAGGTAGTCCTGTCGAGAGCCGTAAGGAGAAGGAGATTGCAGACACTGCTCATACCTCAAAGCACTGACCTTTGGCTATGAATTAATCGTTTGGAGATCATATTGCTCCTGTGCTTTACTCACAGGAGGAATTGATTGCATGCTGAAATTAATTGCAAATTGGGATTAACCGTTTGCTTTTATCTCATGGTTGAAATTTATTTTTCAGCTGTAGTTGCCTTAATGCTTTTACGCCAAGGTTTTTCTTTATTGTACTGCTAATTCCAGGAAATTCCCCACCGTGAATGGACATGTCTGCCCACTCAGCTACTCAGAAAAACATGAAGCCTGAAAGGCAATAAAACTAAACACTGCCCTGGATTAGCAGAGCTTGGCCAGAGTAGAAAATGTTTTATTCCTAATCAGAAGTGGATTGAATCACTCCAGAGGTTTGAGGATGAAGGCTGGAGCCACTACAATGAGGGGTATTCACAGTGGCTGAGATGCAAACAACAGCAGCAGCAACATAGCTGAATCAGGGGCTCAGTTCACAGCCTGTGTAACCTGAAGCGACAAGGCCAGGTGGTCACCCTGGAGTGGACGCACTCTCTGGCTGTTTTGCTCTTGATGATATGGAGCGTCCAGTCAGGGGAAGGCTATGCCCTCTGCATTGGCTAAAAGCCATTTGCAAGGTTGTAGGGTGTTCTGTGGGCCACCCTCCCAGGCTGGGGAGCAGCCAAACTGCAACAGGGTCCGAGAAAGTGTTACTGAACATGGCAAAAAGAGGGACAGATTCAGTGGGAAACCCCAAATTAATTTCCACCCATCTTTCTACCTAAAGAGCTCATAATTTGTGCAGGAGTTTAGGAACACAGCATAGTAAAACTAAGTAGGCCAAGGGGGGACCAGGCCAAGTGCTGGGTGCATTCAGAGAGGGACACTCACTTCCACCTGGGGTCCCAGGGCTGGGGGCCTGGCCAGCTGCACGGAGAAGGAGCTTAGATAATTGCTCTCCTCTCTGACCTCCCACAGCACATTGTTTACCTCTTTGCTCGAGCGCTCAGCAAGCTGGACCTGCAATTGTCTGTTTACACGTCTGTCTCTCCAATTAGACCTCGAGCCCTGAGAGGGCAAGGGGCATGCTTTGTTCAAATCCCCATTCCCAGGGCCAGACACAGTCTCTGCACACAGAAGGGTCTCAGGAAAGCTTTGCTGAAAAAGCAGCACTTTGGTTTTCTCTATAAGAAGGGAGATGATTCATTCCAGCCCTAGAAGCAGAAGAGAGAAGTGTCTGGGTGTCCTTGGGCTCCAACTGGACCGTCAGCCCCTTTAGGGACAATCATACTCTCTTCTCTCTAAACTTCCTAAGTGCCCAAACTTGTGCCTGCCCAGGTCAGGCGTTCCCCAACATGGACAAACAAGCCAATAGCATCCCTCCTTTTCCCACAAATTCAGAGAAACAAGGACAAAACAGAACCAAATTTTGTATTTAATACACAGTCAGCACCTCACAGATTACTAGTTTATCACAAGAGAAAAAAACATATCTTTAAAATAGAAGCATCAGGTTCTCATTACATGCTAAGTTGCTCCAATCATGTCTGACTCTTTGTGACCTCATGGACTATAGCCCACCAGGCTCCTCGTCCATTGGATTTTTCAGGCACGAATAGTGGAGTGGGCTGCCATGTCCTCCTCCAGGGGATCTTCCTGACCCAGGGATTAAACCCGTATCTTTTAAGTCTCCTGCATTGGCAGGCAGGTTCTTTACCACTAGCACCACCTGGGAAGCCCCAGATTCTCCTTACCTTAACCCAGACCCCTAATAGTGGGACAATCAGACCTTATGTTTCTTCTAATGTGATGCAATAGGAAGAATACAGTATCTCCTATGAAACATTCTTGCCAAAAACAAGCCATTAAAACTGGCTTTCAATTTACAGAAAATAAAGAAGCAGAGGATTGAGTTTAAAAAATCACAAGGAAATAATCAGACAAAGCCAGAATATTAAACAATCCACAACACAACTAGCCTGGTATCTTTGTGTTATAGGGTTAGACCCAGATTCAAACAGAATAACGAGTCTTCAAAATATAATATGTGATTCTTGACAGGATCTTGATTTTTTTCCCCACAAATTTCAATTGTATTTACTCATCAGTGGATGATACACCTGAATTGCATAAGAGGATCTTGACTCTTTAAAAAAAAAGCCATAGAACATAGCTTGGAAACAATTTGTGAAATTTAATTACTATTTGATAATAGGTTAATTTTCTTAAGTATGATGATGGTATTATGTAGGACAATGTCTTTCTTTTTAAGAGATGTGAACTGAAGTAATTCAGAGGGAGGCATCATGATGACTGCCAAAACCCACATACTCTTAAATCTAGGGTGCAGGTCTCTGGGTGTTTATCATTCTATTCTCTTTACTTCTCTAAAAAAATAACAGAATAGATGCAAAATTTGAAAAGTACATGGAAATCTCCAAACACCCCAAATATAGAGAAATATCAAACCCAGAGTAGTAAGGATAAGCTGATCCTGCAGTAGTCCTCAGAGAACTTGAACCTGATACAGATCCCAGGGGCTGGGTAAAAAGTCCCAGGCATAGAGGAGAGACATGGCCAAGAAGACACATCCATGTTAGGTAGGGAAGTTAGAACAGAAGCAATGATAAGCCAAGAAATTGGTAAACATTTTGGTATAAAGGCATATAAGTATAGTCTTTGGTATAAGACTACACAGCATGCTAAGTTGCTTTAGTTGTATCCGACTCTCTGCAACTTCATGGACTGTAGCCCACTAGGCTCCTCTGTCCATGGGATTGTCCAGGCAAGAAAATTGGAGTGGGTTGCCATTTCCTCCTCCAGGGGTTCTTCCCAACTCAAGGACTGAAACTGTGTCTCTTATGTCTCCTGCATTGGCAGGCTGGGAAGTCCACAGACTACACAGAGTAATAGCAAAAGAAAACTAATTATGTTGCATTCATACCTTGGATCCTACATTGGGCAGGTCCAGAAATAAATTGGGGGAAATTCAGGGATGGGAGGCCAAAAAGGGATTCTGGTCCAGCAGGGGAGATAAAGAGATAAACAGAAGTTCATTGCAGGTGCCCTGGTTGACCTCTACATACACATAGAGAGCCCATAGGATAAGAGGGTCTGTGCCTCCTGGGAGGCACCTCCAGGGAGGAGTTCATGAAGTTGTTGATGTGTCCACGCACTTAGGGAACCACAGGTTTTTTGGATACAGCTGGAATCTGTTTGATGTTTTTTGGATACATCAAACATCAGGTTTGATGATAGTAGGGGCTGGAGAAGAGATGAGTCCACACAGGAAGTAAGAGGCCATAGCATGGGGCACATTCTGTGTCAAGACAAGGGAGCTGGCCTTTAATCTTTAGCCTGAAAGGACTGTCTTGGCTGTCTGTTTTTGTGAATTTGAGATAAGGGTGGTGATTATTATTGTGATCTCTGCAATTCAAAATAATAATGAACACACACATTGTTTTAGAGCTTACAAAACACCATGTACATGGTCTCTTTCTTGATCTCACATCATTGCTGTGAGATGTAGTTTTCATTTTTGTGGTAAATAAACAGAGGTTTGACAAAGTTAAAGGATTTGGTCAAGGACACAGAATTTGTATGTAGGTGATTTTATTCTAGACTCTGACATTTTAAATGACCCCCGTCAGTGTGTTAAGGTGCGCCCTCCCAAACATCACCTACTTCAGGAAAGTGACATGCTGAACGAATAAGAACGTGTGAAGGGTTATTTCTGTTTTGAAGCTGTCCATAGCTGAAGAATTCATGATCTCTTTAGTGGATCTTTTCAGAGTTCCTGGAGGAAGTTCTCCTTTATGTCTAATCAAAATGAGGACTGCTTCAGTGAAAGCTCATTTCCTCTTATTTGATTTTTCATTAATGGAGGGAATACCTTGATCAGGATCCTCCTTTTATCCAATTTCAGGAAAAATGAAGCGTCCATGCTCTCAAGGGGACTGTTTCTCTTGTTAGCTCATTGACTTTCTTCCCTTTGAATCCACACTTTCTTTTTAAACTGACTTCCAAGGCACTCCTCCCCCTTGTCATCCTTCTGTAAGTTCAGGGTTTGACATATTCTTTCCTGGATCAATTTATGCACATCAATCAATCAATCCTTAAATATTTCTGAAATATTCACTATGCTTAATGCTCCACATTCCCAAAAAGGAAATTGACTTACCATTAAGTGGAAGTAAGAATTAGATAAGTGGTAACACATGTTACCACGTACTCTAGATCAATTCCAGGTCCTCTGTGTGGGACAAAATCTCTCCCCAAGCTGGGGACCCTAAGTTGGACAAAGTTGGATCCCAGGTGTTACATAAATGGGGTAGCAAACCACGCTGTATGATGTTCCCATTGAATAACCAAGGATTCACAGTCACTTCTTGTAAACTGGCCCTCTTTCAGTAATTGGTCACTTCTTCCTCCTCCCACCTAAACTAGTTCCTTTTATTAGTTCCCCTGTTTTGGGGAAGGATGTGATTGGTGTCCTTCTCCCAATCCAAATGACACAATCCTCAGATAATCTTTTTCCCTTCGTTCACCTTTCTTTCTTCTCTCTCTTCTTCCTTCTTGCCCTTTCTTCCCATCCCTCCTTCCTTCCTGTCTTCCTTTGATTCATTCATTCATCACACACTCATTAGGCACCATGTTCAAGGTACTAGAGGTACAGAAGTGGATCAGATGGAATCCCTGCCCTTAATTTGCTTTTAGTCTATAGGATAAACAAACAAGGAAATAGTGAGGATGTGATACGGTAAAGCTGTGAGTGGGGGAAGCAGAGGAAGCTAGTGGAGAGTAGATGGGGGTTAGAAATCCTCACTAGTGAGGATAGACTTTCCATTGGTTTCTCTGGGGAAGAACAAGCACTCCAGTCATCAACCACATTTTTCCTACTTCAACAAGCATTGGTCAGTGCCTCTCCCTGCCCACCATGCAAAGGGCACAGCCATAGCTTCCGTGGAGCTGCCAAGGTGAATAAGGTAGACTTCTTCCCTCTTGCGGTTCATAAGCTATTGGGGGAGATCACCAGGGCCACAAATAACTGGGATCCCTGGCAGACTGTGGGAAGGGCTGTTAATAGGGACACAAACAAACAGTGTGCCATGGAACCCAGAGAAAGCAGTTGTTCAGTCCTACTAGGGGGAAATGGGAAGTATGTAGTCCACAACACATTGGCTCTTTCTCTTTTGATATTGACATATATTTTTTTTTTTTCAAAATTCAGCAAAGTCTGGAAGAAATGACAAAATGTACTGGGTTTAAGAAAGCCTTTGTGGGTCATTTTCAGGGAACACTATTCTGCACTTTCTCTTCTGCTGCCATCAGCTCACTCCTGTCTGCACACAGAGGGTAAGCTAAGCTGTGAGAATTGAGGGATCCTGAGAGTCATCTTTTCACAGCAGTTCATGTATGGGGATTGCCTTGCTACAGGAATAATCTTGAGAATGGGACTTCTCTCTGTTACTAAACTGTCAAGTAGCATTTCTTGGTTGCTTGTCATTGTCTTATCCCTGAGATGCATCTCAGTGGTAGATGCCTGTGTTGGTCCGATGCAATAATAACATAATTAGTCTGGCAACAGGCAGCTGGCATGGTGAGGAGCAGTATGGTTCAGTTGTCAAGGTACCAGTCTTCTGAGTCCCACAGACCTTGGCCACATCCGTTTCATCTCTGGCTGGCTATGTGACCTTGTGTAAGTTACTAAAGGGGATATTAGTATCTATATTAGAAAATATTTGCAAAATTCTCTGAGATATGGGTGCAAAATCTTTAATAGAGTGCTTAATACAAAGTGTACACAAGCTATTGGTATCATCATTAGCATCATTCACAATCCAGGGTGCAATTGCATGCATTTTTACTTACTCAATTCTCACGTTGTCCCGAGCTAGCCAACAAACCTTTCTTGCGCTACGAATACAACTTTTACATGACATGTATTCCTCTTCTTGGTCTACATATTCTCCCTGGGCAGTCTCTCTCATCTACTCTCATGGTTTCAACTACCATCTTTATGCTAGTGATTCTCAGATCTTTACTTTCAGTCCAGATCTCTCTTCTGAGAACCCAGATCCATATACTTAGCTGTCTTCTGGCCATCTTAACTCATGTGTCCTGTAAGTACCTCAAGCTCATGTATTAAAAGCTGAGCACTACTCAAGGAATTTTCAGTTACTAGGGGAAACCTCACTTTAAATTTTTTTTTTATTGAAGTATAGTTGATTTACAATGTCCCAGGTTACAGCAAAGTGGTTTGGCTATACACATTATTATATTTCTGATTATTTTCCGTTATAAATTACAAGATATTGAATATGGTTCCCTGTGCTATACATAAGACTTTGTTGTTTATCTGTTTTATATATAGTAGTATCTATCTGTTAACCTCAAATTCCTAATTTATCCCTCTCCGCTTTCCTCTTTGGTAACCATAAGATTGTTTCCTGTGTCCGTGGGTCTATTTCTGTTTTGTAAATAAGTTCGTTTGTATAACTTTTGAAAATTCTACATGTAAGTGATACCATATGATATTTGTCTTTCTCTGTCTGACTAGTCCAACCATGTTGCTGCTAATGGCATGATTTCATTCTTTTTGATGACTAAGTAATATTCCATTGTATATGTGTATCACAACTTCTTTATCCATTCATCTGTTGATGGACACTTAGGTTGCTTCCATGTCTTGGCTATTGTAAATAGTGCTATCATGAACACTGGTGTGCACATACCTTTTTGAATTATAGTTTACCTCTTCTAATTAGAGTTTTTATCTTTTCCAATATGTATTCTGGAATGTGATTACTGGATCATATGGTCCCTCTATTTTTAGTTTTTTAAGGAAATTTCCTACTGTTCTCCATAGTAGCTACACCAATTTACATTCCCACCAGTAGTGTAGGAGGGTTCCTTTTTCTCCACAATCCCTCCAGCATTTATTATTTGTAAACTTTTTGATGATGGCCACCCATTCTGCTGTGAGGTGACATTTCATCATAGTTTTTTTGTAAATTTTTAAAATTAAAAACATTTTCGTGTTTGTTTCAGGTGTATAGCAAAGTGATACAATCATATATATATATATATATATATATGAATTAACAAAAGCAGTTCCCGTCTTTTTATGGGGTGCTCATGGTTTATAACATAAATGGCATTATTTTGAGAGAGGGATAACTTATGTATGGCATTGGGTTTTTTTTTTCTTTTTGCAGCTTGAGGCAGTTGTAAAATAACTTAATGTAGCTTTTTACAACTGTGTATTCTACAGTATTTTTTCATTTGGTGAAATTTTAACTGTTAATGTTTTTGGCATTGTGCTTTGTACCATTTATTAAATAAAAATTAAAAAACAACAACAACCAAAAAACACATTTTCTTTGCCATGCTTTGTGGCATGTGGGATCTTATTTCCTCAACCAGGGGTTGAACCCAAGTCTCTTGCAGTGGAAGTGTGGAGTCCTAACCATAGGACTAAACACTAGGAAAGTCCCTTTTAAAATGTATTTAAAAATTTTTCCTCATTGTAGTCTTGATATGCATTTCTCTAGTAATTAGCCATATTGAGCATCTTTTCAACATTGTTGGCCTGTTGGCCATCTGTATATTTTCTCTGGAGCAGTACCTATTTAGGTCTTTGGACCATTTTTTGACTGAGCTGTTTGGTTTTTTTTTAATTTTTTTATTGAGTTGTATGTGCTATTTGTATATTTTGGAAATAAAGCCCTTGTCAATTACATCATTTGCAAATATTTTCCTCCAGTCAGTAGGCTGTATTTTTTTTTAAACCTTACTTTTCACTGAGGCAATTAAGGGAGAGTTCAAAAAGGAAGTGACTTATGAATTAAACTTCAAATGAAGATGTGATTTAATTTAGATCTGGTGAGAGGAAAGGAAAACCATTGAAGTGAAAGACAAGTTTATGGAGGCAAGAAAGCTTCATGGTGTATAGTAAGGAGCCGGTTTTGGTCATGTATCTCCAAATCTTCCTTCTTAATGTCCTATTTCACTCTCTAGTAAATACCTAGCTCCTGAGAACTGTCTCCACATCCAGATGTCTGAAAGCTGCATAAAATCACAGACTGCTGCTGGGATGGCTGGGACCAGACTGAAATGAACCAGTTCCTCCCGAAGTATGATTCATCACCTAAGGACCTCATGGACCATACCGTCAACTCCTCTCCATGGTCTAATGAAGGTGAAGTGAATAGAAAGATCTTGTCCACATTAAGAACCCCTGAATGCTGCTTATGCTCATCAGGGAGCATAGAACACCACTCGTGATTAGCACTTGATAATCCTTGCTGAAATGAGGACCCCATTTGAAAAGAAATAAAAATGGAAGTTGGGTTCTGTTTCAATGAACCTCATGTATAAAGTGAAGAACAAACAGCCTGTGTTTACCACAGCTTCCCTGATAGCTCAGTTAGTAAAGAATCTGTCTGCAAAGCAGGAGACCCTGGTTCGATTCCTGAGTCTGGAAGATCTGCTGGAGAAGGGATAGGCTATCGACTCCAGTATTCTGGCCTGGAGAATTCCATGGACTATACAGTCCATGGGTTCACAAAGAGTTCGACATGACTAAGCAACTATCACTTTCGTTTTCAATAAGTATGTAAAGCTGCCTTATCTTTTACAGTGATGGGTATGGTCTCAGGCACAATGATAAGGCATAAACCAGGGGCAAATATATTTTAATTCTTTGAATTCCGTCATACCATCTATTTTTCAAGGAACTGACTTGAGACCAACCTGTAACTGATTGTTATTCAGCTGGTTGATGAGACAGATGGACATTGCTTTAGAGGTACATTGTTGTTACACATATAGATGAGCCTCAGAAGCCAAGAAAGTCCATAGCATTTTCTTTGGAGAAGAAGAGACTGGTCATTTTGCTGTTGGATGAATACAAACAAATGACTCCAGTTCTTTCTTTATCAATGATACCCAAAGGCTAAACTTAACTGGCTAGCTAACTCTGGGGGTGGTGAGTTCTCTTCCATTAAAGAGTTCAAGCCCAGGCTGGAGACCACATGGTAGGAATCTTAGGTGGGGGCTCAAGCAACTGAAGGGTATGATCTTTTGTTTACATAAGACTGTGCAATTATGTGACTGCATTAGTTTCTAACAGTCAATTGCACACTTGTGAAAATCTCTTCCTCTAAAGAAGAGGGCCTGTAAAATGATTATTAGTTATTTCTTTTTCAGGTTCAGACACAAATTGAAACAGGGCTTCTGGGAGCAATTAGACAAATAGGGACATTCTTGTATGGCTTAGGCCTTAAATCCTTTGGGATATCACTTCTAGGGCCTTTTCTTTTTAATATTGTGTGCTTGTTTGTGTCCTTTTTATTTGGCTGAGGATGGGAGCCAGGGAGGCAGTTCATCTCCCAGGAGCAGGAAATTAGAAAGTTGGGTGCTGGCTTTAGGATTAACTGTCCCTTGAGGCCCAGGCTCCCCAACCACTCATGTCTCTTGGGCCTGCTGCTGGCCTTCTGCCCAAGAGTTCTTCCAGGGGAAAAATCCATCTGACAGGGAAAACTGGAGAGCTGTACCACAAGTTTTCCATCTGTAAACTGGGCATATCCCCTTCAGCTTTGTCACTCTGTGCTTCTATATTTTTAAAAACCTTTGCAGGGTTTCAAGTTCCCAGCAGCTGTATAGTTCTGCCTGGTTATAACACAAATCTTAAAATACCTCTGTTCCTGTGTTTCAGCTGATTGATGCTATACTGTAGCAAATTGGTTTGCTTGTTTCCTCCCTTCATTCCCGCCATCCTCATCCCATCTCTTGCTCTTCATCTCTCTCTCCCTCTCTTTCTCTGTCTCCCCTTTTCTTTCTCTGAAGATCACCATTTCCTTTGGATGTCAACAATTGGTTTCCCATTTTAATCTCATGTTTTCCTTTAAGATATTGCATTGGAAGGAGAGCCTTGCCTCCTTCAAGAAATTCCCCCTAATTGATCGAAGGGTGGGTGAATGAAAGCTGTCATTGCCTGAAATATGCCAGTAATAAGCCAAGGGCAAGACAAAAAAAAAAAAAACCCAGTCGATGACTGATGTCTCTCCAATGGTACAGATGAGGAATTGTATGTCCAATCAGGAAAGACACACCTGTATGAGAATTCTAAGTTATTCTTTAGGGAAGGATCTAAAACTAACATGGAGAGATTTAGGTCCAAAAGACTGAGGCAATGGGAAGCACAGAACAGTCTCTGTGAGTGGTAAGCACCTCTCTCTACGCTTGTTCCACAGACTCTTATTGAAATGCCCATATGTTCTACTCCTTGAAGCCAATGTTCTATTTTGTCCATATTATGAGCATATACCCATGCTACATGAAACTACAGAATTTTGGAACTCGAGCGATAATGCCCTCTCCTCCAGTGTCTTTTCAATGTTGCGTGATAACCCATCAAAGGATCATTAAATTAAATTAGTGGGCAACAATCAGCAATCTTTAAAAAGTAAAATATAACTAACATATCGGATTGATCTTATTCAGTTTCCTGGAATTTATTATAAATTACCTACATAGATGTATGTGTATATTGGGGTCAGGATGTACAATTTATTTCTTACAGTGAGTGATATATCAGTTATCTTCTGCTGCATAAAAACTCAACAAGCTTTTGTTATCTCACCATTTCTGAGGGTTAGAAATTCAGGAATAACAAATTAGATGGCTCTCATTCAGGATCTCTTGTGAGGATGCAGTCAAGTTGTCAGTAAGGGCTGCAATCATCTGTAAGCTTGACTGGGACTGGAGGATTTGTTTCCAAGATGGCTCACTCACATGGTAAAAAGTTGGTGATGGTTAATTGGCCAAAGGCCTCATTCTTTGCCAGGTGGTCCTTACTATAAAGTTGCCTTAGTGCCCTGGCAATGTGGTACTGGCTTCCCCAGAAGAAGCAGCTCAAGATAGGCAAGGCAGAAATGCCAATGTCTTTTACGATTGAGCCTCACAAATCATTTTCCATCATTTTTGCCATAATCGGCTGGTTAATACAGACCAGTTGGAAGCAACTATGTAGGGGTGTGAATAACAACAGATGAGACTAACTACGGACCAACTTGGAGATGGTTACCACAATTGGGGTCAAAAAAGTTTGAGAACCTGACTTGTCCAAACACCTAATTATCAATAAACCCTGAAGACTGAGCATTCATTTGTATGTTTCACTGTTATAATTACATGATACTTACAAAGTTAATGTGGCATGTATTCAGTGATTAATGAACAGTTACTGAGGCCACTTTTATAAGCACAAATAGTAAGTGGCCTAAATCAATCACTATCATGAATATGACTTTTAGTTAGTCTTTTATAGTTGGAGAAGGAAACAGCAACCCACTCTAGTACTCTTGCCTGGAGAATCCCACGGATGGAGGAGCCTGGTGGGTTACAGTCCATGGGGTCGCAAAGAGTTGGACACGACTTCACTTTCACTTTACAGTTTGATTATTGCAATAGTCTCCTAACTGCTCTCCCTGCTTCCATCCTTGCCCCCATCAGCCTCTTCACTACACAGCAGCCAGAACAATTTACCTACTTACTTACCTATTTATTTTACTCTTTGTTACATTTTCAAACATATAATGAACCCTCAAATATCCATTACCCAGCTTTAACAATCATTAACTACTTGTTCTTGTTTGCAGACGCCTTTCTCTCTGTGTGCTTCTGTGTCGGTCTGTCTCTTATCGTGTGTGTCTCTCTGTCTACACTCTTTCTCTCTGTCCCTCTCTCTCTCTCACACACATATATATATATATTTGGTTATTGGTATTGTTGTTTGGCTAGAGTATTTTAAAGCAAATCTCTGACATTATATTATTTCACTTGTAAGTACTTTAGGATGTTATCTCACAGATAAGAACTCCTTTGAAAAACATAACCACAATCCTGTGATCACAGCTGATAAAATTAGCAATAATTCCTTATTATTATCTAATACTCAGTTGATGTTCCTTTTTCCTTCATTGTCTAAATGTGTCTTTTACAGTCAGCTTGTTCAAATCACAATCCAACTATTTTACATTTGGTTGATATTCTTAAGTCTCTTTTAATTTATAACAGCTATCTCTCCCTTTTTAATACTATTCACTTATTGAAAAAATTGGATCATTTATCTTTTTCTATTATATGATCCATTTATTGAATGAAAGTTTCATTAAATTCTATAGTACTTTACAACTTTCAAAAGTTTAACACACATGATTTCATATAATTCCACAATAACCCTTTGTGTTTCTGTTTTAAAAAATTAATTAATTTTAATTGGAGGCTAATTACTTTACAATGTTGTATTGGTTTTTAGCATACATTGACATGAATCTGCCCCAGGTGTACATGTGTTTCCCATCCTGAACCCCCCTCCCACTTCCCTCCACATCCCATACCTCAGGGTCATCCCAGTACACCAGTCCTGAGCACCCTGCCTCATGCATAGAACCTGGACTGGCAATCAATTTCACATATGATAATATATATGTGAAATGAATCATTTATCTTATAGAATTTCCTGCTTTCTGGATTTGGCAGATCATACATTTAAAGTTTCTATTTTTTTTACTTCCTGTAAATTAGTGATAAAGCCAGAGGCATGACTGGTCTTCATTATCTTTCTCAAGAATATTTAGGAGATTTTATTATAAATTTGTGAGGTTTTATTACTTATGTTTCAATCCACTGTAGTAATTATTCTTTTCTTACACTAAAAGTGTCATTTTTTGGCCAATGGGAGCCTCCTCAAGTTGAATGTCTGTAGAATTTATAATGTTCCCTTTTTCATTCCTGATATAGTTTATCTGTACCTTCTCTCTTTTTCCCTTGATCAGTCTTTGTTCATTTTGTCCACTGTATGTTTGCTTTCTGCTTTGTTAATTTCTGTTCAACTTTCTTATTGCTTCCTTCTATTTTCTTTGTACTTGCTTTTCTCTTTATTTTCTGGCTTTGATGCATATTTAATTTCTAGACTTCTTTTGTAGTATGTGCATTTAAGGTTGTAATTTCCTTCTAAGCATGGCCTTAGCTGCATCTCACAAGTTTTTACTATGCCAAGTTTTAATAATCACTCACTTAAATATTTTCTAATTTTCCTCATTATGTCATTTTAAAATTCAGGTTATTTAGAATTGTGTTTCTTATTTCTAATCATATGGGGACTTCCTTTTTTTTATTTGTAAGACTTCTCTTTTTTTTAACATGGACTTCTGTTGTTGTTGTTGTTGTTTTAGTTGATCAGTTCAGTTCAGTCGTTCAGTCATGTCCGACTCTCCGCAATCACAGTAGGCCAGGCCTCCCTGTCCATCACCAACTCCCGGAGCTCACTCAAACTCATGTCCACAGAGTCGGTGATGCCATGCAGCCATCTCATTCTCTGTCGTCCCCATCTCCTCCCGCCCCCAATCCCTCCCAGCATCAGACTCTTTGCCAGTGAGTCAACTCGTCGCATGAGGTGGCCAAAGTATTGCAGTTTCAGCTTCAGCATCAGTCCTTCCAATGAACACCCAGGATTGATCTCCTTTAGAATGGACTGGTTAGATCTCCTTGCAGTCCAAGGGACTCTCCAGCACCACAGTTCAAAAGCATCAATTCTTCAGCGATCATCTTTCTTCACAGTCCAACTCTCACATCCATACATGACCACGGGAAAAACCATAGCCTTGACTAGATGGATCATTGTTGGCAAAGTAATGTCTCTGCTTTTTAATATACTATCTAGGTTGGTCATAACTTTCCTTCCAAGGAGTAAGCGTATTTTAATTTCATGGCTGCAATCGGCATCCACAGTGATTTTGGAGCCCCAAAAAATAGTCTGACACTGTTTCCACTGTTTTTCCATCTATTTCCGATGAAGTGATGGGACCAGATGCCATGATCTTTGTTTTCTGAATGTTGAGCTTCAAGCCAACCTTTTCACTCTTTCTTTCACTTTCATCAAGAGACTTTTTAATTGATACTTGGCTTAATTCTGGGGTTTCCCAGGTGGCACTAGTGGTAAAGAACATGCCTGCCAATGCAGGAGACGTAACAGATGTGGGTTTGATCCCTGAGTTGGAAAGATCCCCTGGAGAAGGGAATGGCAACCCACTCCAGTATTCTTGCCTGGAAAATCCCATGGACAGAGAAGCCTGGTGGGTTACAGTCCATGGGGTCACAAAGAGTCAGATATGACTGAAGCAACTGAGCATGCATGTATGCACAGCTTAATTCCATCATAATAAGAGACCATATTCAATATTATTTCCAGCTTTTGAAATTTTTTGAGCCTTGCTTTATAGTTCTACATATGGTTCAGTTCAGTTCAGTCACTCAGTCATGTCTGATTCTTTACGACCCCATGGACTGCGGCTGGCCAGGCTTCCCTGTTCATCACCAACTCCCAGAGCCTACTCAAACTCATGGCCGTTGAGTCGGTGATGCCATCCAACCAACTCATCCTCTGTCATCCCCTTCTCCTCCCGCCTTTAATTTTCCCAGCATCAGGGTCTTTTCAAATGTCAGTTTTTCGCATCAGGTGGCCAAAGTATTGGAGTTTCAGCTTCAGCATCAGTCTTTCCAAAGAATATTCAGGACTGATTTCCTTTAGGATGGACTGGTTGGATCTCCTTGCTGTCCAAGGAACTCTCAAGAGTCTTCTCCAACACCACAGTTCAAAAGCATCATCTACATATGTATTGGTATTTTGGAATATCATCTACATATGGTATATTTTGGCAAATGTGTCATATGCACTGGAAAAAAATGTACATTCTGAAATTGTTGTGCAAATTGTTCCACATATGCCAATCATGTCAAGTTTTTAACCATGTTGTTCAATTCTGCTATTACTGTGGATTTGTCTCTATCTCCTTACAGTTGTATAGTTTTTGCTTTGCATATATTTGAGGCTATGTTAATAATGTTAATAGGTATATGTGAGTTTAGAACTGTTATGTGTTTTGTGCTAGATAAAACTTTATTATATAATGTCTACTCTATTTCCAGGGATTTTTCTTATCTTAAAGTCTACCTTAAATGATAGTAGCACGACTATACTAGTTTTCTTTTGACTGTGTTCTGCATAGTGTTTATTTTTCCATTCTTTTATTTTCAATGTTAATATATCCTTCATTTTAAAGTGCCTTTTGGGACCAAATTTTCTCCCATTCTGACAACTTTCATCTTTTAATTGGGGTATCTAGACCAACTAAATTACCACCACCTGGGAAGCCCTTAGAACACATTAATTTTATTTACTCTTGTCCCACCTTTTGTGCTACCACTGTCCTATATTTTAAGCAGGTATGTGTTTTAAATGCCATAAGATTTTACTATTACTGTTTTATAGTTGGTCTTAATTTTTATTTACCCATACATTTACCTTTCCTGTTGACCTTTATTCCTTCCTGTATCTCCATGCTTCCATCTGTGTTCAGTAGCTTTCTGCCTAAAATATTTCCTTTATGTCTTTTTTTTGGTGTATTTTTGTGTTCTCAGTTTTTTTTAAAGTCTCCATTTCACCTTCATTTTTGAAGGAAACAGATTGAGGTTGACATCAAATTTGAGGTTGACAGCTTTTTTTTTCTTTCAAGGCTGTGAAGATGTCATTCCCTTTTCTGCTGGGCTTTCAGTATTTCTGTTGAGAAGTCAGCTATGAGGCTTATGATTATTTCTTTCAAGCAATGATATATTTTGTGATCATTTTTTAATATTTCAGTTTGTCTTTGGCATTCAGCAAAAAGAAAATTTGGTTTCAAGTTTATTATGATGTACTTAGATGTGGTTTTCTTTGTGTTTTTCCTGGGGTCAGTGGTGCTCCTTGAATCTGTAGCTTGATGCCTTTTGTCAGTTTTAGAAAATTCTTGGGTGTTATTTCTTCAAATCCTTTTTATGTTCCATTGTCTCTTTCTTCTCTTTCTGGGAAATAATGCATAGAGTCTTTTAATCATGCCCCTGTATAATTTTTACACACTTTTCTGTATTCCTCACCCTTTCATTTTTTGTGTATGCTTCAGTATGCATTTTTTCTTTTGTCTGCCAGTTTACTGACCTTCCTTCAGCTATATCTAATCTGCTGCTAAACCCATAGATTGCACTGCTAATTTTCTATTACTGTATGTTTTAGTACTAGAATTTCCATCTAATTCCTGCATGCAATTTTCAGTTCTCTGTTGATAATCTTTAGCCATGTGAATTCCTGGACCTATTAGTCACAGTTTCTTTAAATTCTATGTCTGGTATCTCTGAAATTTGCATCCTCCTTGGATTAATATTTATTGTTTATTGTTTCACTTTCCTCTTATTCATGTGGTTTATATCTCCTTGTATGCTTAATTTTTTACTGAATGCTAGATAATCCGAGGAGCCAGATGATGTCATCTTTCTGAAGAGAGATTTACTTTGACTTCTTGAGGGTAGTATGGCTAGGAGCAGATCACCTAAGACTAAAGAGGAATTGAGCCAACTCAAAGCTGTCATTCAATATTTGTGAGGATTGGTAACTTTCTTTTTCACTCCTATTCCTAGTTTTAGCCATTTGGGGATCACAACTTGGAGTGTTTTTACCAGACTTCTCCTCCTTGAGGGCCCTGACTGACAATGTTTGTTAATTTTAGGCACCACAAGAGGTTTTCAGCTCATCGTGTATATTTTCTGCCAGAGTCCTGAAATCAACCGTTTCTTGAAGGATCCCTGGCATGTTTCGTTGCAAAAAATTACTTAAAGACCAGAAGTTGGACATTAAGAATATTCTTTACTACTAGGCTGCATTATTTCTTTGCCTTTTGAGTGGATAGAATTAGGAAACATGCTCCTTGTCAAAAGCAAATCTAAAGAGTCCATATTGATAATTTCAATTGCTGAGAAAGATTATGATAAATTTTTTCTTAAGTTCTTTAATTATAGAGAATTTTTCTTAAGTTCTTTGATTTTATAAGATCTCTTTTCTCTTATGCTGAAAATCATTGCTCCTAAGAACATGAATATTTTACTTATATACATATATATATCAATACACACACACATATATATATATAATTTGTCTACATATACATAATGTGTTTCATTCTAATATGGCTGTCTGTGCTAAAATAACAATATCAGGCATCATAACCATAACAAAAGATTGAATGCAATTGAACGCCTCTTTCTGTTTATTTGTCTTCTGTATATATTCCACCAGGGATATGCTGTCAGCGTACTGTGTTTCAGAATCCTCAAATTATTCTGTTTTGTATGATTATGCTATCAACTTGATATAGTTGGGTTTATTCAATCTGTTTTCAATTTTAAGGGATTTATTTTTTTTCTCTTTGATTTAATTTTGTATTAAAATTATATGAAATATTAAATGAGTCTCAATCCGAGACTGTAAACTAAGTTAGATTTACAGAGATTTCACTTTCACCACTATCTCCCCTCCTCATTTTCTCTCTTCACCTACAGGCAACAGCTTTTTCTTACTTTTTCATTTATTCCTTCACTACTGTGTGTGCAGTGTGTGTGTGTATGCTTTTACTGCTGTGTGTTATATATATACATAGACGAGATGTATATATATACATATGTATGTATATATGTATGTATATATGTGTGTTTATATGTGTATATGTAATATATAATATATATACTACATATATGTATATATATTCATGTATGTATGTATGTGTCTATATGTATGCATACGTATGCATATGTATATATATGTATGTATGCATATGTATATATATGTATATACTAAATAAATATGCATGTGTATATATGGGGTGGAGAAGGAAATGGCAACTCTCTCCAGTATTCTTACCTGGAGAATCCCAGGGACAGACGAGCCTGGTGGCCTGCCATCTGTGGGGTCACACAGAGTCGGACACAACTGAAGCGACTTAGCAGCAGCAGTGGCAGCAGCATATATGGGGACTAAGAGATATATAGAGATATATTTTGAAGATATATAGATAAATCTGCAAATCCTAATTTTCTTTACATGAAAGATTTCATACTATGTAGGTTTTTCTTCACCTTGCTTTCTTTCCTTAGCTATATATCCTCTATAGATAGCTCTATAGTAGTATATCAAGACCTTCCTTATTCTTCTTCAGTGCAGCTTTATGTAGATGGACTTTAGTTTATTCAACCAGTCGCCCACTAATGGACATTAGGTTGTTGCCAAATATTTGATATTACAAACAGCACTGAAATAAAGAGCCTGTGCACATATAATTTCATATTTTTGTCAGTGTACCTTTGTGATAGAATCATAACTGTAAGGTTGTTGGCTCAAAGAATAAATTAATATATAATTTTGCTAAATATTGTCAAATCCTTCCCCATAAGGATTATGCTATTTTAGCATGAACCTTTTAGAAAGACAAATATGACTATATCTGTCCCCTGTCTGAAGTTCTTCTGTGATCTTGAGGATAAAATCCAAACTCCTTACCAAGGGCAGCAAGATGGACACAACCTGGCCCTGTGGGCTTCATCAACCTCACACCATTGATCCTTTGTGCAACAAGCCCCCTGATTGATTGTACCTTGGTCTCTCTCTCCGTGGTGCCTTTTCACATGCTGAAATTTCTTTCTTCTCTTTCTTTGCTGGCCTCCCACCAATCATTCAAGACTCAGCTTATCTGCCACTTATTCCAGAAAGCCTTCCTGAACCACTCTGCTCCTCTCTGCTCCCACAATTCCCTGGCCTGATCAAAGAACTCATCATTTCCGTGCATGGAAAGTGACTATTCAAAAGCCCAGCCTCTATCTTTAGCTTTTTAAGGAAGCTTTATGCTGTTCTCCATAATGATTGTACCAATCTACATTCCCAATAAGAGTGTAGAAGGTTCTCTTTTCTCCATAATTCTAAAAGATACATGTACCCCAATGTTCATGGCAGCACTTTCTATAATAGCCAAGGCATGGAAGTAACAAGATCCTACTATAGCACAAGGAACTATGTTCGATTTCTTGTAATAAACTACAAGGGAAAAGAATCTGAAAAAAAAAAATCTATATGTGTGTGACTGAATCACTTTGCTGTACACCTGAAACTAACACATTGTAAATCAAGTATACTTCAATAAATAAAGAATAATAAACATTTACTGAAGCCTCTTTTGGCTCCAAGAGACATAGATACCCATTACAGTCACTATTTCAGGTACTCCTGTTATCTATCTGCTTTCTGGACCTCTCCATTTCGATGTCTAACAGGAATCTGAAACTTACCTTGATCAAAACCCAAGTCCTCATTCCCAAGCACCTTAGTATGGAGAGGCAGTATAGCCTGGTAGTCAAGAACACTGAACCTGGAGCAAATCAGTTGGCTTCCCATCTCTGTTAACTCACTGTATGACCCTGGCAAATTTTTCTCTGTGTCTTAATTTCTCATCTGTAAAATGGGCTTCATAGCTGTGATCCCTACCTCTTCAGGTTGTTAGGAGGATAAAACCCACTACTGTACAAAAAGCATGTAAACAATGCTTGGCACAGAGAAAGGACTGCAATTTGTTTTAGTACCACCCTCAGACCCGCTCTTCCCCAGGTATTCCTTGGTCATATTCAAGAGAAAAGCCAGATCCCACCTTTGAGTCTTCTCTTTTCCTCACTCTACAAATTCCATCCATCAATAAGTCCTGGGAATACTACCAAAGCATATCCCAAATCTCAGCAGAGTTGCCTTGGCTCCTGCCTTGACTATTGCAACAGCCCTCAGCAGCCCTGAATTCATCCACCCCTGTGTCTCCCAGAGCAGACTCCCTGCTGCAGCCAATCAGAGCTTCTCAAAGCACTTTCCAAAGGCAGCGGTGATCTTCTCTCTTGCCTGCTGGGAACTCTCCCACCTCCAGCATGGCCTGGTTCCAGCCTTTTCCACCCTAGATGTTTACCATGTTGTAACCTGTGCCTAGATACACAGACGTCCTCCCAACACTCCTGAGAACGTGCTGGATCGTCCCATCTAGAAAGCTCTTCCCAGGGATCTCACCTTGATGAATTCACATTAGTTATGTTTTTAAATCCTCAAACTTGGCACAACTTGACAGCTGTCCATCAGAGAGTACTTGCTTAGGTTCCCAGAAAGGGGTTTTTCCACTTATTCGTCTAACAACGATTCTTGAGCTGTGTACCAATCACTGTTCTTAGATATTCAGAAAACAGAGATGAGTTAACCTAGAGTTTCGTTCCCTAAAGGAGATCTTGGCTGTGACAGACCCTGGAAAGTAATGCAGAACTGTGAAGATGGAAGTATTGCGATGAGCATCTTGTTGAGCGTCTGCCAGTGTTCCTAGCGGTCGCACCCCTTTCTGGCCCTTGCCCTCCCCTGATCCGGCCTGGGCCTCGAGGTAAGTACACTGGCCAGTGAGTTGTCTCTACTGCTGCTGTTGCTGGGTGCTTTATAATGGGTCTCGGGGGTTATGCCTCTGTAATAGCGTTGCCTCTGGAGGCTCGGTCATGCCTGCTCTTTTTAAGAAGCAGCATGGACAAGGACACATCCTTTGCCAAGGACGGTGGCGAAGCTGAGCTGGCGGCCATGGGGAGCGCGGCTTTTCGCTGCCTCCCATCCCCCGAACTCCTGGAGCCCCGGACCTAGGAGCCCTGGAGCATCTTCCTCTGGCCTGCGCCCTCCAGGAGACGCAGAACGGCTCTACAGTGCCACCTAGAGGCCGCCGGCGCCGTCCGTAGAGAGAAGTCTGGGGGATTGCTGGGCAGTGGCTGGTACTTGGGAGGTTTGAAAGCGTTTCTGACTGAACTGTATCCGGAGAAGGTCGTTTCTAGCTGTGTGGCTGGACATTCAGTCCCCTCGGAGCCTGTCTCCTGGAACTGCCACCCCACTGCCAAGGCATCCTCTTACGGCCACCGTGACACAGAAAGCTCCAGAGAAAGCCAGGAGCCACCTCCAAACCTCTAGTCTTGAGCAAATAGAAAGAGGAGAGCACATCCTTCCCTTCAAGTCACCCCCACACACGAGTTGTTCAGCGAATGAGATAAAGACAGCGTTACCAGGAACCTAAGGGGAAGGCCTGCCAGTTGGGGTGTTGGGACAGTGAGGTAGCCATTTCAAAAAAGGCAGTTTGAACCTCCGCCTCACACTACTCATTCAGGTAACATCCAGATGGATCAAAGAGTTTAATGTCACAGTAGAAGAAATTATTGGTAAATATTTGTATAGATTTGGAGTGGAAGGACTTTTTTTTAATTTTATTTTTACTAATTAGTATATTTATTTTAATGGAGGATAATCTAAATAGAACACCAAACACAGAAACTATAAAAGCAAAGACTGATAAATTTAATTCAAAATTTAAAAACGTCTGTGCTTTCAAAAGAAATCATAAAGTTAGCAACCAAAATAACATACTTGGAAATGATATATATGAAAACCAGTGATAAATATCTTTAATATATAAGGAGCTTTTATAAATCAAGGAAAAACACAAATATTCCAGTGGGGAAAATGGAAAAATACATGACAAGCAACTTATCAAAAGACAAACAGATGACTGAGAAACATTAAAAAATGACAAACTCTAGGAGTAATCATGGGAATAATCATTAAAACAACACAGATTTTTTTTTCAGCTGCCACATGAACAAAAAGTTCAAAGAATGGAATTCACTCATGGAGGGAATAGATATTGTGGAGAACGTGGTCCACATGTTGCTGAGAGCTGGACAAATGGCAAGACTTTTCTGGAAAGCAATTTGTTGTCATTGATTAAAATCCTCAACAAGCATTACCTATTCCTGTACCCAGAAGTTTCATTTTTAGGAATTCATCATAAGGACATAATACTAGACACATGCAAAGATTTAACTGTCCAGGGTTGCTGGCAGTAGCCTTTAAAAAATAAAACTACAGCCATAAAATTAAAACAGCCAAAATATAGTAACTATTGAAAATGAAGAGAGATGGAGTCTTTTTTAACTTGGAAAAATATTCACACTATAATATTATAGTGAGAAAAGCAAGTTAAAAGGGAATAATAGGTGTAATCTAATCCCTTTTATGTAAATAAATGTAATGTGTGTATAATATGGAAGAAGAATAGATTAATCTATGCAAGAAATATTAACAGTGATTGCCTCAAGGTGGATAAGGAAGAATTATATATGATGTTTTTCCTTTTGGCTTTTGATATTTTCTTTGTATTTCAATTAGAAATATCCATACTAGCTCTTTTCAGGCCTTTATTTTGCTTTTACTTCCTTAAATTTTTAAGAAATTTATAAGAGTAATACAGACTTGTTGTAAAAATAATTCTAACCCTATAGAAGTAGATAGAGGCTCTCCCTGTCACTGCCCCATTCCCCAGAGAGGACCATTGTGGACATGTTGGTATATATTTTTCCAGACATTATGTATGTGCCTATAAACAGATATATATGTATTTTAATACAAATGGGATCACAATACATACACTGTGCTGTAACTTGCTTTTCCTATTAAACAATATGTCATGGACATCATTTCATGTCAAGGCATATGGACCTACCTTAAGCTTCAAAAACACACATGCCTTTCAACAGCTGCAGGTTATTATCATGTGCAGATATACTCAAATCTTTGTTTTCTGATTTCTCTACAACAAATATGTATTACGTGTGTAATAGAAATAAAATAGAAAATGTTTTCTTGAAAAAAATAGAAAAAAAAAGAACAAGAAGGGAAGGAAAGGATGAAGGGAGGAAGGGAGATGACTTTGTTCACTTTCACTTTCATGTGGATTTGGGCTCCCTGCTACTGCGGAGATAGCTTTGATTCTAGGGAGCTGTTGGGGTTTGACGAGGTCCAGAAGAAAAGATGCAGTTACTCCATGAGTAAAGAAAAGAGATTCAGGGACTCTGGGATTTCGGGAGGGCTTAGAGAGAAAGCCAGTGTCAGACCAGAAGGTCTAGCTGGGACTCCAGTGACATTTAGAGAAGACAACAATCACACTGGAAACAAAATCAATCATCAGAACAGTTACGACAGCAAGCGAACTGCCATTTGGACACTTGCCAGGATGTCGGACGAAGCCCTCTCTCCAACCATCCATACAGCGATACAGGGCATGTTCCCTGTATCCCTCCAGTGATCTCACCTCTGCATATGACGACAAGAAGCTTGCTGGATAGTGGCCCAGTTCACCTGCCTTCTTCTACAGAGGTGGGGGAGGAGGCCCAGAGAAGAGAAGGGTCAAGGCCAAGGCCAGCAGGGAACCGGAGATAGGTGCCTAAGACCCAGTATGTCTGATCCTGACCCCTTCATACCTTACCTCTCCCTCTTTTTTTCCTTTTCTTTTTCTAGTTACTGAGACTATGTCTATCATAACACATGTACAGACTAATTATGTAAAATATAGACAGTAATAAATACCAAAGCAAAAGTAAGGAAAAGACCCCAAAACACCCCCTTTCTGTGGCAGAACGTCCCTCAGTTTTTCTGTGGCTATCGTCTGTCATCTGTCTTTGGCCATCTTTCCACCCAGGGTATGCTAAGAGCTGTTCTTCATATTTTTCAAGCAGGCTTCTGGGTCCGGGCATCCTTGTCTCTGTCCCCGGACACCTGTGCTTGTGGTTTGGAGCAGGAGTACCCTGCGGTGTGTGCAGTTGGCCTGTCTCAGCCAGCGTTTTGTCTGGCATCGTTTCCACCTCAGCCCCAGGACCAGATTTTGTCTCAGGGATGACACACTTGATTACCAAGAGGTTTGTGGCTCAATTCTGGCCCTGGGGGTAATATTGAAGCATTGGGCATGTTCGTTGTATCACTAGAATCCTGCTTCTTGTTTGGACTGAATTCTGTGGCTCTGAGCACCAGAAGAATAAAGCCCTCTGGTAGAGGGGTGACTGCTGCAGCCACACAGCCTCTTCGGTAAACACAGTGCTCCCCAACATGAGGAGAGGTCCTCCGGGGACTCTGAAGGTTGCCCTGAGTGGAGGCAGAGGCCCCCAGGGTAGATTCATTTAATGGGGGAGAGCAAGGGTAGGCAGGTCAGATCAAGTCAAGCAAATCAATAAATAAAAATTTTAAAAAGATCATAAGAGTGGGCCCTTATTGTGTGCGAGGCACTGCTCTAAGACTATTACATGCACTAAGTCATTTCTCCCCATGACCCTGTAAAGTGCAGACGGTTTTTCAGGTGGGGACAACTCCTGGGAATGCCAAACTCTGTCTCAAGAAGCCATGGGCCATGGTGAGGGGTGGGGAGCAGGGCATGGAGGGGAAAGAGCATTCATTTGTTGATTAATTCATTCAAGGTGCATGGATGAATGGCCACGATGGATCAGACACTATACCGGGTACAGGCGGAGGGGGAGAGAGGGACACAAAAATCAGATATGGAACTTATCCTCTAGGAGTATGTAGACTGAGCAAGGGCAAACACAAACAGCTGACTCTCAGACAAGGGACAAAGACCACGCACAGAGTAGCCATGAGGATTCAGAGAAGGGACAGATGCCATCCTCCTGGAGGAGTCTGGGAAGTCTTCATGGAGGAGGAGGCTGGCTTTGCACCGCATTAGATGGGGAGATGTGTGGAGCAGCCCATGAGTCCAGGCACAGTGTCCAGGAGCCCAAAGTGTTCGTGGGGGAAGATTACAGGACTAGTTCAGCTGAAGAGCAGAAAGCCTGAAAGTGGAGATAGAAATAAAGCTGGAAAGATTCCCAGGGTCCTGCCTGTAGAAGGCCTTGTATGAGAGACCTAGAAAAGGAAGTTGAGGCCTGGGAGTAGGAGTGTGTAGCGCAGTGATATGGGGACTCGTCCAAGCTTGTAAAGAGAGATAGAGGAAATCACCAGTCAGAGTCCAGCCCACCAGACTCCCACTTTGGTGGTTTTCCACTACCCATCAGGCTGCAGACCCCCTCCCCACAGCACAGAGCTAGTGTGGAAATGTTTCATGAGCAGAAAGGATGAGCGAAGGGGGAAGGTGACCCAGGGTGGTGAGAGGAGTACCAGCTTGGGACTTGGGCAAGACCTGGGTTCCCGTCCAGGCTCAGCCTTCATTCCCTGTATGACCTTGGGCGGGTGACTCAACCTCTCGGAGCCTCAGTTTCCTCAAGCGTGAAGAGCAGGTCCTGCCTCTCAGGTGTATGGGAGGATGAAATGAGCTAGTGGATGCAAAGAGCTTAGCCCAGAGCTGGAAGTCAGGGAGAATTTTTGCAGCGGTTGATCTTCTTACCATTGCTGTCATGCTTATTCATTTTAATTAGGACGAGCATATGTCCTGGTTGCTAAGGATAGGCCCACGTGTGCTGCTGTCCTAGTGTAATTATTAAACAGCTTCCCCTTCCATGCTCGGAAGTACCCTGGTTGAGATGATGAATGGTGTGTTCACTGTCATTACTGAAAGCAGGCTGGCTCCCCAACAGCCACAACTTACCCACAACTGCTATCCTCTGTCTTTGCCCAGGACCAGGACCAAGGCCCTGTGCCCCCTCCATGTGTCCTGGATTGAGAATGAGTGAGGACAGCCCGAGTTCTGCCCCTCAGTTTCAGCATGTACATGGACGTGTCCCTCCATCAGTCTTCCCATCTGTAACTGACAAGAGTAGATTAAATGATGTGCGAGGGCCCTTCCAGCTCAGATATTCTAAGTTGTGAAATTCCTGCATGTCTAGGAAAATAGCAAAGGCCCTCCTACATGCCATGAGCATTTACTGATCACGTCCCATAGGCAGGCTCTGTGGGACACAGATGTGCCCGCCACCTGTGGAGCTTGGTGGATGCCAATGTAAAGCTTTTCTGTGGCCGCTCTTGGGCCCTGATCTGTCCTGGCACCTCTCAGGACAGCAGCGTGCCCCTTTGATGGTGGCTAAGAGCATATAGTCTGGAGTCAGAAGATGTAGCACTGATGACTTCCCCACTCTGACCCTCAAGCTTCCTCATCAGGTTGTCATTATTGCCCAAGTGTGGCAGGGCTCCCCAGTGGGCAGGGCAGGCGCTCCCCTCTCATCACTGAAGGTGACTTAAATTCAGTGGGTGTCTCCTGCCCATAGACCACCCAGAACAGTCCCTACTCAGACTAAGCAGTCTGTTTCTTAAATTCACTATCTAAATTGCTACATCAAACAGGTGTCCCCATTCAGTGTGACTGAGACACCAAGTTCAATAAAAAATGAGCAGTGCTCTATTTGTTGGCTTACGGCCAAGGCACAATCTCACACAGTCACTTCATTTAAAACACTACAAGTCTTGTTGAAACAGTCACAAAATGATTCCTAGCAGCCAAAAGTGGTGGCTTAGGGACAGGCTCTGTGCTCCTGACAGCCCTGCCCAGAAAATGAGAAGCTCAGAAGCAGCTTCTGCCCCAAACGTGCCATCACGCCAGTTGTGGCATAACCAATACATAGCTCAGGGCTGTATGTCTGTCCTAGGAAGTTCAAATTATCAGAAAAGTTTGACCCAATGAATCTGTGACTGGGTTCTTTGGTAGCTCAGATGGTAAATAATCTGCCTGTAATGCAGGAGACCCAGGTTCAGTCCTTGGGTCAGGAACATCCCCTGGAGGAAGGAATGGCAACCCACTCCAGTATTCTTGCCTGGAAAATTTCATGGACAGAAGAGCCTGGCAGGCTACAGTCCATGGGGTCACAAAGAGTTGGACACGACTGAATAATTTTTATTTCATTTCAGTGAATCTGTGCCACTGAAGTGGTCTCTAGGGGTGGCCCCACTTCCTGTTTTCTAATAGCAAATCCACTTTACTTACATGGGAAAGATGTCAGACACAATTTCCAGTAAAAGTAAGGGGCCCACAAAGAAAGCTAACACTGTTGGCCCCAGGATATGTCTTCAAAGAAATTGCCGATAGCAATTTGTTTAAAGGAGATGGCCATTAAACTGTAGAACATAAAGGACAAAACTGAAATACTGGTGCAAAGACAACTCGATCAAATTACAGAAAATGTACAGAGCGCCACCCTCAGGTTGAGCAGCTGTATTGCCGGCATACTGTTATTCTTGACTTTCCACTCAGTGACTGGCAGTGTCCTGCCCATTACATTGCTTCATCCCTGTGGCAACCTAGGCAGGAGCTTCAGCTTTGCCTGTGGGGCCAATCCGGCAGGGCTTAGTGTGTCATTGCACATGTGGATTAGACCTTCCATTTGTTTCACCAACTGGGTTTCTGGTGGAAGACAAGATAGGGCAAGAAATGAAGTCTGCTATCCCAGATAATTTCAAGGACAGAGAGATTTAGAGTAGAAATACAGTCTGAATGCAACAAAGATCTGCTTCTGAAATAGAGACACAGACATAGAGAACAAACATATGGATACCAAGGGCAGGAGGGGGAGTGGGATGGAGTAGGAAATTGGGATTAACATATTAATAAATATATTGATACTATGTATAAAATAGATAATTAATGAGAATCTACCATACAGCTCAGGGAACTCTACTCAGTGCTCTGTGGTGACCTAAATGGGAAGGAAATTTTAAAAAAGAGTTTATATATATATGTATATATATCTATTGTGCAAGCATGCTCAGTCATATCTGACTCTTTTTGACCTACCAGTCTCTTCTGTCCATGAGATTTTCTAGGCAAGAATACTGGAGTGGGTTGCCATTTCCTCCTCCAGTCCTGACCCAGGGATCGAACCCACATCTCCTGCCTCTCCTGCATTGGTAGACGGAGTCTTTTACCACTGACCCAACTGGGAAGATCAATGTATACATATAGCTGATTCACTTTGCTGTACAGTAAAAATTAACACAACACTGTAAAGCAACTATACTCCAATTTTTAAGAAGAATCTGCTTCTGAAAAAAAACACATTTTTTTCAGTTAAAAAAGAGAGCCAATCACAGATGATTGCAAATCTGTGTGACTAGATATTCCAGTGCTTCAAAACCAAATAAGTACTCTGACAGATTATATAGAAAAGAACACCCTTTGAGCACAAAATTGAGGTCATTTTTATGCTAAAATATTCACTGGGCCTTTCATAGACTGATCACCCCTTCTTTACAGAATTATTTCCCTTCCATTATCTCATTTGATCCTCACAGTAGCCCTATGAGGGATGAAGGGCAGGGTGATTATCCCCACTTGGGAGATGAGCAGATTGATTGCAGTTATTACTGTCAAAGAAACATCAAGAGAAGAGTGTGACAGGGCTGGATCTGGAACCCAGGGCTTGGCTCTCCACACCACTGGATTTTCTACCTCACCCAGGAGTCTGCCTCTGAGCTGAGTCAGATGTGAGATGAGAAAGCTGTGCTTGGTTTCCAGTGGGAAGCATTGGGAAAAATGCCCTGGGAACCGGCCATGGGCAGGGATGGAGAGGAGAGAGGGCACTTGTCCCATATAAGCCAACTCCACTGATGCCCTGCGGACCCCAGCACAGACCTGGTGCCAGCACTTTACCATGGGCAGAAGTGTGTATTGCTATCATATCAACTCCAGGGGTACGTAGGCTCTTTTTATTCTGCCCGTTTCACAGATGAGAATGCAGAGGCAACGAGAGGTCAAGTATCTTGTCAGAGGTCACACAGCTAGTAAGTCTGAAGAGATCTGAACTCACCTGGTTTCATTCTAGAATGTTCTCTCCAAGTCTCCTTGTTCTTTTGCTATTGGCTAGATGTTTTTCATTCTGATGAATACATAAAGAAAGGAACTGCTTCTGATTTCAATGCTTTTGTTTGAGGTGGGCCATTATTACCATCCACCCACTGATGGCTGGGAAATTGCTCTTTGAATCCATCTACCATTCCTGGACTGCTGCCCCAGTCCATTCATTTGATTTTAACAAAACCTGTCTCCCCTTGTATACTAGGAAGGGTGTCCCGCTTCTGTTCATAGACTTGGGGACAGGATTGTTCCATGAACGGATTCTATCCATGTCCTTTTCCACAGGCTTCGCAGAGTGCCTCGAGTAGCACCTAGATACCTGCCTCCCAAGTAAATGAGATAGCTGAGTTAGGATTTAATTTTTCTTCCTTTTTATGGCCTTGAACAACCCAGAGGGAAGAAGGGGCCCTGAAGAGGGGAGGAGCCCCTAGTGGCCTTCCGGAGCCTGTTCCCATGCCAAGGCAGATGCTGAGGCCGCACTTCTGTGGCTTTGGAGTTGCTGATGTGGGAATGTGCGGAGTGGCCTGGTTGACCTTGGACCGCGTGAGGTTAAAGAGGGCTCAGAGCCCAGGAACAAACCAGCCCCGGCTCTGCCCCTAGCCATGCACAGGGCGCTCCAGGAGCACTGCAGGACTAGGGTTACAGGATAGGGAAGGGAGTTGGGGAGGGAAGAGGTCTCTTCACTGACTTTTCCCACACATCCTAGACAAGCTGTAAAACCATGAGGAAGGGAAAAATACGACACAAAATTCAGCCCTAACCCTCCCAGCCGGTATGAACCATTGTAAACATCTTTGGGTATGTGTGTAAATTTATTGGGATGTTTTGCAAAATCAGATCATGTTTATTATCCAGCTTTGATCTTGCTATCTTAATATTTATTGATAATTTCCCAATATTATTCGACATTCTTCAAAAATATGAATTAAAACAGCTCCATTTTATGAACATGCCAAATTAATGTAGCTGTTCCTATATTGTTTGTGTTGTTTTCAGTTTCTCACATTATAATACCACTGAGTTGAATGTCTTTAAACTAATAGATGTCCTTAACACTAATTGATGGTATGTGGTGATCATTAAATGCTAGGCATTTTGTTAAAAATGACATTACAGCTATCATATAGGAGTGCACGGAACGCAGGCACTAGCCAGGGGTAGAGTAGGTGCTTGCATCAAGCCCTTTCCCCACTCTGCAAGCAAAGTATCCTGGAGTAGGCCTGCCTACCCCTAGAGCAAGGGGCACTTTTTTCTTCCCACAAAGCCACGTACATTGGCCAAGCCCTGGACATCTACCTCAAAAGGACACAGTTCATTCCCAGAGTGTGGGTCACACAGGTTACCAGCCCCAAGGGCATGGTCTCATGAATGCTCATAACAGAGTCTGTGAGAAAGGCACTATTACTGCGTTTTTCAGATAAGGGAATGAGGCATGCTAATCTGATGACCTCTTTAGAACTAATGTCTAGAAATAGAACTGTTCCGTATACATGGCCAAGTGTCCTACAGAAACATGCACATTTATACTCCCATCAGTGGCATGGGAGACAGATATTTTTCTTCCCTCCTTGCACCGTGAAACCCCAAAGACATGTTTACCAGACTTAATGGGTAAAAAATATGTCATTGCTTTAATCTCTTTCTTTTCAAGCGAGGTTGGACTTTTCTTAATGTTTACTATCCCCATTTACATTACTTCTTGTGGGCATATCCTAGTCAAAACTTTTACCCACTTTCCTGCTGTAAGAATTCGTATTCTTCTTGTTGACTAGTAATAATGTTTTAGGTTAAGGGGATTAGCCCTTGGTCTTAATGTTTGTTGCAAAAGTTTACTGCCAAATATATCTTTCAGGTAAGGTTCATTCCTGGAAATCTTATATATTTTATATTATATTTGTGAATAGGAGCTTTTTTTCCATTATGTGTTCAAACTAACTATTGCCAGCTTACCAGGAAGCTTTGGTCTTTTGCATATTTAGTCTGTGCCCCATCACTTTACTGAATATTTTCATTGGTGTTAATAATTTTCCAATTTTCCAAACTATTCAGAGTTTTCTAGCATTAAAATTTGAAAGCAAATAAAAATAAATTTGACAAGAGATATACAAGGACATTGAAGAATGCCTAGATAAATTAAAAAATATACTGTGTCCATGTTTTGGAAATCTCAACCATGCAAAGATGACCATTCTCTTCCAAATTAATCTGAAGATTTAATGCATTTCTAATAAAAATGTCAACACATTTTTCTCATGGAACTTGACAAGCAGATTCAAAACTTGAGAGAATAAATGGTTGAGAAAAACCAAGGCATTTCTTGCTGGATAGGGTGTAGAAAAGGGGGAACCCTTCTACACTGTTGGTGGGAATGTAGATTGGTACAGCCACTATGGAGAACAGTATGGAGGTTCTTTGTTGTTGTTTAGTCACTCAGTTATGTCCAACTCTTTGCAACCCCATAGACTGTAGCCTTCCAGGCTTCTCTGTCCATTGGATTTCCCAGGCAAGAATACTGGAGTGGATTGCCATTTCCTCCTCCAAGGGATCTTCCCCACCTAGGAATTGAACCTGCATCTCCGCGTCTCCAGCATTGCAGGCAAATTCTTTACCATTGAGCTGCTGGGGAAGCCTCCAAGGAGTTTCCTTTAAAAAACTAAAAATAGAACTACCGTATGATCCAGCAATCCCACTCCTGGGCATATATTTGGAGAAAACTGTAATTTGAAAATATACAGTACCCCACTGTTTATTGCAGCACTGTTTACAGTAGTCGTGCTATGGAAGCAGCCTAAATTTCATCAGTAGATATATGGATAAAGCATATGTGTGTGTTTATGGTTGAGTACTATTCTATTGTATATTATTCAGCCATAAAAAAGATGAAATAATGAATGCCATTTGCAGCAACATGGATAGACCTAGAAATTATTGTACTATGTGAAAATAAGTCAAATAGAGAAAGACAAATATCACATGATATCATTTATATGTAGAATCTAAAAACATGATACAAATAAACTTATTTTAAAAATAGAAATAGACTCACAGACATAGAAAACAAGCATGTGGTTACCAAAGGGGCAAGGAGGAGAGGGATAAATTAGAAGTTTAGGATTAACAGATACACACTACTATACATAAAATAGATAATCAATAAGGATCTCCTTTCCCCATGATTCAGTGGTAAAGAATCCACCTGCCAAGAAGGAGATGCTGGTTCGATCCCAGGATCAGGAAGATCTCCTGGAGAAGGAAATGGCAACCCACTCCAGTATTCTTGCCTGGGAAATCTCATGGACAGAGAAGCCTGGCGGGCTACAGTCTACGGGCTCGCAGAAGAGTCAGATATGACTTAGCGACTAAACAACAACAACAGGGACCTACTCTATAGCATAGGGAACTATACTTAATATCTTGTAATAACCTATAATGGAAGAGAATCTAAAAACTAGTGTATATATATATATATAAACAATCACTTTGCTGTACATCTGAAACTAACACAACATTTGTAAATCAACTATATATCAATGAAAATTGAAAAAAAATCCAAGCATTTCTGAAGAAGGGAACTAGGTGAGGGACATGATTTTACCAGATAGCAGAGCTGTCTTAATAGATCACTAGAATGCAGAAAGTGAACTCTTTGTGAAATGGTCACAAAACAATTGATTCTGTATACTAAAATAATGAAATTGGATCCATATCATTCACCATACACAAAAATAAATACCATGTGAATTAAAGACTTAAATGTGAGTCTCCAGGTGCAGACAAGATAGATTAAATGCAGTCTATCTACCCTATTCCTCCCACTGCTGCTGCTACTGCTGCTAAGTCACTTCATTCGTGTCCGACTCTGTGTGACCCCATAGACGGCAGCCCACCAGGCTTTCCCGTCCCTGGGATTCTCCAGGCAAGAACACTGGAGTGGGTTGCCATTTCCTTGTCCAATGCATGAAAGCGAAAAGTGAAAGTGAAGTCGCTCAGTCTTGTCCGACTCTTTGCAACCCCATAGACTGCAGCCTACCAGGTTCTTCCGTGCATGGGATTTTCCAGGCAAGAGTACTGGAGTGGGTTGCCGTTGCCTTCTCCAGCTTACTCTCTGCTGCTGCTGCTGCTGCTAAGTCACTTCAGTCGTGTCTGACTCTGTGTGACCCCAAAGACGGCAGCCCACCAGGCTGTCCCGTCCCTGGGATTCTCCAGGCAAGAACACTGGAGTGGGTTGCCATTTCCTTCTCCAATGTGTGAAAGTAAAAAGTGAAAGTGAAGTCGCTCAGTCGTGTCAGACCCATAGCGACCCCACGGACTGCAGCCTACCAGGCTCCTCCATCCATGGGATTTTCTAGGCAAGAGTACTGGAGTGGCTTGCCATTGCCTTCTCCGTATTCCTCCCACTAAGTACAGTGAAAATTATGGATAAATATCAGCAGACTGAGAGGTAAGGAGCACAGAGAGGACTGGCCTGGGATCTTAGGATTCAAGGGATGACCAAACAGTGAGTTTTCTGGATGTTTGTTTGTTTCCCTCAGAACAGGCCACCACCCTGAAATGAAGACAAAAGCAGTCGTAAGAAAAGCCTATTCCTTCTGGTCAGGACTGGGAAGAGAGTAGATCTGCAGGACAGAGCCCTTCTGATAAAACCTGCTCTACTTCACCAAAAACATAACCAATAAAAAGGTGATAAACTGGATTTCTAAATTTTAAATGTTTGCTCTGTTAAAGACACTATTAAGAGAATAAAAAGACCAACTATAGACTAGGAGAAAATACTTTCAAATCACAAATCTGACAAAGGACTTATCTCCAAAAAATATTAAGAACTCTCTAAACTCAACAGTTGAAGAAAAGAAAAAAGCAATGAACAATTTGAATGCGCAAAGAGATTTAAAGTGACACGTCACTCCAGAGGAAATACAGCTGGCAAATAAGCACATGAAAAGCTGTTCAACATCATTAGTCATTCAGAAAACACAAATCAAAAACACAATGAAACATCAGTCCACACTCACCTGGTGGCTAAAATAAAAAAAACATAAATTAAAAGTTAATAAAATTTTGTGATAACACTAAATGCTGGTAAGAATATGGAGAAAGTGTGTCAGTCACTCATTGCTAGTGGGAATGTAAAATGGTGCAGCCAGTTTGGAAAACACTTTGGCAGTTCTTTGTAAAGTAAAATGTACATTTACCACATGACCAGTCATCCCACCCTTGTATATTCATCCCAGAGAAATGAAGTTTCATGTTTACATGTAAACCTGCACATGAATGTTCATAGTAGCTTTTTTGGTAATAGTCAAGAGCTGGAAACAATGTAAATGTCACTCAGTATGTGAATGGAAAAAGAACTTGTGGTAAGTCCATACAATAAAACACTTCTAGGCAATAAAGAGACAAACTATTGATACACATAACTGTGATGGTGGTTAAGCACATCTATATATGGGTCAAATTTCATAGAACTATACACCAAAATGAAAAGACCCACATGTATAGAATAAGGTCTGTAGTTCAGTTAATAGTATCATACCAGTGTCCGTTGCCAAGTTTTAACAATTTCCTATGGCTAGATAACTATTGCCATTTAAGGAAGCTGAGTGAAGAGTACAGGATCTCTTCATGCTATTTTTTTCAATTTTTATGAGTCTAAATTTGCCTCAAAACACAAGCTTTAAAAAACACTAAAATGAAAGACAAAGCTATAGATGTTTTAGAAGGTAATACAAGATGAGATCTTTATAACCTTGCAACAGGGAAACATTTCTTAAACAAGATACAAAAAACTACAAACCATAAGAGAAAAGGCTAATAATTTAAAATATGCCACTATTAAAAACTTCTGTTCATCAAAATAACCCCATATGCTGTCGCCTGAGACAGCATATGATATGGTGCCTTTTTAATATAGCTAATAAAAAAGTAAAACTAAACAGTATATTATTTAGACATCTATAAACATGCAATAAAAATTTTAAGGCAATTAAATGAGAAACACAAATTTTTATGTAATGATTAACAATAAGCAGTATAGCAAAATGGTTAAGGAGAAGACTGGGTTCAAACTCTGACTTAGTCAAATGCTGCCATAACCTTGGCAAGAAACTTAACCTCTCTTTGCTTCAGTGATCTTGTGTGTAGAAACATGGCTAATTCACAGGATTATGGTAAGGTTTAAATGAGTTAATACATATAAAAGTGTGTAAAATAATGCCTGGCAGGTGTGTGCATGCTAAGTCACTTCAGTTGTGTATGACTCATTGTGACCCACTGAATTGTCATCTGCCAGGCTCTTCTATCCATGGGATTCTCCAGGCAAGAATACTGGAATGAGTTGCCATGCCCTTTGAGAACCATGCAAGTGTTAGCTATTATCATCACTTTGAGAAAATGAATGGCAGAGGGATGGAATGAACAGGTGACAAGGCCATAGGAGAACTTACATTATTTATTAATGTTGTAATTTTTGAGTTGACAGCAGGTTCACAAATATTCCTTGTATTATTAAAAAATAAAACACATGATCTGCCAGCATAGACCAGTGAGGATAATATAAAATTGAGTGAAAAGAGAAGCCACACATTGAGAAAATATAGGTTGCAATACATACAAGGCCAAATGATTAAAGTCTGGGATATATAGATAGGTAGAAGGCAAACTAACAAGAAAAAGACAAATAACCCAACAACAGTAACAACACATGGGCAGATGGTGTTACTAGGCATTTTTCATGGGTGAGGAAACCAAATAGCTCATTCACATATGAAAAGATGCTCAAGCTCAATACATGCAAATTTCAAGTGCAGCAAAACGCACACTCTACTAGTTGCCTGCCAGTGTGTGTTAGTCTCTCAGTAGTGTCCAACTCTTTGCAACCCTATAGACTGTAACCTAGCCTGCCAGGCTCCTCTGTCCATGGAATTCTCTAGGCAAAAATACTGGAGTGGGTTGCCATTTCCTGCATTGCAGACAGAATCTGCGCCATAAGGGAAGTCTACTAGTTGCCTAGGGCTGCCATAACAAAATACCACAGGCTGAGTGGCTTCAACAACGGAAAGCTCCTCTTTCATAGTTCTGGAGGCTGGAAGTTCAGTTTCTTCTGAGGCTTCTCCTTGGCTTGCAGGTGTCCACATTCTCCCTGCATTCTCACATGCTCTTCAGCCTGTCTGTTGTCTGTGTCCTAATCTCCTTCTCTTATAAATAAAGACACTAGTCATATTGGATTAGGGCCCACCATAGTGAGCTTATTTTGTCATAGCCATCTCCTTAAGATTCTATCTCCAAATACAGTCACATTCTGAAGTGCCAGAGAAGGGGTCCCCAACACCCAGGATCTAATGCCTGATGATCTGAGGTGGACCTGATGTAATAATAACAGAAATAAAGTGTGCAATAAATGTAATGCACTTGAATCTTTCCAAAACCATCTCCCCGGTCCATGGAAAAATCGTCTTCCACGAAATTGGTCCCTGAGGCCAAAAAGGTTGGGAAACACTGTGAAGTTAAGACTTCAATATATGAATTTGAGGAAGACACAGTTCAGCCCATAACATACACCAATTGATGGCCACATCTGTCTCCAAGGAGAACCTGTGCACATATGTGCACCTGGAGACATACAGATATATAGAAATATTCATAAGCACATTTCAGTTATTACAAATGTCTACCACTAGTAGAAAGCATTAATAAATTACAGTAGATGCATAAATCAGATTATATATAGCAGAGAAAATATGTGATGTAGTTACATGCAACAACATAATCTCAGAAGTATCCCTTCTGGTGAAAAAAAAAAAGAAATCACAATAATGTATGCAGCACAGTACAAAATTCAAAAGCAAATGAAAGTAAACAATATGTTGGTTACATATAAATATGGTGTTAAATTTAAAGAAAATTAAGGGAATAAACAACAGCCACAAAATAAAATAGTGGTTAGCCCTCAGAAGGAAGGGAAAAGGATACATATTTTAAAAATAAAAATAAATTAATTTTTAAAAAAGAAGCTGGACTTTTTGAGACATTAGTCTGTCATCTATTTGGTCTGCTGGTTTTCTGAATAAAGTCATATTCCTTGCCTCAAAAAATTAAAATAAAATAAAAATAAACTGAGTGGTAATTATGTGGGTATTTGTTGAGTCACTATTTTTTTAAATCTTGTACATACTTTAAAAATATTTTCTATTTACTCATTGCTTTATTTTAAAAATATCTTCAAGAATTGTGTATTTGAAGAATTTTATGGAAAAAAAGAGCTAGAATTGAACCCATGATGACAATTCTTTGCAAACAAACCAACAATGAAAGGATTCTACATACCCTCTCAACCAATATTCCTTGCTAGGCATTCTCTAAAATGCTCTCTAAACATCCTCACCTCCTTTTATTTGTGTCCTTATGTAATCTTCCCTCCTTGAGTATGGCCCAGGCCTAGAGACACATTTCTTTTTTTTAAATTGGAATATAATTGTTTTACAATGTTGTGTCAGTTTTTCCTGTACAAGAAGGTAGTAAATCACTTATTATGTATACATATATCCCCTTCCTCTTGAGATTCCTACCCCTCTAGCTCATTACAGAGCACCTAGCTGAGCTCCCTGTGCTATCAGCAGCTTTCCACTAGTTATCTATTTTACACATAGTAGTGTATATATATATATAGTAGGGCTTCCCTGGTATCTCAGTATATATATAGTAGGGCTTCCCTGGTATCTCATGTCATAAAGAATCTACCTGCAATGAGGGAGACCTGGGTTCAGTCCCTGGGTTGGGAAGATCCCCTAGAGAAGGGAACAGTTACCCACTCCAGTATTCTGGCCTGGAGAATTCCATGGACTACATAGTCCGTGGGGTCACAAAGAGTCGACTGAGAGACTTAGGCTTTCACTTCACTTTTGCTGTATATATGCCAGCGTTAATTTCTCAATTCGTTCCACCCTCTCCTCCCCCAACTGTGTCCACAATTCTATTCTCTATATCTGCGTCTCTATTCTGGCCTTGAAAGTGGGTTCCTCTGTATCATTTTTTTGGATTTCACACATGTGTTAGTAGAGCTTTCTTTAAAAAAAAAACTGAACATAGAACTACCAATGACCCAGCAATCCTACTACTGGGTATATGCCCTGAGAAATGTGCTCAGTTGCTCAGTCGTGTCTGACTCTTGAGACCACATGGATTATAGCTTGCCAGGCTCCTCTGTCCATGTGATTTCCCAGGCAAAAATACTGGAGTGGGTTGCCATTTCTTCGTCCAGGTGATCTTCCCGACCCAGGGATCGATCCTGTGTCTCCTGTGTCTCCTGCATTGGTCACTTTACCACTGTGCCACCAGGGAAGCCCATAATTCCAAAAGATAAGGCACCCCAATGTTCATAGCAGCACTATTTAAGACAGTCAGGACATGGAAACAACCTAAATATCCAGTGACAGAGGAATGGATAAAGATGTGCTATATATGTATATATATATATATATATATATATAATGGAATATTACTCAGCCACTAAAAGGAATGAGGGCTTCCTTGGTGGCTCAGTGGTAAAAAAAAACAAAAAACTGCCTGCCAGTTCAGGAGATGCGGATTTAATCCTTGGGTTGGGAAGATCCCCTGGAGAAGGAAATGGCAACCCACTCCTGTATTCTTGCCTGGGAAATCCCATGGACAGAGGAGCCTGGTAGGTACAGTCCATGGGGTCGCAAAAGCGTTGGCCACCACTTAATGACTAAACAAAAGAAACAACAAGAGGAATAAAATAGGATCATCTCTAGAGACTGTCATAGAGAGTAAAGTAAGTCAGAAGGAAATCCATTTCTAATAAATAGAATACAACAAGTGTGATGGGATGCCACTTCCAAGATTGTTACAAAAATCTTGTGGCTTCTGCCTTGCTGATCCTCTCCTGATCCCTTACTTCTTTGCTTTGTTGATAGAAGTAAGCTGCTGTATTGTGAATTACCTTAACGGGAATTGAGAGTGGCCTCTGGTCAATGGCCAGCCAGTAAGGAGTTGAGGCCCTCAGTCCATGGCCTAGAAGGAATGAAAATTTTCAGTCATATAAGTGAGCTGGAAGCAAATCTTCCCCAAGTCAAGCCTAAAGGTAACTGTAGCTCCAGCTAACATGCTGATTGCAGCCATGGGAGACACTGTGAGCCAGATAGTGCAGCTCAGCCACGTCCAGATTCTAGACCTCCACAAACTGTGAGACAGTAAATGTTTGCTGTTTATTTCATCTTCAAGAATCTTTACTGCCACCATTTCTTTCAAACCAGAACTTCAGGGAGATTCTATAAGCCAAACAGATCTTCTTTTCTTTAATTTCGTTTTTATATTATAGTTGATTTACAATGTTGTGTTAATTTCAAGTATACAGCAGAGTGATTCAGTTTCACATACATATGTATATGTATTTATATATATATGTGTGTGTACATGTATCTGTGTGTCCATTCTTTTTCAGATCTTTTTCCTATAAAGATTTTTACAGAATATTGAGTAGAGTTCCCTGTACTATATGGTAGGTCCCTGTTGGTTATCTATTTTATGTAGTGGTATATATATATCTGTTAATCCCAAACTCCTAATTTATCTCTCACCCCACCTTTTTCCTTTGGTAATCACAAGTCTGTGAGTCTGTTTTCATTTTTAAATAAGTTCATTAGTATCTTTTTTTAGATTCCACATATAAGTGATATCATATAATATTTGCCTTTCTGTGTCCGATTTACTTCAGTTAGTATGCATGATAAGCTCTAGGTCCATCCACACTGTTGCAGATGGCATTATTTCATTCTTCCTAATAGCTGAGTAATATTCTGTTGTATATATGTACCACAACTTCCTTATCCATTCCTCTGTTAATGACATTTAGGTTGCTTCCATGTCTTGGCTATTGTAAATAGTGTTGCAGTGCATTAGGGTGCGTGTATCTTTTCAAATTATGGTTTTCTCCAAATATATGTCCAGGAGTAGGATTGCTGGATCATAGGATAGTTCTATTTTTCACAAACAGCTCTCAAAGAAACATTCTGTGAAGTGAAATACGGAGACAAAATGTTTGTTGCTTTAGACCACTGAGTTTGGGTAATTTTTGTGGTACGATAAGTGCAAATATAAACTTTGTTTCTAAGACTTATCTAAAAAAGTCAGACATTCCTGCAAAGTTGTATATACATATGTACTGATCATATTCATAATGATGGAAAAACAAAAGCAACCTAAAAGCTCAACAATAACAGAATAGTTAAATAAATTTTGATACTTTATATAATGTAATATCAGGCAAATATGAAAAATGATGATATACACAGATATTAACAGGATAATAAGATATAATACATAACACACCATGCTTATAAATTTCACTACTTAGCTGAAATAGACATATTGCTTGAAAGACAAACTACCAACATTCACTCAAAAAAGAAATAACCAGAAGTCCTACATGGAATTCTGACTTGAAAATCTTCCCACAAATTAAAGCCACATGAATTCATTTTCAACTTTTATCTAAAGTTTAAGGGATATGTAATACCAATTCTATAGAAACTCTTCCAGAAAATAGAAAATGAGGGAATACTTCTAATGCCAGCCAGCACTACCCTGACACCAAATCCAAACAAAATAGTATAAAAAATAAACTCTAAACTCAAATCCAATATTCCTCATGAACACAGTGTGAAAAATATTCAACAAAATATTAACAATTGATCAAGCAATATATAAAGATACCAAGTGAGGCTTATTCTGGCAATGCAAAGTTGTCTCACATTCAAAAATAAATCAGTGTTATCCATCAAACTAAAAGTCTATAAAAGCAAAACCACATAATCACACAATGGTTCATAATAAAACTCTCAACAAGCTACGACTAAAAAGGAACTTTCTGTTCTTGAAAAAGGCATTTACAAAACCAATAGCAGAAAAAAGTTTTATAACATCATGGTGGTTGTTGTTGTTTAGTCACTTAGTCACGTCCAATTCTTTTGTGACCCCATGGACTACAGCCTGCCAAGCTCCTCTGTCCAGACAAGAATGCTGGAGTGGGTTGTCATTTCCTTCTCCAGGGGATTTTCCTGATCCAGGGATCGAATTCGCGTCTCCTGACTTAGCAAGTGATTTTTTACCACTGAACCCCCAGGGAAGCCCACCGTAACATCATAATTAATTATAAAAGACTAAATGCTTCCCCCTAAGATTGGGAGCACAATAAGGATGTTTACTCTAATTACTCCCATTCAGCATTATATTTGAGTCTTAGTCAATGCAATAAGGCAAAGAAATGTATAGAAGCCTTCAGATGGGTATGGAAAAAATAAAGCTGCCTATATTCACAGACAACATTATTTTCTATGTAGAAAATCCCATGGAATCTACAAAAAAGCTTCTAGAAGAGGATATAAAGCCAATTTACAAAAAGTCAATTGTATTTGTATAAAATAGAAGACAAAAACAATAACAAAAGTAATAGCTTAAAAAAGTACAAAATTAGATTAGTCACACCAACAAATTTTAAGACTTACTATAAAGCAATGATAGTCAAGATAATGTAGTGTTTGTGAAAGGACTGACACAAATCATTTGAATGTAACAGAGTTCAGAAATAACTAGATATAGTCAACTGATTTTGACAAGGTTCAAAGGCAATTCAATGGACAAAATGGTCTTTTTAACAAATGTTGCTGGAACAATTGGCTGTCCACATGCAGAGTTATGAACTCGAACCTATATCTTACACTACTTAACAAAAATTAACTCAAAATTCTCACAGTCTCAAATGTAAAACCCCAAACTATAAAATACCTGGAAGCTGATATAGGAGAAAATCTTCGTGACCTTGGCTTGTGCAAAGATCATTTAGATAGGACATACAAAGTACAAACCACAACTGAAAAAAATTGATGTAATTTATAAATTGGATTTCCTAACAATAAAATTTTAAAATTGTGTTCTTCCAGAGATAATGTTGAGAAAATGAAAAGACAAGCGATGGACAGGAAGAAAATATTTGCAAAGCATACATCTGATCAAGGACAATGAATCAAAATCTATGAAGAACTCTCTGAGTTCCTGTGGTAGGCTGAATGATGTCCCCCAAAGTTATCTGGGGCTTAATTCCTAGAATCTATGAATGTCATCTTATATGACAAAAAGGAACTTTGCAGGTGTGATTAAATTAAGGATCTTGAGATGTAGAGATTATCCTGGATTATTTGGATGGGCCCTAAACGTAATTGGGACTTCCCTGGTGACTCAGATGGTAAAGAATTTGCCTGCAATGTGGGAGATCCGGGTTCAATCCCTGGGTCAGGAAGATCCTGTGGAGAAGGGCATGGCAACCCACTCCAGTATTCTTGCCTGGAGAATTCCATGGACAGAGGAGCCTGGCAAGCTACAGCCCATTGGGTTGCCAAGAGTCGGACACAATTGAGCGACTAACACTTTCACTTAAATGTAATCAGAAGTGTCCAAATAAGAGGGAGGTAGAAGGAAGTTTGACTACAGAAATGGAGAACACAATGTGTCTATGGAGGCAGACAATGGAACATTGTAGTCACAAGCCATAGATTACAGGCAAGAGAGGCAAGAAGTGGATTTTCCCCTTGTGCCTCCAAAAGGAACCCACTCTGCTGGTACTTTGATTGACACTTTGATTGATACCCCAGAAGACTGTTTAGACTTCTGGCTTCCATAATTTTATGAGAATTAATTTCTGTTGTTGTAATCTTTTATATATAGATTGGATAAACAACAAGTTCTTACTATATAGCACAGAGAATTATATTCAGTATCCTATGATAAACCATAAAGGAAAAGAGTATCTTAGAAAAAGAATGTAAACTGAATTACTTTGCTGTACAGTAGAAATTAACACAACATTGCAAACCAAGTATATGTTAATTAAAAATACTGACAAAATTTTAAAAACTTAAAGAATTTGTTTTTGTTGCTTTGAGCCATTAAATGTGTAGTAATTTGCTACAGCAGCCCTAAGAAATGAATATAGCTAAGCCATAAGCGGACAGCCTAATTAGAAAATGGGCGAAACTTGAACTGACCCTTCACCAAAGAATGGCAAATAAGCACATGAAAACATGTTCTATATCACCAGTCATTAGGGGGAAAGCAAATTAAAACAACAATGAGATATCGTTATACTCCTAATAGAATGACTAAAATTTGAAAAAAGAAATGACCATGTGGGGCAATTAGACTCCTTATAGTTTACTAGTGGGAATACAAAATGGTACAGACATTTTGGACAATAGTTTCTCATAAAGTTAAACATACCTTTACCATAAACCCAGCAATCCCATTTTCCAGTATATAACCAAGAGAAATAAAGACATGTCCATTAAAGAAACATACATGTGAATATTCATAATAGTTTTATTCATGATTACTAAAAGCTAGAAGCAACCCAAGTGTCCCTCAACCAATGAATGGACAAACAAATTGAAACCGAAAGTCGCTCAGTCTTGTCTGACTTTTTGCAACCCCATGAACTATAGAATCCATGGGATTCTCCAGGCCAGAATACTGAAGTGGTAGCCATTCCCTTCTCCAGAGGATCCTCCCAACCTGGGATCGAACCTATGTCTCCCATGTTGCAGGCAGATTCTTTACCAGCTGAGCCAAATCCATACAATGGAATACTATTTATCAATAAAGTAATGAATCATTGACATACCAATGTGAATGAATCTCAGAGAACATTGTTCTAAGTGAACGAAGCTAGACACAAAAGTCTACATACTCTGTTATTCCATTTATATGATATTCTGGAAAATATCAAAATATTCAGACTACTGGTATAGAAATCACTGGTTGCCAGGGATCTGATCTGGAAGTGGGAGAATGTAATTTGACAACAAATGAGCATGAGAGGACTATTTGGGATAACGGAAAATTTCACTCTCTTGAATATGGTGATAATTGCATGACTATACATTTATGAAGAAGTGAAAGTTGCTCAGCTGTGTCCGACTCTTTGTGATCCCATGGACCATACAGTCCGTGGAATTCTCCAGGCCAGAATATTGGAGTGAGTAGCCATTTCCTTCTCCAGGGATCTTTCCAAGCCAGGGATCAAACCCAGGTCTCCTGCATTGCAGGCAGATTCTTTACCAGCTGAGCCACAAGGGAAGCCCAAGAATACTGGGTATACATTTATAAAAATGCATAAAAATGTACACTTTAAAGTAGTGATCCCCAACATTTTTGGCCGGGGACTGATTTCATGGAAGACAATTTTCCATGGACTGGAGTGGGAGGACAGGGAGGATGGTTTCAGGATGATTCAAACACATTACATGTATTGTGTACTTCATTTCTATTATTATAACATCAGTTCCACCTCAGATCATCAGGCATTAGATCCCAGAGGTTGGGGACCCCTGTTTTAAAAGGGTGAATTTTACTGTAAATAAATATTTCTGAATGGGCTTCCCAGGTGGCTCAGTGGGTAAAGAATCCACCTGCCAATGCAGGAGACACAGGAGATGCAGGTTCGATTTCTGGGTTGGGAAAATTGCCTGGAGGAGGAAATGGCAACCTACTCCAGCATTCTTGCCTAGGGAATCCCATAGAGAGAGGAGCCTGGTGGGCTACAGTCCATGGGATCCCAAAGAATCTAACACGACTGAGCGACTGAGCATGCACACAAGCAAAAAGACATTTCAAACTGGTACAAGCACTAAGCTGAGAAAAATGACAATGTATATAAATATTTATGGACATTGGAAATTGTCCTTGAATATGTTTAAGTGGGGGGAAAAGTTTGAAAAATAACAAGAAAATAACGCAGTGTGTGGTTACACACATGCATATACATGCACATGTGTTTATATACCTGGAAGAAAATGCATAAAAATATCAATTGTGGTCATTCATGGGAGCCAGGATCTCTCCTTTATACACTTCTTCTGATACATGGCCTTGGAAAAGACATTTTCCCTCTTTTGACCTTGATTTTTGCATGAGTGAAGTGACAAAACTGTACTAACACATTTCTGTCTCAGGGCCTTTGAGTTTGCTATTCTTCCCTCACTGTTGCATTTGCCTGGTACACGGCTTGACTCACAGTTTCATTCAGCACTGACTCGAGTCTCAGCACCTCAGAGGAGCTTTCTCTGTCCATCTTGACTGAAAAAGCGCCCATCACTTTGAGTCCCTGTACGCTGTTTTTTATCTTCTTCATGGCAGCTCTCACTGCCCAACATTATATCATATGTGCATTATGCCTATTGTCTGTCTGTCTCATAAGAATATGAGCTCTGTGAGGGAAGAACTTTGGTTTGTTTTCTTCATTGCTGCTTCACTCACAATGAGAACAATGCAGGTACTTAGTAGGTGCTCAGTAAATATTTATTGAATAGCTAGTTGAATACATCTTTCAAAGTGACCCTTCTAAAATCTGTCACCTCTTCCAAAATGTTCACAGTCTTAAGGAACTTACAGTCCAATTTCAGGGACGCAATCCAAAAGTGAACCGGCCACCACTTAAGACACCACGAGCAGCACTGGAACAGAACAAGGGGGAAGAGTCGAGTCAGGACGCAAAGAGAGGACTTGGGATTGGTAAAGTGACCTTCCAGGCTAGCCCTTGTGTGACAGGTGGTGGGGATGCCAACTGGGAAGACTCCCGACAAATCCTGCCATCAGAATATGCCTTGATTTTACAGCTTTCTCAGGAGTCATTTCTGCAAGAAATTTGGAAAACACTCTCTCTGAATCCCTCATAGCCAAACCTTCTGTAGTTCATGCCTCATTAAAAATTCAGGATATGCCGTTTGTTCCACCAGCCTTTCCAGGTAAGAGGAAGCTCAAAACAAGAAAAAAGTGATGCAGTCCCATGGGAGTGGCAAGGCTGGAACCAAGCTTCCTACTGCAGGCCCTCAGTAGCTAAGATGCTGAAGGACTTTGGCTCCCCAGCCGCCTCTGTGCCAGCTGCCAGGGTCGTGTTTGCTCCGCAGAGACCTGGAAGCTGCCAGACTTGGCCACAAGTGTTTAGGCTGCTCTGTTGGCGTTGGCTCTGGTTCCTTGCCTGCTTCTGTGCCTTCTCTAACTCAACAGATACTCAAGGCACCTGGTCTCTGAGAATTCTCTTGAAGGATCCCCTCCCCAAAAGATGCTTCTGAGTGCAAGCAATCTGGAAGCCTTAGTGAGGGTTAGGAAATGTGTGAGAGGGACTTCCCTGGTGATCCAGTGGTGAAGATTCTGCCTTCCACTGAAGGGGGCTTGGGTTAAGTCCCTGATAGGGGAACTTGCATGCCATATGCCATGGTCAAAACAAGTAAACACCTGCAAGATGGTCAGCCCCAAGCTGCAGATTCAACATGCAGATTTAAGCTCATAAGGGCAAAGGTTTTCATCAGTTTTATTCACTGATGTATATATTTATAGTGCCTAAGCTAATCGCCACTGCTTAAATAGAGCTTACTATGTACCAAGACAGGTTTCAACATTCAATATCAATTAAATCATTTACAATCCTCACAAGAACTATTATGATCCCCATTTTACAGATTAAGAAACTGAAGGACAGAGAAGTAACTTGTGCAAGATCACATAGCTAGTGACAGAATTGGTGCACTACCAAAGAAGAAAACAAAACAACACCTTACACGTAGTAGGCACTCCATCAGTAAATGGGTGATTGAATCCATGAATGGAACTGTGCAGTGTTCCTCCTCACGTGGCAAATCTGCTCTGCTATTCCACCAGCACCCCCATCCATCACTGGTGTCTCACCTCAGGAGGCTCTCAGGATAATCCAAGCCTATGTGTTTTCTCAACAGTTCCCGCTCTCCCCCTCCCACCCTCTCAGCGTTCTTTCCTCCCCTCCTTTCCTCTGGGGGATGTTGGAGGGGAAGTACAACTTTCTGCAGTGGGTACAAATGGGCAGCCAATCCCGTTCTTCAGTCATTCTTTCCTCCGGACATTCAAGTGGGCCACCAGTGTTCCCCGAGCACATACAACACCAGGGACTAGAGATGCCACAGGTACTCATGAAACAGGTTCTCTCTGCTCAATAAATGAACAGTGGGACAGGAGGTCTGGGCAAGGAAGAGAAACAGCCGATATATCAGGGTGATCCAGGAGCAGATGAATGGAAAGCAGATGGAGATGAGTGCTGAAGAAGGGGGCATCTAAGGGCTTGACACGGAAAACTGCTTCACGGAAGAGGCAATATTTTGGCTCAACTATTAAAGATCAAAGGGATTTCAAGATTCTCAGTGAGAAGTGCATTCTGAGACCCCAAGGCTGTTGGAGTTGTAAATTGGAGATGGAGGGTCCCACCTTCCACCGAGGGCAGGGGTGGGGTGGGGAGAGACTAGGCTTTGTGGACCATGCTTGTCAGCCAGGGAAGGGAGGCCCAGGGTCTGCTCTGAGTTCTGGAACAGAAGGACCCGTTCAGTGTTGGCCAGAACTCCCTCCTCTACAGGGATGATGACTTCCTCTTGAGGCTGGTGTTCTTGGTCCTGTCACATCACAGGGCCCCATAGGGTGATCTTCCCCAGAGGAGCCTTCCTCATCCTTTCTTTTATGCCTCCTTTCCTGCTCTCTCCCCTCAGTCCACACAATCTCATTTCCAGTTCCTATCTATACCTGCAGCCACCTCTGCATCTAAATTGGGCCCCAGTGCCTCGCCAGGGTGGTGGCGAAATCTGATCTCTGGGCCCACTCTGCCATTGCCCCGGTGGGCTTGCCATCAAGCAGGCAAGCAGCAAGGCTCTGGTAAGTTCCTACTATGTGCCAGGCCTTGGGCCAGGGAAGACATTCCCCACCCCTCTGTCCACGGCTGGTGCCTTGGCTTTGCCATCTGGGAAATGAAAGGGTTGGATTCTGTGATCTTGCAATTTCCTTCCAGCTGCAACCTTCCAGGGGAGTATCTGAATGCCCTCCTTTTGAAGCTCTGAGTTCTGTAGGAAAATTATTACCATAAAAATGTTTCCAGGTTGGTGCACTGGCTTCTGTCAGAGCCTCACTGTTTGACAACCACTGTGCAGACTTAAGTGATATTTACACACAAAAATGTTTTACTGTGGGACACCATCATTGCCCCCGATGTCAGGAGCCAAAGATAACACCCCATTATAGGCCTTTCCTGTTAGATGAAGAAAGAAAGATTCATTCACTCATTCAGCTAAGCCCAACTGTGTACACAAATCCGTAGTAGGTGCTGTAAAAAATATGCCTGATCTCACCAAGGGCTCAGACAACACAAAGTCATCTGATGTGGGGAGGAAGGGGCTAGTCCTCGAAGAGCATCTACCTTCCACTTCCACCTCCTTCTCAGGGTGAGAGGGCACCAAGGGGGCAGATGCTTGCGTGCAACAGCTTTTAAGAGTCCCACAGGCAGAAAGCAATTCTTGAGAATGAGAGGAAGCAATCTTCTGTGGTTTCTGCCTGGGGATCCTAGTTCCCTACCCACTCCGCTTTGTACTCACTGCTTGTTTCCTTTCCTTTCCCTGTGAAAGCCCTTCAAACACCTGAAGACAGAGCTCCTCCCAGCCACCTCTGCCTCAGGTGCCATGGCCTGTTCCTGCAGCAGTGCCTCAGGTGACACCTGTGTGTGAGGTGCACCACCCACCGCACTGACTCTCTGCTCTCATTCCTTTGAAGCAGCTTCCTGCATTTCATCCTGGGAATCCTTCTTGTGTGGCAGATCACAAAGCTGTCTGCGGAACAAAGAGATGCCTTGGCTCTTAGAAAAGAAATTCTGCTCTCAAATAACAGACAATTCTTCAACTGTCCTTTCTTCACATATCCTGGAAAGCCAACCAGACATGCCTTTAGTCCCACCCATATCTCCTTCTGACATTGACCGATGGGGAAGTAAAGTGGCTTGCTCAGGGGCACATAGGAGTCCCACACAGAGTCACATGTGGTCCCCAGTTCTTTTTGCCCCCTAGCCCAGTTATCAATCTCCTGTACCACCTCAGGAGCTGAAACTCCAATACTTTGGCCACCTGATGCAAAGAACTGACTCATTTGAAAAGACCCTGATGCTGGGAAAGATTGAAGGCAGGAGGAGAAGGGGACGACAGAGGGTGAGATGGTTGGCTGGCATCACCGACTCAATGGACATGCATTTGAGTAAACTCTGGGAGTTGGTGATGGACAGGGAGGTCTGGCGTGCTGCAGTCCATGGGATCGCAAAAAGTTGGACAAGACTGTGTGACTGAACTGAACTGTACCACATCAGGTCTTTGCAGTTCATCCAGTGACTACTACACCTGTTTGGTCATCAAATCCTCATAACAAACTATTTCCAGGTGAAGTAAATGAACATCCAGAAAGGGAAATTGACTTGTGTGTGGTCCCACAGCTAGGAAGTGAAAGAGGAACTCAGATTCAAGTCCAGGTTCTTGGCTTCAAGTCTAGTTCATTTTTTAAAATTTATTTTTAATTGGGGGGGGGTAACTGCTTTACAATGTTGTGTTGGTTTCTGCCATATCAAATCTAGTTCTTTCCACTGTAACCCAGTTGTTTTCCCACTGGATCTTGTGTGTCTACCTTGTGGACACAGAGGTGAGATGCCACAGTGACCAATGTGGGGACAGAAATTTGGTTCTAAAAATCCACCCGGGACAGGACAGAGAAGACCTGCAGAGAGACGATTTAAGGCCCTGTTGACAGCAAGATAACTGGGTTTTGGCAGTGAAATTTGGTCACCAGTAAGTGTTGGCAAGGTTAATGGGAGGCCACCATCTGCACAGGGGAGGACATGGTTAGGCTGACCTGTGTCATCTACAGGCTATTATGGAGGCAAGAAAAAACTTGAGGACATCTTAGGAAGCACTGAGCTCCTTGTTTCTGGAAGGGAAAATACAGGCTGGATGAGCACTTGACTTTCCAGGTGGCACAGTGGTAAGAATCCACCTGGGTTTGATCCCTGGGTGGGGAAGATCCCCTGGAGGAGGAAATGACAACCCACTTCAATATCCTTGGCTGCAGAATCCCATGGACAGAGGAGTCAGGCAGCAACAGTCCATGGGGTCAAAGAGTTGGACATGACGTAGTGACTGAGCTCTTGGCACTCAGCAGTTCCAAAAGGACTGCTTTTGTGGTGGTGTGAGCCTTCATTGCCTCACACGTTCTCAGAGGCGATGTTTGCTCTAACTTGTCTCGCGGGGCTCAGGGCCTTTTTGAGAGAGAAGATAGGAAGGTAGCTGTCTTGGCCAGGCTCTGTGACAGGTGGAAGCCTGATGTGTCCATACAAAGCAGGAGACACCAGTGCCAAAGTGGCTCCTGGAAAGTGGGTGGCAGATTGTTGCTGGGCTGCCTTATTGGTGCAGAACTTCCCAGGCGATAGTTCTATTTTTGTCCTGCAGTGGGATCTCTGCCTGACCTGAAATAAGACGACTGAGCATACAACTTCTCCAAATCAGGATTTCCAAAGGAGGGGCTATTTTGTAATGCAAACTTCGGCTTTCTTGGTTGACAAGGCTATGGACAGACCTGCCTGGATAGGCCTTTCCAGGAAGCTGGCTCTTCTTTCACCCCCTCTGGCTTCCTCAGGCCCGAAGTACTGGCTTGCTCACCACAAGGGGGTGCTGGACATAATTCCTTGCAAGAAAACCTAGATTCCCTAGGGCTTTACAGAATGAGGTGCTCAGAGCACGGAGAGTGGGAGGCAGGGAGGCAGCATGGGGAGGCACGAAACTCGGTCCTTACACATTTCTAAGGACTCAGGGGGATTGTTTCCAGAACATGTCTTGTAACTTCTTATTCTTTGGGCTGTAGTATTCTCACAGCACAGTTTAGAGAGCAAAGAAGCAGAAAGAGGGTGGGAGGGGTGAAGCCAGACAAGTGGGCCTTGCAAGATTTTCAGTGCAGCTCTGATTGGGGGCACCTGTTCAAGCCCCTGTGGTGTGGCAGTAGAGAGATGAAAAAGCCACCGGTCATGTTCTCTCCCCCACTAGAATAGAGCCTAGTGGGATGACTAGAAGTCCAAGGACACTAATAGGTGATGATAGAAGATGTCAACTGAAAAAAAAAGTGTGATTTAAAAGCTGCAAAGTTATGTTATTTGGGGACCTTACTGAGGACTATAGCCTGGAAAACAGCCTCTCAGCTCACAGGAACTGTTCCAAAGAGGTGAGGGAGGAACCAGGATAGGTAGGAATTTTTGCTGAAAAAAAAAAGTGTAGTTGAACACCAGAAGATTAGTGCTAATCATAAAAACCAGACATCTCAAGTTAATACATTTAGTACTTTTCTATATATGGGAAGTTTGGGCTCCTTGAAATTCTTCATTAAATACACTCTTATCTAGGACCCCATATACTATTATTCTCCATCTTGAATTCCCCTCAAGGCACACGTTTGGGGTGGCCATAGCGGCTGATGGCTTGATAGTAGGCAAGAGATTTTGTCTATAACAAGATAGAAAACTATCATGCAGGCAGAAGGTGCCACAGGGAATACTGAAAGGAGAAATGGGACTTGGCAGGTGGCAGAAATGGGGGCAGTGTCACTTCAGGTGGGGACACGGAAGGATTCGATTCATGATTGTGTTGTTTTGGATGTCCTGTAAAGTGGTCCAAGGTGTGGGTGTAGGAGCAAGAGGGAGTTGGGGGGCATGAAAAGGGGAAATGAATGGGGAGAGGGAAGCACACTGGAGAGATGGATGTCCTGGGGCTATGTGGGGCTGGCCCTGACCTGGAAGCTAAAGGAGACAGCAAAGGTTTTAAGATACAAATGTTTTTAATGGCTAAAGATGCCTCTTGCGAGTCTCACAACTCAGGAATTTCTTTGAGGGTCTTGGAGCCAAATCCTTGCAACATAATCATCAGGGAAGATAACATCCTGCCGTTGGCTGTCATGTGACTCCAAATTGTTAAACCTAAGAATGGTATGACTGTATCCTAGCCCACTTAGCCCAGTTGAGGTTTCTGTCTTTGCAGTCCCTAGGAGGTGCAGCCCACTCTGGTTTCTGCTTATTCAATGACGATAAAGTTTTCTTTTTCTACCTTTCTGGAAATGTTTCCTGGCCTGGAGGGAAGTTTGTTTTTAACCCAGTTTCCCCAGAAATGTATACAAGCACACCCATGCATGGATACCCACACCTACAGCCCATAGACACGTACACACCTGCACATCCCTCAGCCTGCCCTCCTGGGAGGCAGAGTCTTCTTCCCAGGACTGTGCCTAGAATGGCTCAGCCAGGAAGGCCAAGGCCACACGTGGTCGTCCAGCGTCTTCTTCCTCTTTTATTGTGTATTTTCCACTGTGCCTGAACCACCAGCTCCTCCATGTCTTGCTTCTCCTGGGCTTCATTTACCCGCTTCTGCAGCACTTTTCCTTTCTCCAGTTTTTGTAACTTTTCCAACCAAATCACAGAAAAAGAACAAGTAAAAACCAAGAACACAAATCATTACCGTGTACCCCTGAAACTCAAATAATGTTCTATGTTCGATCCCTGGGTTGGGAAGATCCCCTGGAGAAGAGAACGGCTACTCACTCCAGTATTCTGGCTTGGAGAATTCCATGGACTGTATAGTCCATGGGGTTGCAAAGAATCAGACACGACTGAGCGACTTTCATGCAATTAAACCTCAGTAAAAGAAAAATAAAACGGAGAAAAGAAAACAAAACAAAAAAAGAAAAAACAAAATCTTGAAACAAAACTTATAGCTCTTTCGCCTTGCAAAGCTGCCTAGAACTTTTGGATTTTCCTTGCGTGTCTCTCTCTCACTCACTCATTCATCAGTTATATATCAATTGTATTGGACAAATATTGGGAGTGCAGCTTGGGCGGGGCGTGCCAGCCTGGGGTAACAAGAGACCCTGGAGCCCCTACTTGACTGCCTGGAATACACACTGCACCTGCCCCAGACTCCACTGGCTTCCAGCGGCAGTGGGCAGGGTTTTCTGGTGGACAGGGCTTCCCACCCCTCCAGGACCTGCCCTGGCCCACCAGGCAGAAGCAGACCTCCTGCGAGGTGCAGAAGGAGCCTTCAGGCCAATCAGAGTTGCCTGAGCTGGAAGGGGAGCCGTGCCCCACCCATCCCTGCCTGTCCACCTGGTGCAGGAGTAGACCATGTGGCAACTCTACCTCGCAGTCTTGACCCATGAGCTCCGCCATGACTATTGCTGAACTTCAGAGTCTTGATGAGCCACAGCCTGGCGGTCTTTGTATTGGCAATTGCTTCTTCATTCAACCAATGAGTGCCTGCTCTCAGCCTGGCACTCATTGGGCACAACGTGTGTATATTGTGGGTTGTGACCTTGTCACATCATACTCTCAGGGTGCCATTGTCCAGTCTCCTTTCCCATAGCACAGCCTTCAGTGGCAAGCTCATCTGGAAAGCCCTGGGGCCAGAATTCTTCACTCGGCTTTGGCAACTGTGGCCCTGCCGCCCATCATGGGCCGGGGTTCCTCTCCTAGTAACAAGCACACGATGTGCCAAGGATGTGGCTCCCTGGATTGACCTTGCACCACACTAGGTAGGCCATGGGGCTGTTACACTGATCCCCACTGTTTACTTCCATTTTGCCAGAATGTCCACAAGCTGTGCTTAGTGCAATGTAGGTCTCAACTCCTGGGCTCCAAATCCCGTGGGGTCACATGGGTGAAAAGGATCCTCAGCCACAAACTCCAAGCATTCCTTGACTGCAGGAGCAGGTCCCTGCATTAGCTCTGGATCTGAGCTTAGCCCTCCAGCAGTAGACTTGGAAGAAGTTGCCTGAGGTACATTTTAGGGAAATGGAATGAGAGTAGGGGACAAGGGGTGCTGTGAGACCTTTACTCAACTCCACAATTTTCCTTAGCCTCAGTTTTTCCACCTATGACATGGAATATAAATTGCAGGGATCCGTGAATACACACAGCAAAAGGAACCACTGGACTCATGCTTAGGGCAATGGTGGTGGCAGAAGTAGAGTGAGATGAAATAATAGAAAGAGGCAGGATTCAAGAAAAAAAAAGCTCATTCTTGAGTAAAACTTGCATTTCATTAATAAGTGTTTGTTAAATCAGTTCAGTTCAGTTGCTCAGTCGTATCCGACCCCTTGCGACCCCATGGACTGCAGCACGCCAGGCTTCCCTGTCCATCACCAACTCCTGGAGCTTGCTCAAACTTATGTCCATCAAGTTGGTGATGCCATCCAACCATCTCATTCTCTGTCGTCCCCTTCTCCTCCCACCTTCAATCTTTCCAACCCTCAGGCTCTTTTCCAGTGAGTCAGTTCTTTGCATCAGGTATTGGAGTTTCAGCTTCAGCATTGGTCCCTCCAATGAATATTCATTTGTTAAATAAATTAGTTAATTCTCTGTTGCCAGAGACACCAACAAATAAACAAAACAACAACAAACTCTTGTATTTCATTGCACAGGGGGTCCTGACAGAGGAGATTGTTACTAAAACAACTCCCAGCCAAAATCCCTTACTTATATTTTTTTTCACCAGAGGGCATATTTCACCAATTTGTATTTTTAAGAAAATACAAATTGCACCCACAATATAAAGAAGCCAGAGTTACTCTCTCTCTTTAAGCATGAGTTTTGTTGACTGTGTGGTAGAGCTTATTTCTATTTCCTTCACAGCTTAGTTTTTAAAACGCCACTCTCTGCAAGGACCACTTCAGAAAGTATCAGTTGGTGTTTCAAGTATGGCCATTTCTCTGCAACCCCAGTTCGGGCCACCCAAAGAGGGACTTGTTGAGGGAGGGGAGTGTTATGGTTTTGAGTCAGTAAAGCAAACTGGAGGTTATTTTCAAATTGGACTTTTTGTATACACTTTCCATGTCACTGGTTTTATACTACAGAATATAAAACGATACTGTGTAAAAAATATTATTACACTGAAGAATTAGGAACTTATGAATTCTCTAATCCCATCACTGATCCAGTGAATTTGGAGTAAGTAATTTCCCAACTTCAGCTCTCACTTTTTTCAACTAAAATGAAAGGGCCTGACTGGGGCTCTTTCACTTTGAGAATCATTCTCTGATTCTCAGAGGGAACAACGGAAGCTTTACTTACTGATGCCTCTGTAATGACCATACCACTTGACATGCCATTTCATTCTCATGGCAACAGCTCTGTTTGGGCTCTGCTGTGCTCCAGCTCTTTAGCAGCTGCTGTGCAAGAGGAGAGTGGAAAGTTTGGCTTGAAGCTCAACATTCAGAAGACGAAAATCATGGCATCTGGTCCCATCACTGCATGGGAAATAGACGGGGAAACAGTGGAAACAGTGTCAGACTTTATTTTTGGGGGCTCCAAAATCACTGCAGATGCTGATTGCAGCCAGGAAATTAAAAGACGCTTACTCCTTGGAAGGAAAGTTATGACCAACCTAGATAGCATATTAAAAAGCAGAGACATTACTTTGACAACTAAGGTCCGTCTAGTCAAGGCTATGGTTTTTCTCGTGGTCATGTATGGATGTGAGAGTTGGACTGTGAAGAAAACTGATTGCCGAAGAATTGATGCTTTTGAACTGTGGTGCTGGAGAAGACTCTTGAGAGTCCCTTGGACTGCAAGGAGGTCCAACCAGTCCATTCTAAAGGAGATCAATCCTGGGTGTTCATTGGAAGGACTTATGCTAAAGCTGAAACTCCAATACTTTGGCCACTTCATGCGACGAGTTGACTCACTGGAAAAGAGTCTGATGCTAGGAGGGATTGGGGGTGGGAGGAGAAGGGGACGACAGAGAATGAGATGGCTGGATGGCATCAGCGACTCGATGGACATGAGTTTGAGTGAACTCTGGGAGTTGGTGATGGACAGAGAGGCCTGGCGTGCTGTGATTCACGGGGTCACAAAGAGTTGGACACGACTGAGCGACTGAACTGAACTGAACTGAACTGTAGGTAGGAAGTTTCAGGCCTTTGCTGAGCAGCCAGGGGGCTAGCTAATTTCTATCTTTGTCTTACAGTTTCTGAGTTTATGCTACAAGTTCTTTCTCCATCTATTGTGAGATGAGCTCACAGTAAATATCGGTAGAGTGTAAAAGTCAGCAAGAAAAAGAGGTACAGAAGTTTAGCTTATATAAAATACCAATATGCTAATAAGATTAGCCAAGCATTTTGTCCCACCTCAAATTGTATTTATGATTGGTTTTTGACTGAGTTATCACACAACTGCCCCAGAGGCTGCTAATGTGCCAGCCTGGGAGATAGGACTTGAGTTGACGTTCCATTAGATAAATGTGTGACTTCTGACAAGTCCCTTCCAGACCAGTTTCCTCATCTGTACAAAGAAGAGCTTAGAATACTGTTATGGGCTGAATTGCATGCCCCCTTCACCCCAAGTTTGTATGTTGAACTCCTAACCCCTCAGAATGTGACCTTACTTGGAAATAGGGTCATTGTAATTTTTTAATTAGTCATACCGGAATCATACCTTAATTAGGTCATACCGGAGTAGATTGTTGTTGTTTAGTCGATAAGCCATGTCCGACTCTTTACGACCATGTGGACTATGGCCCGCCAGGCTCCTCTGGCCATGAGATTTCCAAGGCAAGACTACTGGAGTGCGTGGCCATTTCCTTCTTCAGTGGATCTTCCTGACCCAGGGATTGAACCCAAGTCTCCTGCATTGGCAGGTGGATTCTTTATCACTGAGCCGCCAAGGAAGTCCTGGCATTGGAGATATGCAAAGTCGAAAAGCAAATATCCCTCCCCCTTGTGTTCATTCTAAGTTTTAAAAGATTTAGTTGGCTAAATACAGCATAGTTTATTTTAGTTTAGAAATAATTTATGCATTTACTCATGAGTTAACGAAGATTACCTCATCAATGTGATATAATTAGTGCCAAAAATCAAAGGAAGGTGATGTTTTTAAGTAGCTGTTTATCTCTTACGGTGAGTAAATATGTTCAATTCATTAGGGTTTTACAAATATTAAAAATTGTCAGGACCCCTTTTACTACATTTTGGATCCCTAAGGTTTCAAGGACCTCGTCCCAAGGTGATTAGCTAGAGTAAGGGTCCTCACACTTTTCCTGGAAAGAGACAGAGAGTAAATACATTAGGCTTTGTGGCCCAGTCTCTGTCACAAACAACTACACAATGCTGCCACTGTAACATGAAAGCCGCCATAGGCAATACAAAAGAATGAGCATGGCTGAGTTCCAATAAAATTTTATTAATGGACACCGAAATCTGAATTTCATGTAATCTCAACGTGCAGTGAAATACTATATTCTTCTTTTGATTTTTTTTTAACCACCTGAAAGTGGAGAAACCATTCTTAACTCACACCTTGTAGAAAAACAGGTGACAGAGATGCTGTAGGTATTTGGCAGACTGGCCACAGTTTGCAAACCCACGAGCGAGAGTCTCTCTAATACTACTGTAGTTCTGGCATTAGTCGGTTCTTACAACCCCAAGGGTCTAGATGAGGCCCAGAGAGGGATTACAATTTTAGTAATTAGAACGCAAACCCAGGCTTGCTGCTTTCCAGTCCATGGCCCCTAAGGCGGCTATAAGCTGTTGGTTTAGTCATGATTTCAGATGCGGTCTTTGTATCCATGCGGTGCAGAAAATAGATGTGTGGTCAGCAGCCTTTTCCAGGCGTTGACCATGTAAGGGCTGTCCTCTTATTAGCAGCCAGCGGCAACCTAATTTTGTCAAGCCTGACCCTAGGCTCATGCACCCTTTTCGTTTGTACTTTTCTCTGGTTGTTCAGCCCTGGAGGCCCATCTGTCCCTTACTATTTGAGTCCCTGTTGTCTCATTGGCAGCTTTCTGAGCAGCTGCAAAATATGTTTTTAATTTTAAGTGGAAGTTAGGATCACCAGCGTCTGGCCTGCAACAGTCACTCTCAGCAAGAGCTCTTTCAGCTCTGACATTCCCTAGCTTGACAGACTCGGGTGAGTGCTAAACTAACTCCTCCCAGCTTCCCAAAGCTGGACTTTCACTGCGGGTAATAATTAATGAGGCGTTTACTCAAGGGCTGGGGAATAATGTGCACTGCTTTTTTGTGTTGTTGTTGTCGTCGGAAACTGCTTGGTTGCCTAGCACCCCATTCGTCCGCCTGGTCGTCCTTCCTCGCAGATCATCTGTTCAGCCGCCTCGCAACCACAGATCGGCTGCAGGGACCGGAACGGAGACGAGAGCTGCTCGCGCGCGATCAGGGGGCGGCCGCAGCACCGCCCTCCCCGGAGGACAATGCTGCGAGGCAAGTCCCGGCTCAACGTGGAGTGGCTGGGCTACTCGCCCGGCCAGCTCCTGGAGCGCAGGCCGCTCCTGGCTGGGCGTACGCCCCGCAGCCCTGGCCGGTAAGTCACATGCAGGCTCCCCACCGCGCCTGCGCCCGCCGCCGCCGCCGGGCGTCACCTGGGCGCCGCGCCTGCGCGCTGCGGTCCGCAGCTCGGCACTTGCCGGCACTTCCGGCGTGGCCCGCCTGGACCTAGCCGACCCAGCGCGACTGTAGAGCCCAGCCGGCGTCTGAGCGTCTGAGCTGCGGCCGTGGCGACGCCATGGAGCGCCTTGATAAAGCGGCGCTAAACGCGCTGCAGCCGTCCGACTTCAGGTAGTCCGGAGCGAGCCGGAGTCAGGCGTGGGCCTGGAGCACCAGGTGGACTGGCCCGGGCCGGGAGCGGGGCGAGAGGGAAAGCCCGGGCTGACCGGTGGGTGGGCGTGAGGTCTGGACCCTCGGGGCTGGGGCTGCGGGCTAGAGGAGGGCGGGGAAGCAGGTTGGGGCCTGCATCGTCTGCACGCCGGGCCCCTACCCTTCCCTCGGGAGCGAGGGACCCGGGTCACGGTGGCTAGGTGGGTGGATTCTTCAGCTCTTGTTTCTGGCTTGGCACTTCTTTCTCTGTTGTCTGTGTTGCGATCTTGCTGTCTGCAGCCTTTCTCCCCACTGCAGGGTGAGCTCCCTGAGGACAGGAACCGGGCCTTCTCCATCTCCGGGTCCCCTGCAGGGCCCACGTCGTCAGGGCTTAATAAATGTTTGCTGCACGAGTGAAGGCAATGGCAAGCCACTCCAGTACTCTTGCCTGGAAAATCCCATGGATGGAGGAGCCTGGTAGGCTGCAGTCCGTGGGGTCGCTAAGGGTCGGACACGACTGAAGCGACTTAGCAGCAGCAGCAGCAGCACGAGTGAACGGATGGAAGGGACAAAGGGCCGCCCCGGGTTTGAGTCTACTTCACTCAGGGAGTCAGTAGGATGGGGGCTGGTGGCTGAGTAGAAGGAACCTGAGGAAAGAGCAGGTGGTCCTGGTGGACTAGCCTGGCCCATGATACCTCTAGAGGTCAGAGGGTGGGAAGGGGTTTAGCTACCATTTAGTGTGTGTGCGCCAGGCCCAGCTTAGGTGCTTTGTTACATGCCTGTGTGTTAGTCACTCAGTCGTGTCTGACCCTTTGCGACCCATAGACTGTGGCCCGCCAGGCTCCTCTGTCCATGGGATTTTCCAGGCAAGAAGTCCTGGAGTGGGTTGCCATTTCCTTCTCTAGGAGATTTTCCCGACCCAAGGATCGAACCCACGTCTCCTGTGTCTCCTGCCTTGCATGCAGGTTCTTTACCCGCTTTGTTACATACATTATCAGAATTTTAATGGTGCTTAGTTTGCTGCTCCTTTCAAAACAATGAAGTTGACTCAGGATAAGTGGCTTGCGCAAGATCACAGGATTACCTCGCACAGTTAGTAAGTGTTGAAAGCTAGCAGTTGTCCAAGCCCATTATCTTGGAGCCCCTGTGATCTTTTTCACTCTCACAATGGCGATGTAGGTGGTTTTTTTTTTTTTAAATTACTGTTTATTAGTGAGGCCTCCAACAAATATTTATATTAAGTATACTTAAAATACAGTATACCCCTCCTAGACTGATTTTAGTGTTGCTGCATGGAATTTGCAGAAATCTACTTTCAGTATAGGCCTTGCCATAAAGGGGAACATGGTAAGCATCATCTGCTTCATCTGCTTTGTGTTTACTTCAGAAGTTTATCTGAAGTGGTAAACTCTAGATGGTTCTCAGAGTGGGGGCACAATCCTCAGTTATTTGTGTGAGGCTAGTTCCAACTCTAAATGTTCGAATGCTTCCTTTATAACAAGGCTCAATCAGAGACACATAGGAGAATCAGTTGAATGACCTCAGTTGCTTTGTTTTAGAATAGGTCACAGGGTTATACCCAAGCTGGCTTGTGCCAGCAGAACTACCAGCTGTAGTGGGCTGTGGCTGGAAGCCAAGGAGAAAATGTCATATAAACACTGGAGGAAGTTTGAAAACTAGTTTTCAAAAGTTTGTATGCTTAACTGTGTCCTTAGTCCTGTATTTGAGAGACTGAAAGTCAAATTTTGGGGACTTAAGATAGAGAGGTAAGAAGGAATTGAAGACAAGCAGCAAGGTGTTGAGATATGCTCTATGCAGTGTGTGGGGTTAGAAATTAACATGCGGAAAAGATTGTGTTTGGGTGGTGGGATCGTAAGTGATTTTGTGTGTTTTAAAACATTCTTATGATATTATATTCTCTTTTCAGTAGTAAACTTTTCTCAAAGTCAGGCCAGATAATTGATATTCAAGAGATAATCTAAAGAACAGACGAACTGGTTAACCTTCCCTTTCTCTAGATTCTCAAGCTTTGTTTCTTTATCAGATTAGATGATCTGAACTTTGCACATGAAAAACACAAACACTGTGAAGGCCAAGATTTTTGTTGGGGTCCACAAAAGAATTGACCAAATACTGACTTCTTGTATGTATGTATGCATTTTTAAGTTTTTTTACACAATTTTTAAAGGTTATACTCCATTTATAGTTATTGCAAAATATTGGCTATATTCCCTGTATTGTACAATACATCCTTGTGGCCTGTCTCCACAATATCTTGTACCTCACAATCCCCTTCCCCTATATTGCCCCTCCCAACCCTCCCCACTGGTAAGCATGAAATTTGTTCTCTTTATCTGTGAATCTGCTTCTTTTTGTTACATTCCCTGGTTTGTTGTATTTTTTAGATTCCACATATAAATGATATCATACAGTATTTGCCTTTCTCTGCCTGGCTTATTTCACTTAGTATAATGCCCTTTAAGTCTGTCCATGTTGCTGGAAATGGCAGCATATATTCTTTTTTATGACTGAGTAGTATTCCATTGTTTGTATTATGCATGTGTGTGTGTGTATTGCATCTCCTTTGTTCATCTGTTGATGGACACTTGGGTTGCTTCTGTCTCTTGGCAATTGTAAATAATCCTGCTGTGAACATTGGAGTGCATGTATCTTTTCAAAATTAGTGTTTTTTTATTTTCTGTGGACATGATTTTTTTGCATTTTTATAGAACTGCAGACACTCATTCTTGATGAAGATAAATGTTCTAAAAATGGTTTTTTAGGAAAAGCTCAGTGATCACTAAAGTGAGATGTATTAATATGAACATAAATTTAGACGTGTTAAGGTTATAGAGGAGCAACACTTGCCACCCCAAAATGTCTCTTTGATGTGCAGATTATTTCAAACTGAAAACAGTGAAGGCTTCAGAGACTCAGGAAGAAGCTTTGACCTTCCCCTTAATTGCCTGAAAAAATATAGACAGAGGGCCTGTTCCTGGAAGAGAGCTGTCACCAGAGATACTTGCAAAGAATATGGGCTAGGTGTGGTGGGGTCGGGGAACAGGACATGGAAACCAGAGACTACTCTGGGTCCCATAGACTCTCCACGGCCTAGGAAACACTTGTTGACCAAACATCTGCTTTTCCATCTCCATGTGTACTGTCTTCTTCCTGTTTGAAGTCCCAAACCCCTACCTACAGCTTCTTCTTTTGTCTTTACCTGAAGGCGAGGGTTTTAGCCATTTGGCAAGTTACTCAGTTCTCCTAGGTCTCTTCCATGTATCAGTTCAGTTCAGTTCAGTTCAGTCGCTCAGTCGTGTCTGACTCTTAGTGACCCCGTGAATCACAGCACGCCAGGCCTCCCTGTCCATCACCAACTCCCGGAGTTCACTCAAACTCATGTCCATCGAGTCGGTGATGCCATCCAGCCATCTCATTCTCTGTCGTCCCCTTCTCCTCCCGCCCCCAATCCCTCCCAGCATCAGAGTCTTTTCCAGTGAGTTAACTCGTCACATGAGGTGGCCAAAGTATTGGAGTTTCAGCTTTAGCATCAGTCCTTCCAATGAACACTCAGGACTGATCTCCTTTAGAATGGACTGGTTGGATCTCCGTGCAGTCCAAGGGACTCTCAAGAGTCTTCTCCAGCACCACAGTTCAAAAGCATCAATTCTTCGGCAATCAGCTTTCTTCACAGTCCCACTCTCACATCCATACATGACCACGGGAAAAACCATAGCCTTGACTAGATGGACCTTGGTTGGCAAAGTAATGTCTCTGCTTTTTAATATGCTGTCTAGGCTGGTCATAACTTTCCTTCCAAGGAGTAAGCGTCTTTTAATTTCAGGGCTGCAATCAGCATCCACAGTGATTTTGGAGCCCCAAAAAATAAAGTCTGACAATGTTTCCACTGTTTCTCCATCTATTTCCCAAGAAGTGATGGGACCAGATGCCATGATCTTCGTTTTCTGAATGTTGAGCTTCAAGCCAACCTTTTCACTCTCCTCTTTCACTTTCATCAAGAGGCCTTTGAGTTCCTCTTCACCTTCTGCCATAAGGGTAGTGTCATCTGCATATCTGAGGTTATTGATATTTCTCCCAGCAATCTTGATTCCAGCTTGTGCTTCTTCCAGCCCAGCGTTCCTCATGATGTACTCTGCATATAAGTTGTTATTAAATTTTGTTTGATTATCTGTCTCATGTCTCATGTTTAATTCTTAGACCAGGCACAAAGAACCTAGACAGTAGAGGAAAATTTCTTTATCCCTGACAGAGAGTGGTTAGATTTAAGGGAAAAGGGACCTTTAATCTACAGGATAAAAGCCCATAGGATAAAAGCTTGGATGAGGGTGTGTGTGTGTGTGTCTCCTGTGGTGATATGGATGAGGGAGGGTGTGTGTGTGTATGTATGAGGGTGGGTGTGGGTGTGTGGGGGTGTGTCTCCTGTGGTGATTTGGATGAGGGTGTCTGTGTGTGTGTCTCCTGTGCGGTGATATGCATGAGGGTGTGGCTGTGTGTGTGTGTGGTATGGTGTGTGGTGTGTGTGTGTGTGTGTGTGTGTGTGTGTGTGTGTGTATGTCTCCAGGGCTGCTGGAAGCTTACTACAGCTTCTCTGTCTATAGTGTTATCATTTGTGATGATGCATGGGGCCAATGCTGACATATATCTACTTATTGAAAAGTGGGTAAAACAACATTAAGGAATATTTGAAAGTGGGAAAGTTACTTTATTATTGTGTATTAATCTGGAGTCCTTTTTCATGTGCACAGCTTTTGAATATAATTGGAATAGTATATATCTATACTATTGGCAGAGTTTCTCTGGAAAGGACCAGAGAGTAAATATCTTAGATTTTGAGGGTCATATGGTCTGGCACCACTACTCAGCTCTGTCTCTGTATCTCCTGGAGTTTTCAGTTCAGTTCAGTCCAGTCGCTCAGTCTTGTCCGACTCTTTGCGACCCCATGAATCACAGCACGCCAGGCCTCCCTGTACATCACCAACTCCCGGAGTTCACTCAAACTCATGTCCATCGAGTCGGTGATGCCATCCAGCCATCTCATTCTCTGTCGTCCCCGTCTCCTCCCACCCCCAATCCTTCCTAGCATCAGACTCTTTTCCAGTGAGTCAACTCGTCGCATGAGGTGGCCAAAGTATTGCAGTTTCAGCTTTAGCATCAGTCCTTCCAATGAACACCCAGGATTGATCTCCTTTAGAATGGACTGGTTGGATCTCCTTGCAGTCCAAGCGACTCTCAAGAGTCTTCTCCAGCACCACAGTTCAAAAGCATCAATTCTTCGGCAATCAGTTTTCTTCACAGTCCAACTCTCACATCCATACATGACCACGGGAAAAACCATAGCCTTGACTAGATGGACCTTGGTTGGCAAAGTAATGTCTCTGCTTTTTAATATGCTATCTAGGTTAGTCATAACTTTCCTTCCAAGGAGTAAGCGTCTTTTAATTTCCTGGCTGCAATCAGCATCTGCAGTGATTTTGGAGCCCCCCAAAATAAAGTCTGACACTGTTTCCACTGTTTCCCCGTCTATTTCCCATGAAGTGATGGGACCAGATGCCATGATCTTTGTTTTCTGAATGTTGAGCTTCAAGCCAACCTTTTTACTCTACTCTTTCACTTTCATCAAGAGGCTTTTTAGTTCCTCTTCACTTTCTGCCACAAGGGTGGTGTCATCTGCTTATCTGAGGTTATTGATAGTCTTAGTGATGCGTGAACAAGCGGGTGTGGCTGTATGCCAGTTACACTTTATTTACAGAAGCAGGCAAGGGGCCTTTCAGGGCTTATTTGGCAGACCACAGATATACATCAAAACAGTGCAATCTGCTTTGTTGATTTTTCACATAGACATTTACTGAATAATTGTCAGAATTAATTTTAATGGTCCCTATTGATACGCATCATTGTGAAAGCATTTCTCTTTATTGGACGTTTTTATGTTACCCATTGTTACTGTTTTAAGTAGCCATTTTTCTGACTTGTTTTTCTTTAATTGTATGATTTTAGAAACTTGATTCTTCAGAATCATTTTAATGTATTCTGGAACAAAACTTTCCCATTGGAATATTTCCATTGATTTTAAAAGTCTATGAGCGATAGAATGCATTGAACATAAAGTGTTTTGATATCAAACTTTTAATGCATCTATGCTGTGTGAAGACCATCTAAGTTGTACTCTCGCTACTTAATTACAAAGAAATTTGAGCAAATTTTCCTTCGGGTTCATCCAGATTGCTCTGGGCTCCTTTTTCTTTGGAGATTCTCATACCTTCTCTGTACTGTATTCAGCTAGCCACTGATAGGATGCTTTGTGAAGGAACCTCATTAGTTGTTTTCTGTGTATCTTCTGCCTTGCTACCTTCATTGTGAATTCTGTAAATCGTATATATTTGCATAGCACTTGGAAGATTCCAAACGACTTTTTGCACTTTACACTTCTTTTCACACTGGGTCTGCCACTGAATCTCTAGGCTATTTGAATTTTGAGTCCCTGGCACTGCCCTTCTTCTGGCCACTGTTTTCTAGGCAAGGGCAAGGTTCCCAGCATCTTTTCTGTGGGTATTTATAGCATTTACAAACATAAGAATAGTTCAAAATGGCTTTGCAGGCTCTGATTTTCTCTTTGTTTACTTTTTTCCAGGAATGAAAGTTCATTAGCATCCACTCTGAAGACGCTCCTGTTCTTCACAGCTTTAATGATCACTGTACCTATTGGGTTATATTTCACAACTAAATCTTACGTTTTTGAAGGTAATGATAGACATAAAACAAGATATTTTCACCCTTAACTATCTATATATGAGATTCTATGTTCTCATGATCTCTTTATATATGTAAACTGGATATTAATTTGACTTGCTTCTGTTTTGCTTTTCAAAAATTTCATTGCTCATAATGAATTTTCATAAAATGAATTTTTCATCACTCAGTTATTTGTTTGACATCATATTGGTTTATGGTTTTCTGTGCGATAGCTTGCAGATCCTTTCTTTTAACAGCCCCTGGAGAGAAACAGTTGGTTGACATGGGAGGAGGACTTTGGGGGAATGTCCCTTTGCTGGCAGACATTGGAAAGAAGAGAAAATAAAGCCCTCTTTATTACGTCAGAGTCCTTAGATGAAGTGATTTATTGTGGTTTTCATTGAAAATAATGTTCTTCATGTGTAGAAGGTATTCACATCTTTACATGAACACTTGATTTATCACCACACAAAGTATTCCTTTTTAATTGTCTGAATAGTTCAATAAATATATAGCTGATAAAAATAATCTGTTTTGATTTTTATACTTTTATATATTTTGGAATAAAATGGAAACTTTTTTCTCTTGATAGGCGCCTTCGGGATGTCCAATAGGGACAGCTATTTTTATGCTGCTATTGTTGCAGTGGTCGCCGTCCACGTGGTGCTGGCCCTCTTTGTTTATGTGGCCTGGAATGAAGGCTCACGGCAGTGGCGTGAAGGCAAACAGGATTAAAGTGAACATTACCTTTTGATAGTGTTAAATTGATTTTTTTAAATGGTAAATCGATCTGGAATATTGTTGATTTCAATAAAGTTGAAAGAACTTGTTAAAATCAACCTTGAGGGGTCACATTTGACCAGTGTAAATTTTGGTCCTTCTAAAACAATGCCTTGTATCTTCAGTTTTAATTGTCTGAATCTCTCATTTGCAAATGAGAATTTGGAAAAGCTAAATTGGTTACAAATAAGTATGTGAAATTAATTATGCATTATTCTGGGAAGAATTTGATTGTTTTACAACAAAAAAATGTTTTATAGCATTTTGTCTTTTAGTTGGCTTTGAGTTTTATGCTCTGATTGTATTCAGATGTACATAGTGGAGCAAATCTCAATTTTATTTTTCACTGGAACACTTTTCCTGACTATCATGAAAATACCAAGTCATTAGATTTTGTGTTGTAAATGCCTGTTGAAAATTGCTTAAATTGTGGACACTGGAATTAATCTGAGTGTCACTGAGAAATTTTACATAAAGTAGTAGTAATCCCTAGTCAATAGAAATCTTTCATTACATTATTTCATGGGGAAACCAGGCTGAATCACAGGCATTCATGTAAAAGGACTGGGTTTATTAAAGAATGCAGATAGCAAAGCAAAGAGCTAGCTGCCTGGGCACCTGGCCTGCTCCCTAAAGGCCTCTTACAGGCCAGCCTCCTCCTTTCAGAGAAGCTCTTTAATGGTCTGCTTTGCTCTGTCACTCAACAATGAACTTACACTTTAATTACGAGGTTGTGTAAACTCGGTTTTTCCTACTTTTAAATAATGTATATGAAAGAATTTACATTTAAATACGTTCATTTTTGCATACTTACAGAGTGTAAACAGTCATGAAAGTCAATTATTTTTATCACCCAGGAAGTATTCTTGGAATTTTTAATCAGTGCTGTTATGTCCCAGATATGTATAGATAATCCTTGAGGTCCTTTCTGATAGAAAAAGACCCTGTTTTTTAGTATCCTTGGTCTCTGTTCTTTCCAGCCACTTGGTACTATTTGTGTGTAATCTGAAAACACACAGGGGAAAATGCATATTAAAACAGGAAGAAAATGTTAATTCCCTGTAGTGTGGCCACCTGTAGATAACCACTGTTTTGGTTTACATCCATGTGCATTTCTGAATGCTAGTTTGATACCCAGTAAAAGTTTGGTTTAAGTTCAGAATCTGCCAATTTTATCTGGTGTCTGTTTGCATTTTTTCAGATGAGTGATTATTGGATGTTTTCTTAAACAGCACATTCTACCTTTACTCTTTTAACTAGATATTTCATTATATGTATTTCTGTCATTAATAATTCCTCATACAATGGCCCTTGCTGTGAGTGTTTGCCATCATGGATTTTGTTAGTTCCCCTCTACTTTTGGATGTTGTGGAATTGGACTAAAGGAGCAGAGACATAGTTAGGCATAAAAGCCAAGAAGCCTTTTGTGTTTATTTAATTGCCAAGAAAAAATGATTATTGTAGGACTATTTTTTATTCCTGCTTATACTTAAATGTTATTTGCAGTTTAAATGTCTTAAGTAGTTATTCTGAATGGAACATGTTTTCTTAAAAAGACTACAGTTTTAGTATACAATTGTACAAATTTAATATGAAATTGTCAAATACTCCAGTTTGAATCTAATGTACTATAAGGTAGATTTCTAGATGGTCCCCTCTTTAGATGTCTTGTTGTACTTAGAATTTGACCACTTAATTTCTTTTTCTATAATGCCAAGGTTTTTCTTCTACTTTTGGATTCTTAAGCTATTTTTAAAATATTGATGTCCAGTGTTGGATTATTTTGATTTCAGACATTTGCTGAGTAGATAATATGGGTGTTTTTCTGCAAGTATTTAAACTAGGGATTCATGCAAAAGCAGTGTAATTTCCTCTTGGAACTAGTACCAAGCATTTGAAAGTTAGACTTGGATGCTAAGGTTGATATATGGAATTATTACAATAAAAACTTGCTTTCAAACCAGTTAATATTTTCTTAAGGTTTTAACTGTTAACTCACTAGTTTGCTACTGTTGAAATAATATGGTATATGACAAATAGATTTATTTTTCAAGATGTCTCAGTGATTTCCTCTTGTACAATGTACATACTTCAGGATGTATAGAAAGAAAAGCTACAATTGAGCCCTTATATAAATATTATAAGGTAGGACTATGTTCACTATTGTTTGAAAATGGATTGTAAGAATAACTTCAATTAGGGGTCTTAACTTGAAGTGTCAGTACAGGCTACTGATTTAACACATGACCTTCACCTCACCTCACCTCCCATTTTGCCCCCCAGAATATTATCTCTTTTCTCATTGTGCTAAAAAATAGTCTGCTGTAGAATGAATGCATCTGATGTCATTAGCTCTTCAAGTGGATCCCATTTTACATGTGAATTCACTTTTGAGTTGTTACTGAAGAAATTTAAACTCTCCATTAAAAGCAACAACCAACCTGCATTTCATGGGAATCTAACAGAAATATATTGTAAGGTTATTTTCATCATAAAGATCTCAACTTTGCCCCCAAAGCAACTACTTGACTTGTTTGGTGTTTATTTTCCATTTTCATATAAATTTTATACATACAGCTAGTGTACTCAAGGACACCAGTAAAAGCAGTTAGATAAGTGTACCCAAGGAAAGAGGAAAGGTACATGAGAATTTATATCCTGTTCTAAATGTATCTAGTGTATATTTCCTGTCCCCAGACAAGTTCATGTTTGTTCTTTTACTTATGCTCAAGTGAAGTTGTAGACTATTAGGCCCATTTTATAAATAAAATTGTCACTTGTTAGGTCAGCAGCAGATAACTTCACTGTCAGGCACTCTGTGCTCCATCAGAAGAGTACAACTTTATTAACTCAGACTCTACTCTTAGATTTACGATTGTTTTTGCAAGAGCTGGACTGAAGCAGCGTATTCGTAACTTGACAAGATTTCTTTTTCCTTTTTGCAGGGGAAAAAGGGTCACCTGAGAAAATAAATTATTTTCAGGGACTTTGGGATCCTAATGATATGTATTACATGTAACAGATGAACAGATTAATCCTTTATATATTCATTAAAACAGTCTGGAATTCCTCAGCTTACCATCACTCCTGGCCACACTTTCCTTGCCTGTTTGCTACGTGTATTTGAAAGTAATATCTGCATTCCTTTGAAGATGTTCTATAGGTCATATTTGTCAGTTACACAGACTAGTCTTCCTTTTTCTCAAGTTCAGTGAAATCTCACTGAATAGTAATAATAGCAATAGCTAACATCTGCACAGCACCTTACAGTTTGCAAAGAACGTTCACATATTTTTGTTTATTTTTTGCTTAGTGAACCTGTTACCAGATGTTCTGACCTTGATGATAAAAGTGTTAGGAGCTTTAGAGTCACTGAATATGCTGTAGTCTTGAATAGTGCCCTGACAAGGGGCAGAGTTTAGATGCGCTACCTTAAAAGCTGCGTGTAATTATCAAAATGGGGGGGCTTGAGTTCTTTAGTCACTTGAATCAGATTTACTTTTGTAAGTGATGGTTTTCTAACTGTTATCTGGATGGGTTTTGTATTCGTTATATTCTAACCTGTAATTTGTATAAATTTACCTACCATCTGTTGTCATTAAAAAGTGTTCGTAATGCCACCTTGATGTCTCCTTGTTCACTTAATAGTAAGTTTATTAACCTCTTCAGTGTTTTACATTTGTTTACCTCTCTGTTTATACTATATCAGATATGAACAGAGCTGTTAAGGGTAAACTTTTGTGCAGGAAATGTAGGCCAGAGATATTCAAGTAGGTGGGGCCGTGAGGGATGCTGAGACAGGAAGGGTTGTAATGGGCCCATGAGAATTGGTGGAACAGTGGGGGAAAGACAGCAGCTCCTTGCCTTGTGGCTTAAGAAAATTCATTTGGGAGTGAATGGGCTTCAAATACCACTGAAGAAGTGAGGTTGGGAAATACTTGTGACTACTTTAATTTATTATACAGGGGTAGTCAGTTCCTGGCGATGCCCAGCATGCCACCCCCTCATGCCAGTGCCCTGTTCCTCGGTCCTCTAGGCCACTTGTTGGTTGTACAGTTGACCCTTGAACAACACGGGTTTGGACCGCGTGGGTCCCCTTATGCACGGATTTTCTCAGTTAGTGAATACTACAGCGCTTAACACTCAGAGGTTGGTTGAAGCTGCAGATAGGGAACCACAGGTGGGGAGTGTGGAGTTAAAGCAGATAGGGAACCGCAGGTGGGGAGTGTGGAGTTAAAGGATTTTCCACTGAGGGGAGGGTCCAGTCCCTAATCTTCATTGGTTCAAGGGTCAACTGTACTCATTTCAGCTGCTTCCCGTGCTTTGGAGGGTTCCAGCCAGTTCTCATTAATAATATCCACTCCAAAAAAGATTTGAGACATCTACATATCCAAATGTACAGGTTACATACAATTGTATTTATATACAGAAGTGTGTGATGTAAAATATGCTCTGAGCTCAGGAGACAGAAACCACTGGAATCTCCTTGTGGGATTTACTGCCCAGATCTAACCCTGGCCTGAGTCAGAACCTCGGGAGGGTGGGGGAAATACATACTTAAAACAGGTTGTGCTCTGACACAGACAGCTTGAAACCTCCACTGGACACAGAATTATACATGTATGCTTTTAATGCTGGACTTGATGTTTGTATAAAGCAGGCCTGAAGTATCAGGCACTTTATTAGGCAAAGGTAGAATCCTGTGTAATGCTATATTGAAGGTTTAGTGAATTTCCGGGGTCCCTGACCATATTGACTTCACTTCACTACTAATGAATTATGTTAACTGAAAACTGTTGGACAGGAAACAGCTCACTTGGAGACAGCTTCAGCACTCCGAGAAATGGCCACTGTGCTCCTCTGGTGCCTTCCCCTCATTTGGAATCCTCACCACTGTGGTCTTAGGAGAGAGGCAAAAACCTAAACCAGAAACTTAAGTGAATTTGGTCTCAATGGTAAAGGAAGTCATGGAGAAAAACCAAAGAAGTGGTTTCCTAGGCATATCTGCTCCATTAATAGTATGACACCCCTGTCCCCAAATATTTTCCCTCTCACCACTGACATCATTCCACTTCATCTGGGACACATCCTGCTGTTCCACCCATTAAAGATGCATTTAGGTTAACCCTCAGAAAATGCAGGATTTGTGTGGAGAGCAGCTCATCCCCTTGCCCCTCAGTTGACATGTCCTTTCAGGGGAGCATCGGGCTGCCTTGAGGGAATGGATGCTAGAAAGGAAACTCCCTGTATCTTTCTGCTTCTCACCGTCTTCCCTGCAACTGCCTGGGTCTGGACCAGCTTCACTCCTCGCCTGCTACCTCTAACTGCTCTTGGCTGCTCTTGCTTCTGTAGTCATTTCAACACAGAGCAGCTAGAAGGTTTCCTGCTTTAAAAATCTTCGATCAGGCATGCCATACCTCTGCTCAAAATCCTCCAAATAGCTCCCAGTCTCCCCCAGAGTAATATCCCAGCTCCATACATAGCCTACAAGCAAGGCCTCTGCCCTTTGTTTCATTCGCTCCCCCTTGCTCAGTATTGGGCAGCCTGTGGGACCACTTTCCCTTTACCAGATCTTCCCTGCTTGCTGCCATCTTACAGCTTTGCACCAACTCTTTACTCTGCCCTAGACCTTCCCAGGGCTGGCTCCTTCTCACTCTTCAGGTCTCAACTCTCCTGTCTCCTCCCTAGAGAGGCCTCCTAATTTACAGTCGCAAGTCCTGCATCACTCTCACAGCACAAAACTTTGATTGAAATGATCTTATTTAATATCTACCCTCTCTCCTTGAAAGCGTAAGCTCAGGGGAGTAGGCACTGTCTTCTTTACCACTGAATCCCCAGGGCCTGGGTCTGGTTTTAGTAAGGATATTCTTGGTCAACGGCAAGTAACTGAAAATGCAGTTCAAATAAATGATGGAAAAGGCCAGCGATGGGGCTAATCCACTGGCACAGTTTAGTTAGGGTGCCTGCTCCATTTCTCTGTGATTCTCTGTGCATATCCTTCTCAGTGCATTGGTGACATCCTCAGGTTTCCCTCCCTCACGAGAACAAAATGATTGTAGCCGTTCCTGGGCTTCACCAGCACACTGCCGACAGTCATCAAACCTGCGAACAACCCTCTGGGCTTTACTCTGGACTGACTCAGGTAAAACCATCAGTGAAACGATCACTTTGGTCATGCAATGCCAAGCATTGGTGAGTTTGTGCCTGGACAAGTGCCCAGTCCCAAACCAATCACTTGGAGATGATGCTGGTTAACTCAGTCCACTCAGTGCCCACCCCTGGGAGAGGTTTGATGGGGTGGGGGTGGTGGGGTTTGATGCTGGTAAGGCTCCCAGCAATGTTGGCTGCAGAGTTCCACCAATTTCTTAACTGGATGAGGCAATGCACAAGTTCAGGTCTGGCGCATTAACATGCACAAAAACGAATGGAGGGGAGGTGGGCAGGAGACTCAAAAGGGAGGGGATTTATTCTAGAACATCGTATGGAAAAACCTGAATGAACTTCTTGGCCAACTTTATATGCATATATACAGCTGATTCACTTCGTTGTACAGCAGAAACTGACACAACATTGTAATGCAAATACACCCCAATTATAATTTTTTTTAAGAACGCAGAATGAGAATAGAAACAGAATCTGATTTTCTCAGCTATGTGTAAACTATACAAATATATATTTAAAAGAAAAATGTATGTGGCATAGCCAGACTTTGTTATTTTACAAATATTCACAATAGAAAATGAAAATATTTTGGGACTGTGAAAAAGGAAGTCTGTTCACATTTCTCTATTCCATTTCTTTTTGAAAAAATTGGATGTAGGACAGATTGAGAGTATTGTGCCTCATTTCCCCCTAGTATTTCTACTGCTCTTAGATAGAGAGTCCTCATCCTCCACACTTTGCTCACTCTTCACTCCCAGTCCACCTTGATCCCAACTTGAATCGTTCAGTCGTATCTGACTCTTTGCGACCCCATGGACTATACAGTCCATGGAATTCTCCGGGTCAGAATACTGGAGTGGGTAGCCTTCTCCTTCTCCAGGGGATCTTCCCAACCTAGGGAGTGAAACCAGGTCTCCTGCATTGCAAGCGGATTCTTTACCAGCTGAGCCAGAAGGGAAGCCCAAGGATGCTGGAGTGGGTAGCCTCTTCCTTCTCCAGCAGATCTTCCTGACCCAGGAATCAAACCAGGGTCTCCTGCATTGCAGGCGGATTCTTTACCAACTGAGCTATCAGGAAAGCCGCAACTAGAATTAAGGTTACGTAAAAATTGAGTGACCAATAAAATAAACAAAAATAAAAGGTGAGTGGGAAAGGAATAGAAAGCTTGGTAAAATGAGACAAGCAAAAGAAATAAACCAAGTTCTGACTAACATGGCAAAAGGAGTCAATGGGGAAGGCCACCTGCACTAGGCTGAATTCTAAGATACCCCTCAGAGCCCCATCCCCTGTATACATGCTTGTGTAGTCCCTTCCCCTTGAACTTTAATGAAACCTGCAAATTTATGGTGGGGGAGTAGCTCCCTTGATGGGGCTACTGTATTAGTTTGCCAGGCTACCATAAAGTACTGCACATCAGGCAGTTTCAACAATTCGAAGTTTATCTTTTTACAGTTCTGGAGGCTAGAAGGCAGAGATCCAGGTGTTGGCAGGGTTGATTCCTTCTGAGATCTCTCTCCTTAACTTATAGACGGCTGTCTTCTCCCTGTGCCTTCACATGTTCTTCCCTATGTGGGTGTCTGTGTCATCATCTCTTCTTTTAAGGACACCAGCCATATTGGATTAGGGCTCATCCTAATGACATCATTTTAACTCAATCACCTCCCAAAGACCCTGTCTCCAAACCTAGCTATATTCCAAGGTTCCAGGAATTCGGATAGCAACATTTGAAGTTAAGGGGAACACATTTCAACCTGTAACAGTTATGCCATATCTCTCATGGGCAGAATAATGTTCACATGTTAATCCTGGGAACCTGTTAAGTGTGTTACCTGACTTGGGAAATGGAGACTTAAAAGTAAAGATGAAATGAAGGTTGCTATTTAGTTGACCTTAAGAAGGGGAGAGTATCAAGAATTATCTGGGTGGGCCCAATGTTATCACACAGGTACTCCTAAGATCTATTCACTTACTAATTCCTAGAATCTGTGAATGTTACCTTAAATGGCAAAAGAGTGGAATTAACCTTATATGAGGAAAGATGGGATTAAATTTAGGATCTTGAGAGGATATCCTGGTGGGATAATCTTTGCTAATGCCTGACAACCTAAATACCATCACATGTATCTTTATAAGAAGGAGGCAGAGGGAGTCTGAAACAAACCGATACAGAGGAGAAGCCATGTGAAGACAGAGGCAGAGATTAAAGTGATGTGGCCCCACTCCAGTACTCTTGTCTGGAAAATCCCATGGACGGAGAAGCCTGGTAGGTTGCAGTCCATGGGGTCACTACGAGTCAGACATGACTGAGTGACTTCACTTTCACACATTGGAGAAGGAAATGGCAACCCACTCCAGTGTTCTTGCCTGGAGAATCCCAGGGACGGGCGAGCCTGGTGGGCTGCCGTCTATGGGGTCGCACAGAGTCGGACACGACTGAAGTGACTTAGCAGTAGCAGCAGCAGGCCACAAACTAAGGAAGTCTGCACCCACCAGAAGATGGGAGAGGCTTCTTGAAACACCTGCCTTCCCAGTGGTGGGCTTAAGAGAATTCAGGGGGAACTTCAAGACTTGGTTCTCAATGGCCTGACTCTCACCCCCGGTTTCTGTTGAGGGTGGGCTTTTGTGTTCTGTGCATTTCTGTGTTATTTTAAAAACATGCACACAAAAATGAAAATGTTTTGGGGCTGTGAAAAATGAAGTCTGTTCACATTCCTGCGTTCCATCTGCAGGCAGATATCATAGCAAGCAACTTTCCTTACACTCTTGTTTGCCCAGTACCCTGCCCTGTGTCTGACACAGAGTACATGTCCAGTGCGTATGTTAGGGGAGTGAATGTCATTCCATATTATTTGCCTTTTAAGAATCCTTTCTAATGAGTTCCACATTTATATATTGTTTCTGTTTGCTTGAGCCCCTGAAGCAGCTGAATCTGCCGTAGAAGGGGAGTCCTGGGTGGGGGCAGGTGCAGCCCTGCCAAGGACTTACCCCACGTGAGTGGCAGGGAAACTGCCAGAATATGGCCCCATGTTGCTGTTGTTCAGTCTCTAAGTCATGCCCAACTCTTTGCGACCCGACAGACTGCAGCAAACCAGGCCTCCCTGTCCCTCACTGTCTCCCAGAGTTTGGCCAAGTTCATGTTCATTGAGTTGGTGATATCTGCCCTCAATATGACGTTTGCTGCAGAATGCACATTATTCATGTTTGATATCATTTGAAAACAGTTCTTTTTGATGTCAGAAACAGATGTAGTTTTCATTCTAGAAGGTATTTATTCTTTCTGTTAACCCAGTGCATTTTAAAAATTCAATTTGTGACAATTCCATAATAATTGATAATTTTTATGTTCTCATCTGTTTCATTAAGCTTTGGTTTTACTAATTTACTTTGTTTTTAGTAGTAATTACTCACTTCTTTATAATAACCTTCAGATAACTTGATGATTATGCCCAATCCAAGAGGTTTAGCCACTAGAGTGGCTATTTAAGCACGACCTCTCTAACCAGAAATTACAGATGTTTTAATCATCACACTGAACTCAAGGAACAAGCTTCTTCAATCCTGGTCACATGTTAAAATGTATGTAATTGTTTTAACAAAATAAGCATTAGAATATTGAATATTTAATTATTTTCATAGTGAATATGCAATGTGGTTTTTGGTACCTAAAGAGATCTTCTCTCTGTACCAAGTATTAGCTTCTTTGGGGGCGAAGTCATTGTCTTTCATGTTCCAAAGAATATATAGTGGGTTTTCTGAGTATCTATCAGACTGTCCCTTGTAAACTGCCCAGTGGGGTACGTTGAACTTCCTATTCCAAATTCTGTGAGTTGTAAAAGATCCTAAACAAAAATTACAGTACATTAAAATTTTTTAATAGAGAAATTTTATGTTCATAAAATTGAATGGAAAGTACACAGAGTACCTATATACGTCCTCCCCATCCCAATAGCCTCCCCTACCTTCAACATTTCAAACCAGAGTGGTATATCCTTCCTGCCTCTGCCCCCCAACCCCCAATTCCTGTTAACCACTGATCTTTTCACTCTCTCCATAGTTTTGCCTTTTCCAGAATGTTATATAGTTGGAATGATACATTATATAGACTTCAGATTGACTTCTTTCATTTAGTAATATCATTGAAGGTTCCTGTATATTTTTTCATGGCTTGATAGCTCATTTCTTTTCAATGCTAAATAATTTTCCATTGTCTAGATAGACTACGGAGAAGGCAATGGCAACCCACTCCAGTACTCTTGCCTGGAAAATCCCATGGGTGGAGGAGCCTGGTAGGCTGTAGTCCATGGGGTCGCGAAGAGTCGAACACGACTGAGCGACTTCACTTTCACTTTTCACTTTCATGCATTGGAGAAGGAAATGGCAGCCCACTCCAGTGTTCTTGCCTGGAGAATCCCAGAGACGGCGGAGCCTGGTGGGCTACCATCTATGGGGTTGTACAGAGTCGGACACGACTGAAGTGACTTAGCAGTAGCAGATAGACTACAGTTTGCCCATTCGCCCACTGAAGGACATCTTGGGTGTTTCCAAGTTTTGCCAGTTATAAATAAGGCTGAAATAAGCACATGAGTGCATGCTTGTGTGGAAATAAATTTTCAACTCCTTTGGGTAAATACAAAAGCATGCAATTGCTCGTTTGTATGGTTAGAGTATGTTTGGCTTTGTAAGAAACTGCCAAACTGTCTCCCAGAGTGGCGGTACCGTTTTGCATTTCCAGCAGTAATGAATGAGAGTTCCTGTTGCTCCACATCCTTTCCAGCATCTGGTGTTTCTGTTTTAGATTTTGGCTCTTCTAATAAGTGTGCAGTGGTATCTCATTGTGGTTTTACTTTGCAGCTCCCTAATGACATACGATATTGAGATTTTCATGTGTTTATTTTCCATTTGTATATCTTCTTTGGTGAGGTGTTAAAGCACATCTTTATAATAAATGCTTTAATAAAGATAGAAAATCTGACAAACTTTTCAAACCCTTTTTAGAAGTCTTCCTGTTCATTTGGCTGTTACTTCCCATTACCATTAATAAGAAACATTTTGTAAAATCTAAAGTCCAGCAACTAAATATACAGTTGGTGCTAACAACATGAGGGTTAATCTGTGGACCATGCAGTATTGTACTATTTACTACTAAAGAATATTTGTGTGTAAGTGGACCTGTGTATTTCAAAGCTACGTCATTCAAGGGTCAACTGTTTAAGAATGCCCAATTTGGGAGAAGTGCATTGGGCAAGGAGACAGAAGTTATAAATTCTGGTTCCTTCTTGCTACCAAATGTTTCATCTTGGGCAGGTCACTTCCCTTTCTTATTCTCTGTCTTCTATAAAGTAAGGGCAATGGCTAAGATTCAACTGTAGCTTTCTTTTATTTTTGTATATTTTGCCAGTCACTATAGCGGCCCCGTCAATATAGAGATATCTGAGCCCCTTGATTGCCTCACGGTAAAGTTTATATTATCATCTTGAAATTTTTTGTAATTTTGTTCTATACTGAAATGAAGAGTTTAGAATGAGGCTGAAACCTAGCAACCAGCTCTCCTGAAATTCCTCATTGAATGTGTTGTATGTAGAGTGTATCAGGGGAGAGCATATACAGTGAAAATGGTAACCATGCTTTGGCATTAATTTCATTTGGTGACTCACTGACTCTGTCATCCAAGGATGGCATTGATCTAAATTGTGACCTTTTCTTCTATCTCATATTATTAGAATAATGCCAGTAAAAGGGCAGTGACTCACCACTGGAACAGATTCTTCTTGAGAAAATTGGCAGAGCTTTGTCATGGAAATCTTGGTCACAGCGTCTTTTATTAACTTCACCTGGTGAGTAAGCCCATCCTTTGCCCAGCTAGTTAAAAGCCTCTTTTATAATACGTCCTGTGGATTCAATCTAGTCTAACCATATTATTTTGTTGATGCTCTCCTCTTCTGGCTGTCATTTAGGCTTTGAAGGCACAAAGTAATTTTTCACCAAATCAGTTGTTAATTGTCATCACCTCTGTAATTTGAAGGGGCTTAGGGGGCTTGTTTTGCACTCTAGACTAGTTTTCACACAAAGTTTGTGGAGACAAACCCCTTTATGGATGTATATTAATTGTGTGTCTGTACTTGTAGAAGTGGATACTTGATGACAAGAGTGTTGAAATTACTGTATTTTCAGTTTCCAAATGAGCACATTAGGAGTTTGGGTATTAAAAATAAGACCTTGTAATTAGACACAGTTTGCTTATTATGTCAATGTACCCTGGTCTTATTCAATTATATGTCATGGCAATATTTAACAAGTATAATAATTATCACTTGTGTTTAATTTAATCCACATTTCTCTAGCCTACCAAATTCTAGAAGGCCATTGGGCATCACTGGTTCTATTCCTCCAACAGAAAATTGCACATACTTGAAAACTTGGTAAATACCTTACACAACTAGAAGCAACCATCACGTGATCATCTGGTCTCCCTCTTCATTGTGTAGTTGAGGCCTAGAAGCGGGTAAGTATAATCGCTTGCTGAAGGTCACACAGCAAGCCATGGAAAAGATGAGACAACACTCAGTTCCCCAGCTCCCAGACCAGCCTCTTGGGATCACAGTAGTCCCTCTGAATCAGAGTCTCTGGGGATAATGGTGAGTGTTCAAGAGAGTGTTAAATGATATTCTGTACCATGTGCTTGAGATGCCTGTAACATTGCTTTTCCACGTGGTCGCAGCATGTAAGGGCTGGGACTCAAAGCAGGTAAATGAAGATATTTTTAAAATTCCTCTCTATGGTCCCTCTTGATCTTACCATTTAAGTCTCCTTAACTGTGAGGGAAATTATAGATGAAGGACCAACTTCCCCCCAAGCTGGGGAACTGCTGGGTGAATTGTGACTTAGTCACAGAATGGCAAGACTGAATGAACCAACTTTACATGTATTTATATAAACATGGATAATATTGAGGGGGAAAAAGGAAGTTGAAAATATACACACACATATATATGAAGACAGTTGTATTCTGGACATATTTGGAAGGATGAGTCAAATGGACTGGGTGTTAGGGAAATCATTGAATCAAGCAGGACCTCAAGGTTTCTGGCTGGGACAACTAAGAGTCATTCCAGGAAATGGGGCAAATGCAGTTTGGTGTAGACATGAGAAGAGTCTCAATGTCCTGTTTCACCATATTTTCAGGTAATAGAGGTGAGAAAATAAAGCCGAGGCAGTTTTTGCTTAAAAGAGCTATAACTCAGAGTGATATGTTTCTACTCTGAAGAAATAGTTGTTACCAAAACAGATTCATTTTGCCCAGACATACAGCAAGCCAAAACACTGACACCAAGGTTTGCAACAAACAGAGGGTTTATTCGAGAGGCAGCCAAGCAAGGAGATGGGAGAACAAGTCTAAGGTCCACCTCCCTGAAGGCCAGGGGCCTCAGGGCATTTATGGGATACAGAATAAAGAAGCAGGGTAATCTGAGAATGGGAAGCAAGGGACAAGGTGATTGAGGAAAAAAGTGTGGGAAAAAAAGCTGTTCAGGGCAGGTATAACTAAGCTCCAGGCCTCTGCCTGTTCAAAAATGGAGGCACTTAGCAGGATTTGAGGGTGGAGTTTTTGGCCCTATGACGTCAAAAGGTTCCAGTTGGAGGGTCAGTGGTCCTATCTAGTCTTAACTCACTCAGCTCCAGTTAGATATGGCTGACTCCAAGTTCCTGGAAAACAACGTAGGCAAACATATTATTTAGGCTACCTGCCACTTGGAGGACCTGCCACTTGGAGGACCTGTAGCCACAATTAAAATGACCTTGGTTAGTGAAGGCCAGTGAAATGGATTTGACTAATGGTCACCCACAGGTTCAAAGTCATTCATGAGTAAGTGGAACCATATCATATATGGGTGCACCATTTTTCAGTTTACAAAGTGCTTTCACATCCACTTTTCAAGCTGACTGACTGTCACCTCTGGAAGTTGGTACAACAGGATCCATTCTCATATTCCAGGAGTGGAAACTGGGATGCAGAGAGTGTAAGTCCAAAGGCTGGAATAGAAGGTGTGTCCTCTCTTCCTAGGTCAGCAGAGGGCTGTTAAAATTGAGCTTTGTCTTTCATGGGCAATATGTTTGCTTTTCTTTACCTTTGACATGCACCCAGCTAAGAATCCACTTTGGTTTTCTCCTCTTTTAATATTACATGGAAACTTTATGTTATTTTACGTTTTAAAAATCTCCTCTTATTATTTTAATATATCTACATCAAAAAAAGCAGACAGTAATTGTGTTGTTCACTTACTTTTAGACAATTTCACGTAAGTGTTTTGAATCATCTCTAAAAGCTTATTTCCACAGCACATAACAAAATTAATTAAATTGCTTTTTGAAGCAAAGCTGCTTTGTTTCCCACTGAAACGATGACTCATGAGGTCTGACTGAGGCTCATTTATATTCCTCCTCCAGCAAGTAATTTAAATGTGAGTTACATAGAAAGGAAAAAAAAGAAAGAACAAGGAAAACACACACACAAACAAAGAAAACTTTCCCTGGCTTACCTCTTTGGCAAGTTTTCCTGGAAGCAGAGCTACCTGGGAGAAAGCTCCTGTGGTTCTTTCAGTACCAAACATTCTTATTGATAACAGTACTGATAACCAGCATCTCCATGTCCTGGGTTGTGTAAATGGATCAGGGAAGGTAAATTTTGGCCCAATATGAGGAAATTCTGATCTGCCAAGATTCCCAGTGTTGGTACCATCTGCTTTGGGTGGCAGTGAGCTTCTTGAAACATGGATGTGGTCATGGCTGCTTGGTGGTGGTGGTGATGGGGTGGGTAAAGGATTTTCTTGTTAACAGTGCAGTCTTGGCATATTGAAGGAATAGCAGGGAGCCCAGCCAATCTGAACCGTGAGACACTAGTGCAAGGTCAGGCTGGGTAGTAAGGTGTGGCAGGATGATGGGGTATCTTGAAACAATATCCTGAACAAGAAAACACGTGTGTAGACAATCAATTTTTATTTTATCTAGAACTTTTTGGCACTTGGAAACATAGCACCTAGCATGCAACAGACACATCATGAATGTTTGCTGAATGCCCACCGATAGGGATTAGGAAGAGGAGGAGTGATGGAATGAATGAGCTAGTGCTTGACCCAGCATGGTGGATGGCAGAGCAGTAGAAGGGATTCGCAATGCCCCTGTGTGGACTTTTGAAGGCTGGCTTGGAACTGAGGGGAACTTGGAGCCTGTGTTCTATCTGAACATTGTGGCTTCGCTACAAATCTGTGTTTTTTCAGTGATGGGCCAAGTAGGCATTTATTTCACATTGTGCTTCTTCTGGTGGCGGTGGGTGTTGAGAGACTGTCCAAGCAGCCTTTCTGGGTTTTCTGTCTGTTTTTCCCAAAAGGCAGTAAAGCAAGTCCACTGAGATATACTGCGATATCCCTCCTTAACTGTCCTGCCGCCCCCAAAGCCCTTCCCCCCGCCCCCTGCCACCACCCACCAATGCACACATTGGGTTCTAACACCAACAGCAGAAACACAATCAGTTAATTTTCTTGCTTTTTGTTGAGACCTATTCTGCTCCTGACTATGGTGAATTTCACTATAGAAAGGGAAGGAGGTCGCTCAGAGACGGTGGCTAGGTGATTGATAGGGGTGGGCACGGGTGGCTCTATTTGTTTCAGAAAGCAAGAGGCATCCACAGAGCCCTTCTTAGAGTCTATTTCTCCTTGATTTTTAGCAACACAAGGCCAGGTAGCCCCACTGAAGGGACATGGAGATAATTTGGGTCCACGTTTATTTTTTCCATTTTTAGAGGCATGCCTCATGGATGAGCTCAATGTGATATACATTGGGGAACGCGTATCACACGTTTCAGGGGACACTTTGTCTACTTCCCATAATCACTCTGGGCCTTAATGACCTCAGGGTGAGCAGAGACAAGACTGGCCTGTGGCACCCATGTAGGTGGGTTTGCTGTGGGGGTGAGTTCAGGGTGCCCTTATTGAGATTATGACTCCTATTTTCTGATGATGTATGTGCTTATTTTGAAATCGATTTTCGAAACTGTACCGAAACAAAATGAAAATCCCCTCCTGTGACAAGCATGGACCACTTTGTAAAACCACAGATGTCACTGAAAGGCTACATTCTGCAGAAAATAACTGCAATTTAAAAATATGAGCCTCTAATAGAACCACCATCGAGTCTGCACCTATTTCATGTGGCTTCCAGCCACAGCACAATTACCTCCTGAGCTCTTTGCTAACAACATTAATTACCTGCGGGCCCTCAGACAGACAGACAAATCCAAGTCAGAATGCTTTACCAGGTTCAACACTCTAATGGTGAGCAGAAACTTTGCTTTTATCATTTCTACTGGCCACCACTCAAGCAAGCTTGAAAAGAAATCCCCCATTTTGGTATCTACAGAAAATACTTTTTCCCAGGTCAGGATACATAACAGCCACCAGATAATGGGAATTAGCTACAAAACTTGCTTATTTTTCAGTTCAGCACTCTAATGGTGAGCAGAAATTTTGCTTTTATCATTTCCACTGGCCCCCACTCCAGCAAGCTTGAAAAGAAATCCCCCATTTTGGTATCTACAGAAAACACTTTTTCCCAGGTCAGGATACATAACAGCCACCAACCAGATAATAGGAATTAGCTACAAAGTTGCTTATTTTTCAAAGTCCAACATTTTATCTTACTGATAGTAAATAAAAGAATGATTCATAATAGAATAATGACCCCCCCATCATTCCTTAATCTTTTATTAATCTCCTTATTATGAATGAAGGAAATATGGTAAAAAAGATATTATTGCTCTTTCCACTTCCATAATAAACAACAATAATTTTATGGTGGAATGTATTCCCTCTTCTCTACAGGGAATGACTTACTTGCTTCAGGACTGAACAAGATGAGAAATTATGACATCACTGAATTCACTTTTAAAATTAATATGAAGCGCCTGTCATGAAAATATGGATCTTCCCAGCGGGGTAAAATGTGACTAATATCAAATGAATCAGAAATCCGAAATGTCAGGCTGTCATTTACCTGAGCAGTTTGTTTTGGTTCTGTACAAGGGAGCCTGGAAGGCAATAGGCAATTGGGAATAGAAACATGGAGATAAACAAACAAGGCCAAAAATCAAAATAAAAAACAAGAAACCATTGCCACCCAAGTTCTTATGAGCTGGCCATATTTTCACTGACTTGTTACCTGAGTATAGAATCAACAAATCTGCTGCTGAGATCATAGAATCTTAGAACTTAATGAACCCAGGAGTTTCTTAATAGTCTTCATTTCTTTCTTTCTTTTTTTTTAAACAGAATATCTTTTCCTACCAAAATTTAATATCATTATGGGAAAGTTTGGTGAGCATAGCTATTCTGGCTAAAGTGCACACTTGTGTGTGTGTGTGTACTGGGTGGCTGAGGGATGTTCTTTCATACTCATCCCCACTACACCCACTCACAGCCTCTGAGAACCTTCTCAGGAAACTCAAGGCCTTGAGGAGCTAGGAGAACAGACTCAATCCATTCCAAAGTCCTCTGGTGATGGATGGCTCAGAGTCTCTGAGGTGGCCCAGGATAGGCCTGAGGTCACCCAGGGAAACCAGAGCCACATTAGAGTGGGGCTTCTGAGCTGAGCTGTGGATCTCTCCCCATGCTCACCATTTTCTTGGCCCCTCTGCCTGAGGACAGTTTGCAACTGAAGGGTATTGCTATCATTAGCTGGCCTTGCATTTCAGATGTTAAGAAACTTCCTGCTCTGCTGTTCATCTGTGGTTCTTTGGTCATTGATTAATTTCATGACATTTATTATATAAATGAAGCTTAGAAGTTTGAAACAGCCTTCCTCATTAATAATACATTTTCTCTTTTCATAATATAAATATTATTCAAGACCCAATTAAAATGTCCCCACTTTTTTCAGTAAGGAAAGACCATTTATAACACAACTTTGCCATATGTTCTTGTCCCAAATGCTTGTCATCTCAATTAAATTGTTCACAACTGTTGGGAATGTAGAAGCCTTGGCAGAGTTGGGCAGTCATATTTCAGAACCTGAATACACAGCATTATCTGGTCTGCTTGTATGGGTGATGGTAAAGGAGCCAACTTAGATACAGATAATGTGCTATTTTTAGTGCATTTCTGAGACATTATTAATTGAATTAAGTTGATCTCTGCTTCAACTTGGCCTGCCATCATTTAATTGCTGAAACCTAGGATAGAACTGAAGGCTACCAAAACAAAGTTCAATTTGTTGGTCAGTGTACTGTCTTGAAACCAAACAGCATAGTTAATAACATCCCATCTCATTAGGAGAAAGTGATATCTACTCATTCGTGTCCAACTCTTTGTGACCCCATGGACTATAGCCCACCAGGCTCCTCTGTCCATGGAATTCTCCAGGCAAGAATACTGCCACTCCCTTCTTCAGAGTATCCTCCTGAACCAGGGATTGAACCTGGGTCTCTTGCACTGCAGGCAGACTCTTTACCATCTGAGCCACCAGGGAAGCCCCTTACTAAGAGAACCACTAAATAAATAGGTACTGTGCCATGGCCACTCCTAGATTCTGGAGCTATTCCAAAGAAAGGTGCCAGAGACTGGGCCAGAGGTGCAGCTGACTCAGCCCTCACCGTCCACAATGCCCTTTCTCCTCCCAGGACAGCCTCACAGAGCTGTAAAGGAACCCAGCCATAAACACCAGCTGACTTGGTTGTAGGTGAGCAATCTCATTCACTTCCATTGCAATCACACTGAGTGCCTGTGTTTTACCAGACCTTGTACATGGAAACATCAGTATTGAGACGGATGAGACATGGCACCACTGGAATGCAGTGAGGGCTGGAAGGACAGAGGCATAGACAAGCAGGCCAGTACTATGTGGAAATCGCACCAAAGGAGGTAGGGACAGGGTGCTTTCAGCCCACAAGAAGGAAGTGGCTAACTCAGGCTGCAAGGCAAGAGAAGCAAAATCAGGGAATAGCGAGGGCATCTGGGAATCAGTGATGGCTGGGCTGAGTCTTTCATAAAAATTAAATATATCATTTGTTTTTATTATCAGAGGATATATATTCATTGTAGAAAACAATGACTCCTTCCAAAAAGAAAAAAAAATTACAAAAACCACCACCAGAGGTAACCACTGCTTACATTTAAAGCATATCTGAAGTTTAGTCTTTCTATCATCTACCTATGTATGTGACACAAGTGCTTAAAAACGTGCAGATAGAGTGACTGATTTGTTGCTTCCTCTTAAAAAAACCTAATAATACACAACAAATGCTTTTTCATGTCATTAAATATTCTTCCACATAATATTTCATTAAGGTACCATTATTACCTTAACCAGTTCTCCATTATGGATATTTAAATTATTGCAACATTTTCACTATTATTAACTATGATGATTATCCTTACACTTCAGTCTTTTTGTGCATCTATAATTATTTCCTTAGCACAGATTCCTGGAAAAGTGCTGGATGGGTGTTCTGCACATTTTAAGACTAAATACCAACCAGCAGTGTGTGAGAGTTTCCATTTTCTCCCACTCTTGCTGATGCCACGGTGCTTCAAAAAGTATTAACGAGGTTCAGTTCAGTTCAGTTCAGTTCAGTCGCTCAGTCGTGTCCGACTCTCCGCGACCCCATGAATCACAGCACACCAGGCCTCCCTGTCCATCACCAACTCCCGGAGTACACTCAAACTCATGTCCACAGAGTCGGTGATGCCATCCAGCCATCTCATTCTCCGTTGTCCCCTTCTCCTCCCGCCCCCAACCTTTCCCAGCATCAGAGTTTTTTCCAGTGAGTCAACTCGTTGCATGAGGTATAAATATCTCTGGGGACTTCCCTGGTTGTAAAGTGGTTAACAATCCACCTTTCAATGTAGTGAATGTGGGTTCGATCCCTGGTCAGGGAACTAAGACGCTACATGCCCTGGGGCAACTAAGCCCTTGCAGCAAGTAGAGAAACTAAAAGTTATAAAATGTAGTCTATTATCAGAGAAATCATCACACCACCTTGATGTTTCCTCAAAGGAGGTAGCTTAACCTTTATTTTTCTCTTGAGTTTCGGCAACATCAACATGGAGTGACTGATTTCTCAAATAGTAGACTACATTTCATTACTTCTTGTGAGAGAGTGGCTAATGAGATAAGACACCCTGAGCTCTTACTCTGTGCCCAGTGATAAGAGCACAAGTGCTGTCTCAGTGCCCTGGGAGGTAGAGCCTGTTTAAAATATAAGGAAATGCAGGGTCTAAGAAGAAGTCAAGTAGCTTGTCCAAGGTCACACAGTCAGTATGTGGCTGAGCATGGCTCAAGGTGTTCAGTTCAGTTCAGTTGCTCAGTCATGTCCAACTCTTTGTGACCCCGTGGACTGCAGCATGCCAGGCTTCCCTGTCTATCACCAACTCCCAGAGCTTGCTCAAACTCATGTCCATCGAGTTGGTGATGCCATCCAATCATCACATCCTCTGTCATCTCCTTCTCCTCCCTCCTTCAATCATTCCCAGCATCAGGGTCTTTTCAAATGAGTCAGTTCTTTGTATCAGGTGGCCAAAGTATTGGAGTTTCAGCTTCAGCATCTGCCCTCCCAATGAATATTCAGGACTGATTTCCTTTAGGATGGACTGGTTGGATCTCCTTGCTGTCCAAGGAACTCTTAAGAGATTTCTCCAACAACACAGTTCAAAAGCATCAATGTTTCAGCACTCAGCTTTCTTTAGAGTGCTGACTCTAAAATCCCTGCTCATGGTGAGCGCTCAGGGGTGAGAAATAGCCAGGGTAGAGGAACTCGGGCTGGGATGGTGGCAGGCAGGGTTGTGGTTGAGCAGGATGTCTGACCTTAGATCGTTAGAATGCATGATCATTAATTAGTAGTGCCACCTAAGTTTGTTCACTGTGACCAATCATGATGCAATGGTGTTAAGTGAGCAATACTTACAAAAGTAAAAGACAGTTGACTATTTCCTTTCCCATGTTAAGGAAGTTTTCAGCTATTATTTCTTCAAATATTTTCTCGGGTCGTTTCTCTCTCTCTTCTTCTGGGACCCCTATAATGCGAATGTTGGTGTGTTTACTGTTGTCCCAGAGGTCTCTAAGGCTGTCTTAATTGCTTTACATTCTTTTTTCTACATTCTGTTCTGTGGCAGTGATTTCCACCATTCTGTCCTCCAGGTCATTTATCTGTTGTTCTGCCTCAATTATTCTGCTATTGATTCCTTCTAGTGTATTATTTGTCTCTGTTTGTATGTTCTTTAGTTCTTCTAGGTCTTTGGTAAACATTTCCTGCATCTTCTCAATCTTTGCCTCCATTATTTTTTCGAGATCCTGAATCATCTTCACTATCATTATTCTGAATTCTTTTTATATGAAAGTTTGCCCATCTCCACTTCATTAAGTTGTTTTTCTCGGGGGTTATCTTGTCCCTTCACATGGGACATAACTTTCTGCTTTTTCATGCTGATTAACTGTCTGTAATGTGTTTTTTTCCCTCAAAAAAATGAAAAGAAAAGAAGAGAAGCTAAAGACAAAGGAGAAAAGGAAAGATATCCCCATCGGAATGCATAATTCCAAAGAATAGCAAGGAGAAATAAGAAAGCCTTCCTCAGTGATTAATACAAAGAAATAGAGGAAAACAATAGAATGGGAAAAACTAGTGATCTCTTCAAGAAAATTAGAGACACCAAGGGAACATTTCTTGCAAAGCTACCACAAAATTGTACTCATCTCACATGCTAGCAAAGTAGTGCTCAAAATTCTCCAAGCCAGGCTTCAACAGTACATGAACCGACAACTTGCAGATGTTCAAGATACATTTAGAAAAGGCAGAGGGACCAGAGATCAAATTGCCACCATCTGTTGGATCACAGAAAAAGCAAGAGAATTCCAGAAAAAAATCTACTTTTGCTTTATTGATTATGCCAAAGCCTTTGACTGTGTAGATCACAAAAAACTGTGGAAAATTCTTCAAGAGATGGGAATGCCAGACCACTTTACCTGCCTCCTGAGAAATCTGTATGCAGGTCAAGAAACAACAGTTAAAATCGGCCATGGAACAACAGACTGGTTCCAAATTGGGAAAGGAGTACATCAAGGCTGTATATTGTCACCCTGCTTATTTAACTTATATGCAGAGTACATCATGTGAAATGCCAGGCTGGATGAAGCACAAACTGGAATCAAGGTTGCCGGGAGAAATATCAATAACCTCAAATATGCAGATGATACCACCCTCATGGCAGAAAGTGAAGAGGAACTAAAGAGCCTCTTGAAAGTGAAAGAGGAGAGTGAAAAAGCGGGCTTACAGCTCAACATTCAAAAAACTAAGATCATGGCATTTGGCCCCATCACTTCATGGCAAATAGATGGGGAAACAATGGCAACAGTGACAGACCTTATTTTCATGGGCTCCAAAATCACTGCAGATAGTGACTTCAGCCATGAAATTAAAAGACACTAGCTCCTTGGAAGAAGAAATGTGACCAACCTAGACAGCATATTAAAAAGCAGAGACATTACTTTGCCAACAAACTTCCATTTCGTCAAAGCTATGGTTTTACCAGTAGTCATGTGTGGGTGTGAGAGTTGGACTATAAAGAAAGCTGAGTGCCGAAGAATTGATGCTTTTGAACTGTGGTGTTGGAGAAGACTCTTGAGAGTCCCTTGGACTTCAAGGAGATCCAGCCAGTCCATCCTAAAGGAAATCACTCCTGAATATTCATTGGAAGGACTGATGCTGAAGCTGAAATTCCAATACTCTAGCCACCTGATACAAAGAACTGACTCATTTGAAAAGACCCTCATGCTGGGAAAGATTGAAGGCAGAAAGAGAAGGGGACAACAGAGGATGAGATGGTTGGATGGCATCACAGCTCGATGGACATGAGTTTAAGTAAACTCCAGGAGTTGGTGATGGACAGGGAGGCCTGGCATGCTGCAGTCCATGGGGCCACAAAGAGACACGACTCAGTGACTGAACTGAACTGCATGTGGGGTTTTAGTCACTGTGGGACTGTGGTTTTCTTCTTGCTTCTTCTGTCTGCCCTGTGATGGAGAAAGCATCTCATTGCAGCTTCTTCTTTGTCTTTGGACAGGAGGTGTCTTTTTTTGGTGGGTTCCAGCGTCCTCCTGTTGATGGTTGTTTGAGAGCTTGCTGTGATTTTGGTGTTCTGGCAGGAAGAGATGAGCAGACATCCTTCTACTCCACCATCCTTCCCTCTCTTTTGACAGCACCTCCTCATTTGGTCTCCAGTTAGAAAGCTGTAAGACTCATTTGGCAGACGTCCTCAATTGCCTTCTCAACACTCATTGCCTTTCTAATCCGATTCAAAATCCTGGCTTTTGAAACCTTTCAAGTGCTCCTCCCAAATTGATATTTCCAGCCCAGGCCTCTTCCTTGATCCCCAGACTTGTACACTCGACTGTGAACTTTGCATAGACTCACAATGTACACAGCACCTCACATCCAACTACTAGTCTTCTTCCCTCAAAGCATTCCTCTCGCCAACTTCCACATCTCCATAAAGAGAAGTTGCTCAGGCCAAAACCTTGGAGCTTAACTTATCACTTTCTCCAAGCCCGTGTCTCATTCAGCAACATATTGTTTCCTGATTTCCTATAACAGCCACTTCTCACTCTCACTGTGGCTTCCACTTCATTCCCTCTCAGCAGTAGCCTCTCTGGCTGGCATCACTATAGTAGCCTCCTGCCCACTCTTCCTGCACATACCCTTATCCTGTCCCATCCATTCTCTGCCCCATTGCCAGGCTGGTGTTCTCAAAGTAAAACTGAATTGTGTCCCTCTTCTGCTCAAAACTCTCACTTAAAGGAAACCCCAAAGTCCTATCTAGTCTTCCTCCCAGTCACCCTACCTCCCCCTCCTACTTCCTCTCTGATTCCCTCGTGTCCTCTCTCCCCCTTGCCCTCAGTGAGCTGGGTAGGGATAGGGGATACAATTTGCTTCAAGGAAAAGGTCAGTCATGTGTGGTGTAACAACAGAAACGGCCCACAGGAAGCAAAATGGTTTCTGTTTGCAAGAATTTTGCTTTCTAAGTATATGGACTCTGGGCAAGGTACCCAACAGGTGTCTTCTCACCATGACTCAGGGATAGAGGGCCAACCAGTGTGTAGGGTGATGGCTGAGATTCTTTTCTAAGTATACAAAAGCACCACTACATGGAGGCTTGGTGTATTGTCACTTCTGCTTGGTTGTTTGTCATTGTATTGAGCCTTTTAATCCCCTAGGTTGTGCCACCAAAAAAAATGGTAATAACCAAATGTAGGCTATGAACAGAAAAATTCGAGGACCGCTTGTGTCAATTACAACATTCTCGAACGTAATAATAATTTTGAAATAGTTATTTTAGACTCTAATAGAATCTGGGGTTGACTTGTCCACTGCCCCTTCATTTTGTATATTGGGAGGTGGACTAAGAGCAGTAACCTTATGCTGTGTTACCCGGGGAGTCCTACCCAAAGCCCCTGAAGCCTCCTCTTAAACAGTGTTGATAAAACTATTATGATGAGGGCTCCTGGTGATAGTTGTTTTTTATTTCAGAGAAATTAGTGAAGTGCTCTGAAGGATTTTTCAAATATCAATGATCTCAAAAATAGTTCCCTGTTTTCTAATTTCACATGGGGTTGAAGTATTTATTTTAGAGGCTAAGTGCTCCGATCATCTACAATATGCTTCTTGAAAGGCTTTGATTTAAGGCTTATCAGTCGATTTCTGCCAGGGTGGTATTTTGGAATCAATGTATGATTTCCGTTGCTGGTAGAACATAGGGCTGTACTCATGTGCTGAGCTGTCAGGGGAAGTTTTAAAAGCTCCTAATGGATTAAAAGATTTTTCAGCAAAGTAGAAACCATTTCAAAATATGCAAAAATGGATCAGAAAATAAAGTCATTAGAGTAGCTTGAAAGTGATTATAGATCCACAAGACTAAATGGGCTAAAATTGCTTGTACAAATCTAATTATGGTGTACTAACTTTCAACTTTTCAAATAGGTTAATTTTTGAAACTCGTTGTTTGCACTTGGAAGACTTGACCAAAGCCAATGAGAAAAGTACAGACTTGACTGACCTAGGTCACATTAATCCACTGATGGTAAGGTACGAGCCTGGGCTGCCATTGAATCTTGATGGTGTCAGGCTGCAAGCCATATGTCGCCCTTCAGACCCAAGGAAGAAACTCAGTCCAGAAGCCCTATGTGCCCCCGTGCTGCTAGACAATGTAAAAATGATGCTCAGTCTGGCAGGAATAGAGGAAGCACAAGACATAAATAGGTCTGTGGTCAGGTGTGAGTTGAGGAGAGCGTGGGCTTTTGAGTAAGAGCTCCCGAGTTCAAATCCTGCAGCTACCATGTCATAGTCATAAACCTCGGTAGCTCAGTCCAACTTTTCTGAGTCTTGGTTTTCTCATCCATCAGTTAGGGTTAATAATGGTGGCCATTGTGCTGAGCACGTTGTGAGATTCCCTATGTAAAGTATCTGCACTGAGCACACGTTGAGTAAGTGCTGGTTATTTCCCGTCTCCTGTTCACCTCTCTACACAGTATAATATCAGTGCTCAGAATAAGGCAGCTCACTGGTATCTTCTCATCTGTACCCTGAAAAGGGGGAAATCTATGTGTCCTGAGGGCTGGGCAGGAAATGACAGAGGAGAAATGCACAGAGGAGATAGAAACAGATAAGGTTGCCATGGTCAGAGGAAGCAAGCACAATGCATTGTCCACGAATTCCCAATGACTTGGCACATAAAGTCCCACTTAGAAAACGCTGTTGTGTGGCACACTGGAGTTAGACCAAGGAAGCTGTTCACAGTTCGAGATGTACTTCCCACAGGTGGAGCCCCTGCCCGGCCTCTGTGAGCCAATGGAAAGACTGAGGGGATCAACTATGTGAGCCTGTGACTAGTTTGTAGCCCACTGGTTGGGAGGTTCTGGTATAGAGAACTTAACAGTTCACTGCCCTAACCCCGTTTAAGTCCATTTTGGAATGAGATAGAAGGGAATGAATAAGATTCCAAGCAGTCAGTTCCCTAACTCGGCTTTGCAGTGTCCAAAGATGGCTAGTGGCACTGGTTCCTTAGGTATGGTGCCAGAGACCAGGGAGGGGGAGCTATGTGTACATGGGAAGCAGAGGCCAAGTGGATGGATGTTTTCAGTGCCCTCCTCTCACTTTCCCACCTTCTGAGGGCGAGCTCATTGCACTGCCCTGCTCTAAGTCCTCTTTGCATTGCCCATAATGCTTTGTGTGTCAGTACTCAATAACCATGTGGTAAGTTGGATTGAATAGATAAAACTGCTGGAAAAGGCCCTGGCCTTCAGGTTTGAGCTTATGCTCTGAGCTCAGTTATTTTTCTGTTCTTCTTTATCTGTTTCTCCAAATCTTGCTCACTGAGCTCAAGATTCATCTCAAAACATAACTGCTTTTTTTTTTTTTATTTGTAGCAAAGTATAGCTGATTTGCCGGAGAAGGCAATGGCAAGCCACTCCAGTACTCTTGCCTAGAAAATCCCATGGATGGAGGAGCCTGGTAGGCTGCAATCCATGCGATCACTATGAGTCGGACATGACTGAGTGACTTCACTTTCACTTTTCACTTTCACACATTGGAGAAGGAAATGGCAACCCACTCCAGTGTTCTTGCCTGGAGAATCCCAGGGACAGGGGAGCCTGGTGGGCTGCCGTCTATGGGGTCTCACAGAGTCGGACACGACTGAAGTGACTTAGCAGCAGCAGCAGCATAGCTGATTTGCAGTGTTGTGTTACTTTCAACTGCACAGCAAAGTGATTCAGTGACATACATATACAATCTTTTTCACATTCTTTTCCATTATGGTTTACCACAGGGTATTGAATATAGTTCCCTGTGCTATGCAGTAGGACCTTGTTGTTTATCCATCCATAATCACTTCCTAGTTCCAGTTTTACTTGGTCCTAGTGGCCCCTCTCAGTTGAAAATGATCCATTGGCTAAGTTTCAGAAGGTAGACCTCTCGTAAAAGAAGTAAAATGAAGGACATGCTGACACCTGCTAAAACATACATGACCCTTGACGATGCTATGCTCGGTGAAATCAGCCAGTCACAAAAGGACAAATATTGTATAATTCCTCTTCTATGAGGGACCTGGAGTAGTAAATTTACAGATACAGGAAGCAGGAGGGTGGCTTCCAGGGGATGTGGGGAGGGGAATGGGAGTTGTTCAATTGATATGGATTTTCAGTTGGGGAAGATGAAAAAAGTTATGGAGATGGATGGTGCTGATGGCTGCCCAAGAATATGAATGTACCTAATGGGCTTCCCTTATGGCTCAGCTGGTAAAGAATCTGCCCACAATGTGGGAGACCTGGGTTTGATCCCTGGGTTGGGAAGATCCCCTGGAGAAGGGAAAGGCTACCCAATCCAGTATTCTGGCCTGGAGAATTCCATGGACTATACATTCCATGGGGTCACAAAGAGTCGGACACGGCTAAGCAACTTTCACTTCACTTCACAATGTCAGTGAACTTCACACTGAAAAGTGGTAAATTTTAATGTTATAGCATGTTTTACCACAATTTTTTGAAAAAAAAAAAAGAAGAAAAGGGGTAACATATGATCTGTAGACCTCAGAAAGAGAGACTGCATGAAGACTGAGCAATAAATTTGATCCTTCATTTTATTATTAAAAGAGAAAACCTAGCATATGTCCAAGTTACCATGATTTTCAATCTCATTTTGTAATCAGCTGAGTCACCTTTCTTTATTTCCTCCTTCTGTCTTTGCTCTTCCACTCTGGAAATGAATTAAACTGTTCTTGGAGCAGTGAAAGAACCCATTTCAGTTGAACTCACTGTCAGGCCTCATGGATACCTGGAAGGGATGAGGGCAGGGGAGAGGCCATGGGGAGGACAGAAAACCACCGAGACAGTGACTGTGAGTCACAAGTTGCCATCACAATAAGCTCTGTGGGTGAGTCCTAGGGAAAGGGTACTCCTCTTGCTGTCTTCCCTAGGGCCTCTGCCCAAGGCTTCTTGCACTTTCTAAAAACTGAGCTGTGGTCTCAACTGAGCCACTAACTTATGAATTTAGTATGGTGTCTAGGAGTACCCTGTAGCTTTGTCCGTGGGTCCAAGTCTCAAAATCTCTTACCAGCAATAAACTCCACAACATGGGAGCAGCCCTTTCCCCCAGGGACCTCATGATATGCTTGACAAGTGTCATAGGTTTAATTGTCATGGCTCGGACAGTAAAGAATCTGCCTGTGATGCAGAAGACCCAGGTTCAATCCCTGGGTTAGGAAGTTCCCCTGGAGGAGGGCATGGCAACCCACTCCAGTATTCTTGCCTGGAAAATATCATGGACAGAGGAGCCTGGTGGACTGCAGTCCATGGGGTCGCTAAGAGTCAGACACAACTGAGTGACTAACACTTTCACTTTTCACTTCAAATATGATATGTTGAAATCCAAACCCCTAGTACAGCAGAATATGACCTTATAAGGAGGTAATGTTTTTATAGACATAATGAAGTTAAAATGAATTCATTAGTGTGGGCCCTAATCTAATAAAGTGGAAAATTGGACACAGACACAGACAAGCACACAAGGAGACACCTGGAGCAGACAGCCATCAGCAAGCCCAGGAGACAGGCCTGGAACAGAGTGTACTCTCACAGCCTCAGAAGGAACCAAGCCTGCCACATTTTGATCTCAGACTTTAAGCCTCCAGAAATGAGACAAAAAATTTTCAAGGGCTTCCCTGGTAGCTCAGCTGGTAAAAAAACTGCCTGCAATGCAGGTGATCCTGGTTCGATTCCTGGGTCGGGAAGATCCCCTGGGTAAGGGATAGGCTACCCACTCCAGTATTCTTGAGCTTCCCTTGTGGCTCAGCTGATAAAGAATCTGTCTGCAATGTGGGAGACCTGGGTTCGATCCCTGGTTTGGAAAGATCCCCTGGAGAAGGGATAGGCTACCCACTCCAGTATTCTTGGGTTTCCCTGGTGGCTCAGCTGGTAAAGAATCCACCTGCAATGCGGGAGATCTGGGTTTGATTCCTGGGTTGGGAAGATCCCCTGGAGAAGGGAACAGCTACCCAATCCAGTATGCTGGCCTAGAGAATTCTATGTCACAAAGAGTTGGACACAGCTGAGTGACTTTCATTTTAAGCCTTCTAGTTTGTGAGATGTGTGTATGTGTGTGTGTGTGTGTGTGTGTGTGTGTGTGTGTGTGTTAACAATACCCCTAGAAAACTAATACAGCAGGTAAAGCATATTTTCCGCAAATTCCCTTCCCTGGATTCTGACAATGTGATATATGGCTGTTCAAAGTTACTGAAGTCCCCCTGAGAATTCCTTTCACCTCATCTCTCAGGGTCCCCCCACAAGCAGGCTGTGTTATTGGGCCCCAAGGAGAGTGTCACACTGCACAAGGGGCCTTCATCCCCCTGACCATGCCTGTCTCTTCCTAGTGGGCAGGTTCTAAAAGTGGAAGGAGACAGAGAAGGCTGGTGTTGAAGGGCTTCTTTGTCAATGGGCTCAAAGCACCTTTTTGGAACAGGGAGCGCTTCAAGTGTTCTCAGCTCAGGGACTAGTCACTGGGAGGGGGTCACTTGTCTGATAGTCTTGTCACTGACAAAGGGAAGTAAAATTCTGTGCTGAGATGGAGGAGCTAGTCGAAGGAATTTAGTATGCTAAAGACTTAGTCACATGGACTCTCAATGCTCCCTAATCAATGTCACTTGGCTATTGCTAAGGTTTTACTAAGCCCATTATCAGCTTCTCACCTCCTCTCAGTTCATAATTTTGTGCAGTTAGAGTGCTTATTATGGGAAATACGTACTGTTGTTGGCAGCTAGACATAAAATTATGCTCTGTACATAGTTGGTCAAAGCACCTCTACTCAGCTCATCATGATTTTTCAACTAGTATGAAGCAAATTGCTGTCTGATTATGCTCTCCAGCTCCATCAGTTAAGGGGCCTTTTCCAATCCAGTGTCTAAAGACTTGGCCAAAATAAGTTTTTGTCTAAAAAGATTGGTCTTGAAAAATGAGATAAAGAGTCATTCAGGGTGGTTTAGGGAAAACAATTTATTTCATCAACGTACAGTGTCTTCCTCGAAAATCCTTTCTGGTTTAATTCCACTGCCTGAATTTGTGCAACTCATGCAGCAGTTGGGGTGGCAGTGATGTCATATTGGAAATTAAATCAAATGCATTGGTTTCCTACTGGAGTTCTGGCACCTTTCCGCAAAGGTTTTTGCTTTTTTTCCTCTCAAGGAACTGTCACAGGGAAGCAACATGTCCCTCCTCTGAATTCCAAACCTGGCGAGCCACATGCACCTTGGACGCCTCCATTCAGTTACACCCTGAAATCCTGAAATTCATCCTGTAGAGCAACTGAACAAGGAAAATCACCATCATCTCATCTCACCAAGGTTAGCTTCCCTGCCTCTCCCCAGCATCTCAGGGAGGAGGACCCGCTGACTGGCCAAGCTCTGCAACTCCTTCTTCAACTCCCATCCTCAATAACTCTCCCTTTGCACCCCCATATCAGTGGTCAAAGCCTGTAAACACAGTCTTCTGAGTCTCTTCTACCCTCCCTGCCCTCACTGTCTCTCCAGTAATTGAGTGTTGTTGGGTGGACAAGGAGATACCCATCTGGGATTCAAGTTTGCTGTGGAGGATCCCTGTGATGACCCCATTCATGAGTGGGTCACCTCAAGTTTCTGTATCTTGGCAACAGATGTCAGGAATCACTTTCCCTTTCTCGAGGGGAGGTCTGGGCCAATGGGCAGAGGAGAAGCTCTGCTTTATGTCATGGAAGCAGAAAGGATGGTGTTGGCACATTGTACCTCTTCACCCCTCAGATTCCGGAATTTCACCAGGGGAAGGTAGAGAATGGGCCAAAATACACCCTCATCCTTGGAAGGCATGTCCCACTGTTTTCTGGAGTAAAGTGGGGGAGCCAGGACTGAGCCTAAATTAGGAAGTAGATGGGGTTTGTCTTCGGTGACTCTCACCTTTCTTTATGAGCTTCCCAGGTGGTTCAGTGGTAAAGAAACTGCCTGCCAATGCAAGAGATATGGGTTCAATCCCTGGGTCAGGAAGATCCCCTGGAGAAGGGAATGGCTACCCACTCCAATATTCCTGCCTGGAGAATCCCATGGACAGAGGAGCCTGGCGGGCTACAGTCCATGGGGCCACAAAAGAGTCAGACATGACTTAGCAGCTGAACAAAAACAAACTTTCTTTATTCTGTTCTTGAGAACCCTGGGTATTCAATACCTTTGCACTGGCCTTAGGTGCCCACGACCCTTTCGCTACTGCCATCTCCTCAAAGTAGTCCCGGATCCAAAATCAACTGCTTCACCTCCTCCATCATTCATTCTGTCAGTGGGATGCTGAGTGACATCAGCTAGACAGTGGAAGTCAGCAGGGTGAATACACCCAAGAGTGATCATGGCAAATGTCTGATGACTCACAGCTCAAGCAGGGGCTGGTTCCTATTCAAAGGCTAAGGTATGCCTCTTCTCTTTTTCTTACTCCTGTCGCAGACTTTGACACTGTACTAGAGAAATGTTTGTGACTGATGATGATGGTGTTTGCATAGATTGACCTTATTCCTAGGGCTCTGTGTTTTAGTCTCAGTTCTACCCCAAGAGAATACCAACAAGGAGACAAGCTCTAAAGTAGGGTCAAAGGATCTGGGCTGTCCTGTGAGTTTACTCCTCTTTGAGTCACTAATGAAATGCCAGCCCCAAGGGCTCAGAATTCATGTGATGCTTCTCCCTGCTCCTTGCCCCAGCTACAGTTGTGGATACAGTCCATGGGGTTACAGAGTTGGACACAACTGAGCCACTAACACACATCTTAACACACCACACATGGTTTTCAGCCTCACAAAATGGTATCATGCTGTAAGTGACTCTTCTGCAACTTGCTTGGCTCATTATCTATTCTTGAGACCCATCCATGATGATATATGCACTTTATTTAGTTCATGTATATTAACTACTGCATATTATTCCATTGTATGAATACAGCACAGTGCCTTTATCCATTTTCCTGCTGATGGCCATTTAGGTGTTTCCAAATATTCTAATTTAATTTGTTTGGGTAGTGGCCTGGGTAATTGAGATTTAAAAGCCAAAAAGATAACTGTAATATTGACAAGATTGAGAACCACTGCTTTACTGGATCATGAGATCAATTCTATTAATTGTGCTGAACCTTAAAAAATTAAATAGAATAAAAGTATGAGAGGACTTTGCATGAAGGATAAAATATCCTCAAGAAAACTTTTGCTTCCATTATAAATACACATTGGGTTACAACTTAAAATTAATGCATACTGTGACTCATGACCAAAAAAGATTTCAAAGCACTATTTAGTTTATAGATCTGTGTGTGAAATTGTTGGGTCACAAAATAGATGCATCTTTAACTTTACTGGATATTGCCAAACTGCTTCCTAAAGCGCTTACATAAAATTAGACACTACCAGTAGTGTATGAGAGCCCCGTTGTCCCAATTCCTTGCCAACATCTGATATTGTCAGACCTTTTAAATTTTTGCCAATGTGATGGGTGTGAGATTGTTTCTTGTGGTATTTAGGCATTTTGCAGATGACTTGTATGGTTGAGTACCTTTTAACATGTACATTAATCAGGTTTCCTCTTCTGGGAACTGTCTATACATGTCTTTTGCCCATTAATTTTGTTTTTAGTTTATTGATATATTTGTTATGTATTCTGGATATCAATCCTTTGTCAGATGTTTGCACTGCATGTATTTCCTGGCACTCTGTAGCTTGTCTTTTAAAATGGTATTTGATGCACAGAATTTTTATTTAAATGTATCAATCTTTAACTTTATGGTTTGTGCTCCTGTCTTTTTAAAAAATATATATTCTTACTAGGGAGTCATAAAGATATTCTCCTTTGTTTTCTTCTAACAGCTTTAAAGTTGTGTTTCTCACACACAGACCTTTAATGCCTCTTTGGAGTTTATTTTTTAATGAAATCTTTGTAGATTCCAATGCAATTTTGAGAAATAATTTGGAGACTTTGTATTGGGGAACTGTCCAGAAACTCTGTCCAGTTTCCCCAATAATAACACTTTGCAAAATTATAGTAGTTTTCACAACCAGGATATTGACATGGATACAATCCACTGATCTTATTGAGATTTTTCCATTTATACTTGTGCTCGTGTATGTGTATGTACTTGTGTGTATGGGTGCGTCTGTTGAATTCCGTACAGTTTTATTCCCTGGTCAGGTTCATGTATCCACCATCTTTATCAAGATATTGAATAGTTCTTCCATCATTGTAAGGATCCTTCAAATTGCCCTTTATAATCACACGCATTTCCCTCCAGTGACTACACTATGGTCCCATCCCTAACTCATTCAGTTACTGAGTTGTCTCCAACTCTTTGCTACTTCATGGACTGCAGCACGCCAGGCTTCCCTGTCCTTCACCATCTCCTGGAGTTTGCTCAAACTCATGTCCATTGAGTCAGTGATGCCATCCAACCATCTCATCCCTGAACACCTGGCAACCATTAGTCTGCTCTTCATTGCTGTAATGTTGTCATTTTAAGAATGTTATATAGGGACTTCCCGGGTGGTCCAGCGGCTAAGACTCTGAGCTTCAATGCAGGGGGCCTGGGTTTGATCCCTGTTCAAGGAACTAGATCCCACAAGCCACGACTAAGCCCTGGCACAGCCAAATAAGTAAATAAATAATAAAAATAAATATTAAAAAATATGTTATATAAATGGGTCCATACAGTATGAATCTTCTCAGGATTGACTTTTCACTTGGCATAATTCTCTGGCAATTCATCCAGTTTGTTGCATGTATCTTAGTTCACTCCTTGTTTTTCGTGAGTAGATTCCCATGTTGTGGTTGCTACCTCTGTTTGTTTATCCATTCACCTGCTGAAGGACATCTTGGTTGTTTCCAGTTTGGAACTAATACAAATAAAGCTTTATCAACATTCATGTATGGGGTTTTGTATGAATATAAACTTTAATGTCTTTGGAATAACCGTCCAAGAGTGCAGTTGCTGGGTTGTACAGAAATTACATATTTAGGTGTTTTTTTTGCATATTTAGTTTTACAAGAAATGGCTAAATAGTTCTGTACCATGTTACATTCCTACCAGAAATTTCTGAGTGATCCAGTTCCTCCACATCCTTCCCAGTGTTTGATGGTGCTGCTATTTTCATTCTAACAATTCTGATGGGGTGTGGTGGTATCTCACTGTGGTTATAATTTGCATTCCTTGATGGCTAATGATGTTGAGCCTCTTTTCATGTGGTTTTTGTAATCTGTATACTCTTTTTGGCGAAAATATCTTCATGTCGCTTGCCCATTTTCTAATTGGCTAATTATTTTTTATTGTTGAATTTGAAACTCTTCGTATATGCTAGACGTAAGTCTTTTGATGGATACATACTTCGAAAATATTTTCTTCCAGTTTGCAGTCTTTTAATCCTCTTCACATGGGTTTTTGCAGAGCAGAAGTTTTACATTTTGATCAGGTCCAGTTTGTTGATTTTTCATTTTACAGATTGTCTTTCTGGTGTCAAGTCTAAAAACACTTTGCCTAATCTTAAATTGTAAAGATTTTGTCCTATTTTTTAAAAGTTTTATTGTTTTATGTTTTATATTATGATCCATTTTGATTTAATTTTTGTGTAAAGTATGTAGTTTTGGTCTCTCTTCATTTTTTGCCTATAGATTTTTTTGCTGATTGCTCCAAGTTGCCACCATTTGCTCAAAAGGTTATCTTTCCTCTATTGGATCTATTTTGCAGATTTGCAAAAAATCAATGGATCATTTTTGTGTGCAACTCCTTGATTTTTTAACCTTTTCAGGACTGTGACTGGCTCTGGGTTCCATATACTTTGCCTTAATTTCCTCTGAGATATGTAAAAAGTGAGTCATCATTTTGTAATGATAACCATATTGTAATTAAAAAGGATTTTGCATCAATATCATGTAGTAGGAATTTAACTTGATTATTGCTAGTTTCAACTCTTCAAGGGACTAATTCTAACAATTAAATTAGTCTGAGGCCATAGAGAATCATGAGGTGAATCAGAACTTAAATGTATAAAAATGCAACTTTTTTTTTTTACTTTAGAAGATTAAGAGGGGAAATTTCAAAGCTATCAGATCATAGAAATGTTAGAAGCGAAAGCAGCAGATAGGAGTGTCTCAGCTATGAGGTTCTGCCAGCTAATGAAACTAAATGTCTCTTTTTATTCTATCTGCTAGATGGGCCTTCACTTATATATAGTTATGTTGTCCTACATCATAGTCATGTTCTTAGAAATTTGTGTGCATGTCACCTCCACAGTGTAATGTACTAGAGTGCTCTCTAGACTGGAAGGTGGTAGGTCAAGCATTAAGTCCCAGCTCTGTCTCTAATCCACTTAGCTAGAGACACTGAATTTTGAGGGACTGTCATGAGATTATTGGCAATCATGACCCAGGAGGCACTGGACACATTAGGTACTCTGTACTATTATTAGCAGCACTTTACATGAGGCCTTCCCTGGTGGCTCAGACAGTAAAGAATCCGCCTGCAATGCAGGAGACCTAGATTCGATCCCTGGGTCGAGAAGATCCCCTGGAGAAGGGAAGAGGACATGAGGACCATGGTGGGTTAAGGGTCACAGAGTCAGACACGAATGAGCAACTAACATAGCTTCCTCACTTACATGAGGCAACCAAGGCCCAAACAACAGAAAAAATATAAAAGCCACTATCATCCTGAAGGCTTGTATTTGATGTGGGCATGGGGCATTGTGGCTCTGAGGAGTTTATGGTCAGGAGAGGCTGATATTTTGAAAAGCTTGAGATGTTTTTTGACTAGAGCTTGGAAAATGGAATAAATAATATGGGGTCTGACTGCTCAGTATTATCGGGAACTGATCTATTAAGTAGGCTTACCCATGGTCCAGGCTCAGCAGACTGATGTTCTGCCTCCTTTAGCCCTTGAAGTGAGGTGAAAGTCGCTCAGTCATGTCTGGCAATTTGTGGACTATACAGTCCATGGAATTCTCCAGGCCAGAATACTGAAGTGGGTAGCCTTTCCCTTCTCCAGGGGACCTTCCTACCCCAGGGACTGAACACAGGTCTTCCGCATTGCGGGCATATTTTTTACCAGCTGAGACAAGGGAAACCCAAGAATACTGGTGTGGGTAGCCTATCCCTTCTACAGGGGATCTTGCCAACTCAGGAATCGAACCAACTGAACTATTAGGGACATGAGACTGAGCCATTAGGGACACTAGCGTTACCTCTAGCTCTTAGGACATTGGAAGGAAGAGAAGTGTGACATCTAGTACTCCTTTTCAGTTCAATTCAGTTCAGTCACTCAGTCATGTCTGACTCTTTGTGACCCCATGAACCGCAGCATGCCAGGCCTTTCTGTCCATCACCAACTCCCGGAGTTTACCTAAACTCATGTCCATTGAGTCGGTGATGCCATCCAACCATTTCATCCTCTGTCATTCCCTTCTCCTCCTGCCCTCAATCTTTCCCAGGATCAGGGTCTTTTCAAATGAGTCAGCTCTTCTCATCAGGTGGTCAAAGTATTGGAGTTTCAGCTTCAACATCAGTCCTTCCAATGAACACCCAGGACTGATCTCCTTTAAGATGGACTGGTTGGATCTTGTCGCAGTCCAAGGGACTCTCAAGAGTCATCTCCAACACCACAGTTCAAAAGCATCAATTCTTCGGCGATCAGCTCTCTTCACAGTCCAACTCTCACATCCACACATGACCACTGGAAAAACCATAGCCTTGACTAGATGGACCTTTGTTGGCAAAGTAATGTATCTGCTTTTTAATGTGCTGTCTAGGTTGGTCATAACTTTCCTTCCAAGGAACAAGCATCTTTTAATTTCATGGCTGCAATCACCATCTGCAGTGATTTTGGAGCCCCAAAAAATAAAGTCAGCTACTGTTTCCCCATCTTTGCCATGAAGTGATGGGACCGGATGCCATGATCTTAGTTTTCTGAATGCTGAGCTTTAAGCCACTTTTTCACTCTCCTCTTTTATTTCCATCAAGAGGCCCTTTAGTTCTTCTTCACTTTCTGCCATAAGGGTGGTGTCATCTGCATATCTGAGGTTATTGATATTTCTCCCAGCAGTCTTGATTCCAGCCTGTGCTTCTTCCAGCCCAGCATTCCTCATGATGTACTCTGATTATAACTTAAATAAACAGGGTGACAGTATACAGCCTTGACGGACTCCTGTTCCTATTTGGAACCAGTCTGTTGTTCCATGTCCAGTTCTAACTGTTGCTTCCTGACCTGCATACAGGTTTCTCAAGAGGCAGGTCAGGTGGTCTGGTATTCCCATCTCTTCCAGAATTTTCCACAGTTTATTGTGATCCACACAGTCAAAGGCTTTGGCATAGTCAATGAAGCAGAAATAGATGTTTTTCTAGAACTCTCTTGCACCATGATCTAGCGGGTGTTGGCAATTTGATCTCTGGTTCCTCTGCCTTTTCTAAAGCCAGCTTGAACATCTGGAATTTCATGGTTCACATATTGCTGAATCCTGGCTTGGAGAATTTTGAGCATGACTTTACTAGCATGTGAGATGAGTGCAATTGTGCGGTAGTTTGAGCATTCTTTGGCATTGCCTTTCTTTGGGACGGGAATTAAAACTGACCTTTTCCAATCTTGTGGCCAGTGCTGAATTTTCCAAATTTGCTGGCATATTGAGTGCAGCACTTTCACAGAATCATCTTTCAGGTTTGAAATAGCTCAACTGGATTACCATCACCTCCACCAGCTTTATTTGTAGTGATGCTTCCTAAGGCCCACTTGACTTCACATTCCAAGATGTCGGGCTCCAGGTGAGTGATCACACCATCGTGATTATCTGGTTTGTGAAGATCTTTTTTGTACAGTTCTTCTGTGTATTCTTGCCACCTCTTTTTAATATCATCTGCTTCTGTGTAAGGAAGAATGAAATAAGTCTCCAAAAGTGTAGTGTATTAAAAACAGTATAACCTGTGATTCTGATTACATTCAAATAAAAAAAAAATCTGTGCATCAAATGTCATCTTAGTGGAAAAATGTCAAGCAATATATGGAAGTATTTAGACCACTTATTCCTGACAAGGAGGTAGAGTATGTAAAGAATATATTAAAAAGTCTTATCAATCAAAGCTGATAAACGAATATGTTAAAAATTGAGCAAAAAATAAAAAAAATAGAATCAAGAAATTCACAGAAGAGAGCACCTGAATAAGGTTCAACATCAGTAGTAATCAGGGAAATGCAAGTTAAAAACATATCCCTCATGATTGGCAAAATTTTAAAAGTCTGATAATACCAAATTTTGACTCATATGTGAGAAACTAGAATTCTCAAACACTGCTTCTGATGGTATACATTGTCATAAACACTTTGGAGAGGAATTTGGAAATATTTAGTTGTTTCCAAGGTTATTTCCAAGGTTAAAATACTATTTATAAAATAGATGACTAACAAGGACAGATTGTATGACATAGGAAACTCTACTCTGTGCTCTGTGGTGACCTAAATGGGAAGAAAATAAAAAAGAAAGAGGTGATCTATGTATAGGTATAGATGATTCACTTTGCTGAACTGCAGAAACTAACACAACATTGTAAAGCAACTATGCTCCATTAAAAATGAATTAAAAATAAAATAAAGTGATGGTAAAATCTGAAAAAAAAAGTGTGTAACCTATAATGCAGAAATTACCATGGTAGATATGTGCCATAGAACAGCAGTTCCCCAGACTGCAGAGGCTTCCTAAGAACCTTTCAGGGGATCTAGTAGATCAAGAATATTTTCATAATAATACTGAGGCATTATTTATTTTCTCATGAGTGTACATGGGAGTTTCATGAAGCTAAAGACATATAATATCACAATATATTTGAGAAACAAGGAGGAAAATCCTGTTGTCATCTACTAAAACCAGATGTTAGAGAGATTCAGTTCTATTCAGTCGCTCAGTCGTGTCCGACTCTTTGCGACCCCATGAATCACAGCACGCCAGGCCTTCCTGTCCATCACCAACTCCCGGAGTTACTCAAACTCATGTCCATCGAGTCAGTGATGCCATCTCATTCTCTGTCGTCCCCTTCTCCTCCCGTCCCCAATCCTTCCCAGCATCAGAGTCTTTTCCAGTGAGTCAATTCGTCACATGAGGTGGCCAAAGTATTGGAGTTTCAGCTTTAGCATCAGTCCTTCCAATGAACACCCAGGATTGATCTTCTCTAGAATGGACTGGTTGGATCTCCTTGCAGTCCAAGGGACTCTCAAGAGTCTTCTCCAGCACCACAGTTCGGCGATCAGCTTTCTTCACAGTCCAACTCTCACATCCATACATGACCACTGGAAAAACCATAGCCTTGACTAGACGGACCTTTGTTGGCAAAGTAATGTCTCTGCTTTATAATATACTGTCTAGGTTGGTTGATTAGCAAACAACAAATAATGCCACTCTTCTAATATTTGTCTTTTGCTTTGTAAAACAGAGTTTTTTCCCACTGAAATGTTATTTCTAAATGAAAAAAGAAAATATTTACATTCTTTCACCTTTAATTTCTATTATGTTAAATAGCAGTAGATATAACCCACGTAAACAAAAGCTCTTCGAGGTCCTCACTTATCCATGAGTCTCCAATTGAACTCGTTCACCAAGTGTTTGCTAAGCACTTTCTCAGTGCCAGGCTTGGATTGGGTTCTTAATGGCACAAGGGGGCATTCCGTAAGTGACACACCACACTCCAGCTCCTCTGCCCTGACACACTGGACCTGATTGATTCCTCCAAATGCAGGTGAGTCCACAGAAGACTCGGGCTATTTTGTTTATAGCACTGAAATCTTTGGCTACTTTCCTCCCTCCCAACCCTGAGAAGGTGGAATTCCCTAGTTGTTTCACCATTATGTTACCACTGTGGTCATCTACCAACCTCAGAGCACAGAGCCTAGGAAGACTCCAATTAGTTCCAGTGGCATCTGTGAGCCTAGCTTCCATCGAATAAGTTGCCAAGGAATAGGGGAAAAATGGAAACAGACCACATCTGTGGCTATATTTAATTTCCAGCCAAGTTCAACTAATCCCCACTGTAGAACCTTTGATTTGAATGCTGTTTACTCTTAGCCCATATTCCCAACTTATTTGGGGACTTAAATATGTGCCTAGAGAACTGTGGTTATTAAGACTATGGGACTTTTCACAAACCCCACTACAATACCACTATTTAACTAATCTGAGTACGTGGGCATAAGCGGCCACTGAGAGGACTGCCTGGGGCATTTATGGCTTTTAAAAAATTCATTTCACAGATGTTTGGTTCACCACACTTTTCTGCAGATCTCCTATGTGCCAGATACCAGGAGATGTACTGTACCCAAACATGTGTAAATATGTCAGTGCTATTTTCTTCACCTTATCCTTGGAAGGATTGGGGGCAGGAGGAGAAGGGGACGACAGAGAATGAGATGGCTGGATGGCATCACTGACTCGATGGACATGAGTTTGAGTGAACTCCAGGAGTTGGTGATGGACAGGGAGGCCTAGCGTGCTGTGATTCATGGGGTCGCAAAGAGTCAGACACGACTGAGTGACTGAACTGAAATGAATCCTTGTAATAGCTCTAACAGTTAACAACATCATCTTTGTACAGACCCAGCACATAGATGGACTTCAGTGCTCAAGCTGCTTGGTTGCTGGTTCCCTTTGAAAAATGGAGGATGATGGAAACAATGACAAGAGGGACCTGATCTATGGATATTGTGGGCTCTCTCTCCATGGGTTTCCTATCTTTCCATAATCTCTCTACCTCTCTATCCATCATCTGTATGCATAATTAATAATCTATCAATATGTTTTGATGAAACACACATGTGTATCTACACACGTACATATTTGCATGTTGTTCCCTCATTTGACAGTTCCAAGAATGGGTATTACACTCATCTTCTAGGTAAAAATAAAAGGGTTCATAAACAAAAACTTTGATTAAGCCTCTTGTCTGAAGTTACAAAGCACCTAAGTGGTGGGCCATGGCTTCCTGCTCAGCCTTGCCTGATTTCCAGGAGCTCCCAATTCCATCCAATAGCCTTCTTTGACTCTTCAGTAGCCATCTTCCTTGCATTCCTCTAACTCAAAGAGGCCCAGAATAAAAAAAAAATTGAGTGGGCAGCTTCCTTAGAGCCCACCAGAATCTGCTGTGGGGTCCTCCCTCCCAGCCTTGAAGACTCAGGGAAAATCCACTGTCTACCCTATGACAGCTCTTTTGAAATGGCCCCTGAAGATCATTTCTACCATTACCTGTGTGACTTTGTCTCTTAGTCCCTTCAGAGCTTCAGTCTCCTAGACCGTTGATTGAAAAATTGAATTAATCCTCTAAATTACCTTTCAGCTATGAGATTTTATGATTCCAGATATTTTTTTTAAAGTCAGTTCTTCTCAGTCAAAACCAAAGTACTCTGATCTGCATTTCCAAAACTAGAGAGCATACTTGTGGATTAGCTGATATGTACCAGGCAAAGATATTTGGCAGAAGATAAGCTCTTCACTTCATGGGAAATAGATGGAGAAACAGTGGAAGCAGTGTCAGACTTTATTTTTTTGGGCTCCAAAATCACTGCAGATGCTGATTGCAGCCATGAAATTAAAAGACGCTTACTCCTTGGAAGGAAAGTTATGACCAACCTAGATAGCATATTAAAAAGCAGAGACATTACTTTGTCAACAAAGGGCCGTCTAGTCAAGGCTATGGTTTTTCCAGTGGTCATGTATGGATGTGAGAGTTGGACTGTGAAGAGAGCTGATCGCCGAAGAATTGATGCTTTTGAACTGTGGTGTTGGAGAAGACTCTTGAGCGTCCCTTGGACTGCAAGGAGATCCAACCAGTCCATTCTAGAGGAGATCAATCCTGGGTGTTCATTGGAAGGACTGATGCTAAAGCTGAAACTCCAACACTTTGGCCACCTGATGTGAAGAACTGACTCATTTGAAAAGACCATGATGCTGGGAAAGATTGAGGGCAGGAGAAGAAGGGGATGACAGAGGATGAGATGGTTGGATGGCATCACCGACTCAATGGACATGAGTTTGGGTGAACTCCAGTAGTTGGTGATGGACAGAGAGGCCTGGCGTGCTGCGGTTCATGGGGTCGCAAAGAGTCGGACATGACTGAGCGACTGAACTGAACTGAACTGAACTACCCAGAAGATATAAAAATCTTAAATTTTTTTTCTAAGAATTTTAAAGATCTTATTTTCAGATTTAGCTCTTTAAGCTGCTTGAAGATTGACAGACTTTTAGTACAGTGTTAGGTAAAGCTATAGGGCTTCCCTGGTGGCTCAGGCGGTAAAGCGTCTGCCTGCAGTGCGGGAGACCTGGGTTCGATCCCTGGGTTGGGAAGATCCCCTGGAGAAGGAAATGGCAACCCACTCCAGTACTTTTGCCTGGAAAATTCCATGGGCTGAGGAGCCTGGTGGGCTACAGTCCATGGGGTCGCAAAGGGTTGGACGTGACTGAGCGACTTCACTTCACTTTAGGTAAAGATATACTTCAAAAAAAATTTTTTTTGCCATGTTGCATGGCTTGTAGGATCTTGTTTCCCCCACCAGGGATTGAACCCATGTCCTTTGCCATGAAAACACTAACCACTGGACTGCCAGAGAATTCCCAAGATATATTTTTTAATCTTCATCTTTTATACAAAGATAGTTAGGTGTCCTAGGCTTATATAGTAAATGTACCATCACTTCCCCCACTTTTTTCCATACATGTGGAGAGCTGTTTTCAGTTTCTCCATTTTGTTCTGTCAGTTTGAATTCCCTCAGTTCATTTTTCTTCTTCAAAATATTTTTGTTGTTCTTAACCTTTTACTGTTACAAATTTTTAATAAGATACATAATACAGTTGACCCTTGAAAAAAAGCAGTGGTTAGGCACATTGGCCTTCTACACAGTCTAAATTTATAGTTGGCCCTCCATATCCCTGGTGACTTCCCTGGTGGCTCAGATAGTAAAGAGTCCGCCTGCAATACAGGAGACCTGGGTTCAATTCCTGGGTCAGGAAGATACCCTGGAGAAGTAGATGGCTACCCACTCCAGTATTCTGGCCTGGAGAATTCCTTGGACAGAGGAGCCTGGCAGCTACAGTCCATGGAGTTGCAAAAAGTCAGACACGACTAAGTGACTTTCACTTTCTTTCCATATCCACAATTCCTCTATCCATGGTTCCACATCCATGGATTCAACCAATTGCAGATCGTGTAGTGCCATAGTATTTACTGTTGAAAAATATCTGAGTGTAAGTGGACCTACACAGTTCAAATCCATGCTGTTCAAGGATCAACTCTACATACTAAAGAATATATAAGTTGTTTGTATAGAGTTTAAATTATAAAATGAACACGTAACTAGCACCTTGGAAGTTTCTTTAAACCTCTATCCAATCACATTATTTCTCGCCCCAAACAACCAGAGATAAACACTGTCTTTAATGGGTTAATCATTCACCTGCTTTTTGTTAGTTTCACTATGTATGTACGCCTACTATCTGTTGTTTAGTGTTCCCTGTTCTTTATATAAATGGAACCATATCATGTATTTTCTCCATGTTCTCTCTTGTGACTTGTTCCTTTACCTCATTGTGTTCCTAAGTTTCAGCTTAGTGAGATGCATGTAACTATAATCTATTCATTTTTATTGCTACATAGTGTCCCATTGTATGAATGCATCACCATGTATTCTACTATTTGTACACACTCAGGGTAATTGTTTCTGATTTATGCACATTTCAAACAATACTACAATGACTATTCTTTTATATACAACCAAATGCAAATATGAAAGAACTTCTCCAAACCAAGGAATGTAATTACTGGGTTATAGGGTAAGGACTTGACAATTTCATCAGGTAATGCCAAGCTTTTCCACAGTAGTTGTTATATTACTTCCAGCAGTAGAAGCAAGTTCCTGTTGCGCCTCATTTTGTCAACAAATGCTCTCTAACTATTTTACCTTTGCCAATTTGAAAGATATTAAATATATCTTTAGTTTTAATTTACATTTTTTTATTAAAATGATCTTAAGCACACGTATATATGTTTATGGAACCCATGCATTTCATTTCCTTCAATATGTGTCATTTGTCCAGTTTTTCTATTAGGTTTTACTTTTCTTATTGATTTTTTGGAGTTTTTTATAACTCAGATATTAATTCTTTATCAGCTTTATATACTTAAATATGTTGTTCCAGCATGTAGGTTGTCTTTGTTACTTTCTTTAGAGGTTCTTTAAATGAATAGAAGTTCTTAATTTTAATGTAGCTGAGTTTGATCATTTTCCTTATTGGTTTGTGCTTGTTTCTCTAATCCAAGATCATAAAATTGTACCCTTGTATGATTTTCTGGATATTTTATAGTTTTGCATTTTACATTTAAGTCTTTAATAGAATTCTAAGCGATTTTCACATGGAGTAACGTTGGAATTTATTTTCCTTTCTTTTTTCTGTATATAGTTAAACTGTTTTCTCATAACCATTTGTATTATAGTCCATGCTCCTCAGTGATTTCCAATTCCTTTTCTGTCATCAGTTAAGATACTGTGTATGTGTGCATTTATATCTAGACTTTACATTTGGGCCTTTGTTTTTCAAAATAAATTTTAGAATTAGGTTTTTGAATTGCACACACACACATAAACCTTGGGAATTATATTGGTATTGCAATTAATATATAGATCCATTTGGGAGAGAATTGATAATTTTAAGATTTTTAAGATATTATATCTTCCTACCCAAGAAGATATTTCTCCATTTATTTATGTATTTTAAAAGAATTTTCAAAGAAGTTTTCCAGTTTTCTCCATAAAACTGATTGCACATGATTGCATATGATTTGTTAGGTTTATTGTTAAGAGTTTTACTATTTTTGATACTATAAATTATATTTTTAACTTAATAGATTTTATTTTTCAGAGAGCTTGTTGTTGTGGTTCAGTTGCTACGTCGTGTCTGACTGCTACCCCATGGACTGTAGCACACCAGGCTCCTCTGTCCTCCACTATATCCTGGGGTTTGCTCAGATTCATGTCCATTGAATTGGTGATTTAGTTGGAGATTTAGGTTAATAGAAAAACTGAGTGGAAGCTACAGAGTTCCAATTTGTGCCCTAATCCCCTCATACAATTTCCCCTATTATTAGCATCTTGCACTAGTATGATACATCTGTTATGATTGATGAGCCAATATTTAAACATTATTATTAACTAAAGACTAGTTTACATTAGGGCTCATTCCTTATGTTGTATGTTTTATGAGTTTTGACAAATGTGTGATGATTTGTATTCACCATTACAGTATCATACAGAATTGTCTCACTGCCTTAAAATCCCCCTGTGCTCCACCTATTAATCTCTTCCTTCCCTCCTTCCTTCTCTGGCAACCTCTAACCCTTTAACTATCTCCACTGTTTTGCCTTTTCCAATATGTGGGTTTTTTTCAGATTGACTCCTTTCACCTAGCAATACACATTGAAGGTTCCTCCATGTCTTTTCATAGCTTGATAGCTCATTTCTTTTTAGCACTGAATAATATTCCATTGTACAACTCTTTGAAAGTACCACTCTTTGTTTATCCACTCATCAACTAAAGGGCATCTGGGTTGCTTCCATGTTTTGGCAATTATGCATAAAGTTGCTGTAAACATCCATGTGCAGATTTTCGTGTCAATGTAAGTTTTTAACTCCTTTAGGTAAATACCAAGGAGTGCAATTGCTGGATTGTATGGTAAAAGTATGTTTCAGTTCAGTTCAGTTCAATTCAGTTGCTCAGTTGTGTCCGACTCTTTGCGACCCCATGAATCACAGCACGCCAGGCTTCCCTGTCCATCACTAACTCCCAGAGTGTTTTGTACAAAACTGCCAGTTTTCCAAAGTGGCTGTATCATTTTGCATTCCTAAAAGCAATGAATGAGAATTCCTGTTGCTCCACACCCTCGCCAGCATTGGTGTTGTCAGTGTTTTGGACCTTGGCCACTCTAAAATGTGTGTAGCCGTATCTCATTGTTTTAATTTGCAATTCCCTAACGACATATGAGGTGGAGCATCTTTTCATGTGCTTATTTGCCATCTGTATATCTTCTTTGGTGAGGGTGTCTATTAAGGTCCTTGGCCCATTAATTCAGCTGGTTGTTTGTTTTCTTATTACTGAGTTTTAAGAGTTTTGGGTACATTTTGGCTAGTAGTTCTTCACCAGATATGTCCTTTGCAAATATTTTCCTCCCTGTCTGTGGTTTGGCTTGTCAGCTATGGGGTTTTTGTAGATGCCCTTTATTAGGTTGAAAAAGTTCCTTTCTATTCCTGGTTTCTTGAGTTTTTTTTTTTTTTTAATCGTGAAAGTGTGTTAGCTTTTGTCAAATGGTTTTCTACATCTATAGAGATTATCTTGTGATTTTAGGTTTTTTTTATTTTATTGATATGACATATTGCATTACTTGATTTTCAGATGTTGAACCAACTAAGTATTCCTGGGATAAATCCCACTTGATCATTATGTATGTATATGTTGCTGGATGCAGTTTGCCTGTATTTTTTTGCTTATGTTGGATATTTTTACATTTTCCTTTAGCTTTTTTCCTGGTATGCAGTTAGGTTGCTTGCAATAGTTTTTATCTTTTGTTGTTTTCTTTAAAACTTTAGGAGGAAATGGCAGGATTTGTTCTGTAGTTAGTTATTTCCTACCATGGAAGCAAGACCCTTCTGGATCCTCTATACTATGCTCTGTGAATTATGAGGTTTCCAGTGTGGCTGGTGGGAACTGGCTCTATTCCCAGCCCCACGAGAATTCCAAGCATAGAGTCCCTGAATTGGGGGGAAAGTTCTTTCTCTGGCCTTGGCTAGTTTTTTCATATGCATGTACTGATTAGTATGAATACATGAGAGGGATCCTATGTGAATCTCCGTAATTTTCTCTCTGTGCAGGTCTTCCTTCTTTGGTGCTCTGTCCTAGCTAACTCTAACTGCTTCAGTCTCCTCTGACTCTCAGCATCCTTCCTTATTTTCAGAAAAACACAAAGCAGTTGTGGTGTAATGAAAAGTGAGCTGGATGTGAATCAAGGGCCTGGTTTCTAGACTCTGCCATACCACTGTCCCATTGTGGGACTTGGCTCATGCATTTGCCCCTCTATGAGAACTCAGGATCTTTCCTGTTTCACAAGAGGATTGCCCTAGGTGACTCTTCAGCTCCAGAATGCACTATAACATACATGTGTTCTGTGCTTCACAATTTACAAACAAGTCTCACATCTATCTGCTCCTTTATTCCTCCTCTGTGTGGTAATTAGGGTAAGAATTATTATGCTGTTTTACAGGTGAGGTAACTGGGTCTCAAAGATGTGATATCATAAATAGGCAATGTTTGTAGTAGGGAAGAGCAGTTGCCTTTTGTGCATCAAGTTTCTGTGCCTTTGTCTCTTATAAAGAAGTGAAGACCCTTTAGTTTGATTCCAAATGCTAGTGCCTGAAAGGGGTGACCAGTTTTGGTCACTACTGTCAAATGCACAATGTATGATCATCATGGATTTGATGGTCTTAGAGAGCTTAGAGAAGAAAGCGCATGTGGACCAAAGCATTCACACGAAGCATTTGGCAGTATAGGTATGATGAATGGTTCTTGGGTCTGTTCCTTCCTGCTGTGGGGATTGTAGCTGTGTTTTCTATGTTTCAGAGGGCAGCTTTGATCTGTGTCCCAATGGGAAATGGAAGGTAGAAATTTCTGGAAGAGATTTTTTTAAAAAATCGCCTATTGTACAAACAGACTTTTCTTGCTTCTCAACTGTTTGCTCCAGTTTGCATCTGTGGGTTTTTGTTTAGAGAACAGCTGTAGAGAATTACAGCTCCCAGCCTCAGACTTACAGATTCTATCTCTGCACGTCCTGAAATCAGTCAGGGTTATTTCAGAGGCTTGCAGCTTGAGGAGTCCCTCAGCGCCCTCATGGGGCTCACCAAAAGGAAACAGCCTGCCTTGGACTCCACTCTTTGCTCTGTCTTGAATTTTCAAAGTTCCAAGCAAATGCAAGAATTCTGGTACCTTATCAGACACACAGGAGGGCTCTATGTCTGTCCCAAATCCTGGGACCTCCCAGTTCTCATTATCAGCTTTGACAGAAACTTCCATGGGGCCTGGCTAGACAATAGTCCATAAGCCATTGCCATTAGATGGATTGCAGTCACAAAAATAAGCCTTGGACAGAGAGCTGCTGAAGGTAGCTTATCTTAATGCCACAAGAGCATTGGAATGACTGTCTCTAATCAGCCAGCCATATGGCTTTGTTGCATTCATGAGCCCTACCAAATACAGTCAATCAAAGTTTATGGACTTATTTCCATTCAGTTCTCAGTCTCATCTGCCCTTTCCCACCTCTGTACCATTGCTCTTGCTGTTCTTTCCACCTGAAATACTCTCTTGTTTCGAGCCTCCTAGGTATGCCTGTTGAAATTCTTCTACAAAAAGTCAAGTTTCCATCCCCTCTCCTCTGGGAGGTCTTCCTGAAATTCTGCCCTGAAACACTTCCTCCATCCATTGCCCATCCTGAGTGAATACATATACCCCTGTCTTAATACTCTTTCTAGACCACAAGTGATGGGAGGATAAAGACAGGTTTTAATCATCCCTGTGCCTGTTCACCTCTCCCGTTCCTCTACCTGCTCCTTTCCATCTCATCTCTGGGTCAACCACAGAACCCTGCTCAGAAAGGGCAATCAGGAAATATTTGCTGATGTGAAAAGCCAGAAGTCAGAATGAGAAAATGATTGAAATTATGCTCTCTGCATTAGCCCATGGGAAATCAGACAAGTATGTCACGCAGCATTCAAATATCTAATATTGTCTTTAAATGTTTAGAATTTCAATATTTAAAGCTCAGTTATAATGAAGACTTCAGAACTCTGTAGATTTCTTTTACCTCCATAAAGAAAGAAAAAAAACACTTCAGCAAACAAAAATGAATGTCTGCTTGAATTTAAGAAACTTGTGGATTCTGATTGTTTAAAGAAAATGTCAAAGTAGAAGGCAATTGAGCAGTATTTAATTCAAAGAGTTCATCTGATTACAGGTAAGACACACCATTCCCTGTATAAATGGCAGTAAAAGGCTATATTGTCAATTAGAGAAGGGAACACAAATGTGGAGGTAGACTTCATACCTTATCTGATTTGGAACCTGAATTATTTACTGTTGAGATTTGTATGAGATTAGATCTCTCTGCTTAAACACTAAATCAAGCTTAACAGGAGCAGATATTGCAAATAAACAATGTTCTGTCAAATGGTGTTTTTAATCCTTTCATTAGAAAGGAAATCTAGCTGAGTCTTTTATTGCAGACATTGATGGGTCTATAAATTTTGATGAGCCATGGGCTACAATTCATACATCCTTAAGAAAAAAAGGTGTACATTGCTGACTTACCAATGTAGCAGGATTTACAAGGCACTGGCTTAGTGGAAAGTCTGGGTTACAGTTTTGTCTCTGCTATTGACTTGGGCAAATCCCTTCTCCTCCCTGGGTCTTGGTTTCCATGTTTACAGATAATTGAATTACGCTAGTATTTTCTATCAGTGAACCTTAGGCAATGAAGCAAAGTTCGTTAAGTTGCAGTTCTCTTACTGTTTTATGCTATTGTTCATTATTTAGTTCTTTTGCAGCCACAGCCTATAGTTTTTAAAAATGGTAACAACTTAAAAGACTGACATGGAGTCAATATGTTTGAAAATGTCTCTGGCATTTCATCTCTCTGGATGCATTAACCTTCTCATCATTGTGATGAATGTTAAAGTCAATCAAGAAAATGTCAAACTTCTGTCAATTTCCTCCCTTGCCTTTGTTACTATGAAGAAACAGCACTAAAAGTGAATCCCTTAGTTTAACTTCTTCATTTGTGGCAGTTAGGGGTCAAGAAGGTGCAGGTATGAAAGCATACTGGAAAACTGGGCTGCTAGCACTCAGCATCTGGCCATTAAACCAACATGTGTGCACTGCCCCAGCCATGGAGGCCTAAAGAGATCAATTTGTAGGCTTTGACACAGCATCTGACACTCATTTGTGGGGACCCAGCCAAGAGTGACCTACTCACTGGGACTAGGAATGAGATCTTGGTTTGGACCCATAGGCAAGTCATTCAAATTATCTATCTTTTATCCAGATGTCTTGATTTCACATCCTAGGCCTGATTACAGTGGGGTTTATTCAACTGGAAGGGCACATTTTGTTGCTCTTCATTGATTGCCTATCCACAGACAGTTTCCTTCTGAGGAAATGAGGATGTTGAGCAAGCTGATGTCCAAGGTCCCATCCAGCTGGAAATCTTAATATGTGTGGTCTGGAAACAAATATCACTTCTGATGAGTTAGACTTGCTGTTCAAGGACATACTTCTCCATCTCTCTCCTTAACCATTTGCATTATCACATTTATAAGATATCAGGGGCATTCCTATCTGCTTCAAGAAGGAAGATGAAGATGAAATGATTTAAAAAAAAAAAAACCTGGTCGCTGCTCTGTAAACTAGTCAAGTTTACACTGACAATGTGAGCAATTTTGACTGCAAATAGAATCAATGAAATTTTCATATTTCTTTGAATTATATGGACACTGGTGATGATGAATATTTTCTTTGGAGTTACATTTTTGCAGTTTGAACCTTTAGCTGGCTTCCTCCAAATATCTTTTTTTAAAATCAATGCTATTCTTTGAAGAACTATAAATCAAATTATTACAGAAAATGAAGGAATATTTCTGCCTTCTCAATTTTAAAAGAGATTTTCATCATAAGGGAAGTTAGTGTCTGATACAGACACACTCAGAAAGTTGATACCAGCCACTTCAGAAATCAGTGATAGTTATTTTTGTCAGCACAGTCAAAATTACTTAGTGAAGTATTGGTCTGATTCTCCTTTTTATTAAAAAAAATCCAAAATGTCATCTACTTTTATGCCAGAACCTAATTTGAGCTTTGTTCTGTTTTGAACTTTGTAACCTACTTTAAAAATTTGGGACTTCTAGTGCTTAGAATTCTGGGCTTTCATTGCCAGGGACTGGGGTTTGATTCCTGGTCAGGGAACTAAGATCTTGCAAGCCGTGTAGCCAAAATAAATAAATAAATAAATAACTTTTCTTCTGTTTTTGGTATAGTCTGAAGCTCAAACCATCTTGACTATTTTTGACTATGAACAATGTGAATGCTAAATGGTATTACCCGTGCTTCAGGTAGGCTTCCCTGATGGCTCAGTTGGTAAAGTGTCTGCCTGCAATGCAGGAGACCTGGATTCGATCCCTGGGTCGAGAAAATCCCCTGGAGAAGGAAATGGCAACCCACTCCAGTACTCTTGCCTGAAGAATCCCATGGACGAGCCTGGTGGGCTACAGTCCATGGGGTCACAAAGAGCCGGATACGACTGAGTAACTAACTTTCTTTCTTTCAGGTAGGCAATGTCAGAGCAAAATTCCTCCTTTCCCTCCCTTGTTTCAATACCATCATCTCCATGAACCTTGCAAAGTGAAACTGATCATTATAAAGTGATAAGAACTTTTTTAAGCTGAAGAAAAGATCTTATTTTTTTTTGTTTGATCTAAAATTCAGTGTGCAATCACAAATGTGATAAAGACCTACTATGTTGGGCATTGGGTCGGCCACAGGAAGGATTACAAAGTCAAGCAAGGCATGGACTCTGCATTTGAGGACCTTGTGTCTGGTTGTGGAAAATGGTGAGCACGATGTGGGAAAAGGCTCAGCAACATCTCACATAGAGTCCTAGACTCACATCATTTTGGAGAGGCAGGAAGGGGATTCAAAGGAGTGAGAGGCTGACTTCTACAGGTCAGCTTCAGGAAAGGTGTAACCCTGCTCCCTCACACCAGGTGTCTTACCCTGTGAAATGTGACCCAAACCACAACTTAGAATCTGCTGGGAAGCTTTTGAAAATCTGCAGATCTCCTGCATCAGACTCTCTGTTGGGCCACTATGACACAGGTGGAGAGCCAAGGCAGTGCTTTAAATGGGGGCAGCAATTTGCTCTTCAGAAAAATAGTGTGTTTTGAGAGCTGTCATTTCAGAAGTGCATCCTATACTAGCCAAACTGTTTTCTCCCTTTTGTTTCAAGATATTAACTGGGGTGTCAAAAGGAATCCAGCTGATTTTGTTAGAAAAATCAGAACATCTGATTATCTCATACCTCTACTGTGCCATTGGAATCTGGTCCTCAGGTTACAGTTGGGAGGCAGAAACAATTCTATGTGCTCTGGATACATGTGAGAGAGGGAAAGGCATTTTATGTGTGGAGGAAGTGGAGAAATGACAAGAAGAAGAGAAATAATGTGATGACATTCGCAACGAGCCTAGACTCAGACCTAGACTAAAATCTAGGCTCTTTTTTTTTAATTTATTTATTTTAATTGGGGGCTAATTACTTTACATTATTGTATTGGTTTTGCCATACATTGACATGAATCTGTCCCGGGTGTACATGTGTTCCCCATCTTGAACTCCTCTCCTACCTCCCTCCCCATCCCATCCTTCTGGTTCATCCCAGTGCACCAGCCCCAAGCATCCTGTATCATTCATTGAACCTGGACTGGCGATTTGTTTCACATATGATAATATACATGTTTCAATGCCATTCTCCCAAATCATCCCACCCTCACCTTCTCCCACAGAGTCCAAAAGACTATACTATACGTCTGTGTCTCTTTTGCTGTCTCGTAGACAGGTTTATCATTATCATCTTTCTAAATTCCATATATATGCATTAGTATACTGTATTGGTGTTTTTCTTTCTGGCTTACTTCACTCTGTATAATAGGCTCCAGTTTCATCCACCTCATTAGAACTGATTCAAATGTATTTTTAATTGCTGAGTAACACTCCATTGTATATATGTACCACAGCTTTCTCATCCATTCGTCTGCAGATGGACATCTAGGTTGCTTCCATGTCCTGGTTATTATAAACAGTGCTGCGATGAACATTGGAGTACATGTGTCTCTTTCAATTCTGGTTTCCTCGGTGTGTATGCCCAGGAGTGCGATTGCTGGGTCGTATGGCAGCTCTATTTCCAGTTTTTTGAGGAATCTCCACACTGTTCTCCATAGTGGCTGTACTAGTTTGCATTCCCACCAACAGTGTAAGAGGGTTCCCTTTTCTCCACATCCTCTCCAGCATTTATTGCTTGTAGACTTTTGGATAGCAGCCAGTCTGACTGGCGTGAAATGGTACCTCATCGTGGTAGGCTCTTTACTTCTTATTAATGTGTGACCTTGGAAAAGTCTGTTAAGTTCTCTGAGCCTCAACGTCTCTCTTTCTTTTTAAATATATATATTTTAATGGGCTTCCCTGTTGACTCAGAGGGTAAAGAATCTGCCTATAATGCATGAGACACAGGAGATACAGATTCTATTCATGTGTCAGGAAGATCTCCTGGAGGAGGAAATAGCAACCGACTCCAGTATTCATGCCTGAAAAATCCCATGGACAGAGGTACCTGACAGGCTACAGTCCAAAGGGTTGCAAAGAGCCGAACACAACTGATTGACTAAACACATAACACACACAGTACACATATATATCTAATGAATTAATGAATGGATGGATAAATTGTAGTAACTCTGAAGGCAATTTAGAAGCATTCATTGGCATTTAAAATATTTGACCTCATATTTCAGAATCTAAAGTTTCCTCCAAATGTACCAAGAGGTAAATTCTGGAACAATAACGAAAGAGATAACTTTGGTCACCATCTGGGATTAGTGTAAGCTGTAAAGAGATTCTTTACTTTTATCTATAAATTTTTAAAATTAATAGGATATTTTATACATGTAATACTTAGATAATTAAAAGAATTTAAATTTTAGAAAAACAAAGACAGCGATTGTACTAGAGCCAAAATAAAATAATTCTGACCAGTAATCATTCTATCCATGTGGCTTTTTGGTTCCTGGCTGCCAAGGGAAAATGAGCACTATATAAGATTACAGAATTTTGTCTGATGAAAGGAAACAGACTGGTTGAGATATTCTGTTTCTACTAAGCTATTCCTAATATTAAATACTATATTTCTATAAATTTTTTGTATAAACTATCATATAAATGACAAAAATAACATTAAGGGTGCTATCTTATTAGAAGTTTTAAACGAATTGCAGAACCATTCTTCATAAAACATTTTCTTTCACCAGCTGATTTAAACATGATAGACATTACTATCTGAAGGTTCAGTAAAACAATTAATGTAATCCAAATACATCAGATTCAAGTAGTATAATCTGAATAAGGATAAAGATACCGTATTTTCATTATTTCATGCGATATGATATATTATTTACATTAAAGAGTTTTCAGAATGATCGTTACATAAATGTCACCTTTTTAATTAAATATTCTCACCAAAAACAATGGTAGTTCGACAATAAACTGACATTAAGATATATTAGATGATCTGTTGCTAGTCTTCAATTATTCATCTTTCATGTGTGGGTAGAAAAAGTAATTAATAAAATGTAGGCTACAAAAACATGATTTATAACAAAATCAGATTATATGATTTTTTAAATGTGTACACCTCTTCTCATCTTGATCAGTTCACGTTTAAGCACTCATTAATAAAATGCATTTCTCTTTTAAATTGAAGTAAAGTTGATTTACAATGTTGTGTTAGTTTTAGGTGTATAGCACAGTAATTTAGTTATACATATATATATATAATTTTAGTACAGATTATCAATACAATTTGTTTATCTACTCATCTGTTGATGGAACCTCTACAGTTTTCAGTTTGGGGTTATTACAAATAAATTACTATGACCATTTGTTTACAAGTCCTTGTGTGAACACATGGTTTCATTTCTCTTTGATAAATACCTAGGAGTGAAATGGTCAAAACATATTATAGACTTATGTTTTTAACTTTCTAAGAAATTGCCAAATTGTTCTCCAATTTGCTTCTCCCATTTACATTCCCAACAATTGTGTATGAGAGTTCTTGTTTCTTCACATCCTGGCCAACACATAGTATGATCAGCCTTTTGCTTTTAATATGCATTTCTCCAATGACTAATGATTTTTAGCACTTTTATATATGCTTATTAACCCCTCATATATTTTCTCTGATTAAGTGTTTGTCCAAAACTTTTGCCTAGTTTTCAAAACTTGTCTATTTGCTTTCTTGTTATTGAGTTTTGTGGACTATATATTTGAATACAAGCTCTCTATCATATATATGGTTTACAAATATTGTCTTCCTGTCTGCTGCTTGACTTTTAATTCCCTTATCACTGTTTTTTAAAGAGAAGAAGTTTTTATTTGACTTTGATAAAATCTAATTTATCAATATGTTCTTTTATGAATTGTATGTTGGTATCATATCTGAAAAAATCTTTATCCAACCTAAGATCACAACTATTTTCTCCTATATTTTCTTGTAGAAGTTTTATAATTTTAGGTTTTACATTTAGTTCTATAATCCATTTTAAGTTAATATTTTTGCATATTGATATTCAATTTTTCCAGAACCATTTGTTGTTAAGACTGTACTTACTCTATTGAATTGCCTGTGCAGTTTTGTCAAAAATCATTTGTCTATATATGTGTGGTTTTGTTTCTGGGCTTTTCATTTCTGTTCCATTGATCTATTTTTCTACTTCTATGCAAAAACAACATTGCTTTGATTATTGTAGCTTCACAATAAGTCAAAATCACGCACCACTTGTCCTCCGACTTTGTTCTTTTCCTAGCTTGATTGAGTTGTTGGTCTTTTCATTGGAATTTAAAAAACATATTGAGAATATACAATGGAGAAAAGACAATCTCTTTAACAAGTGGTGCTGGGAAAACTGGCCAACCACTTGTAAAAGAATGAAACTAGAACACTCCCTAACACCATACACAAAAATAAACTCAAAATGGATTAAAGATCTAAATGGAAGACCATAAACTATAAAACTCCTAGAGGAAAACATAGGCAAAACACTCTCTGACATAAACCACAGCAGGATCCTCTATGACCCACCTCCAAAAGTAATGGAAATAAAAGCAAAAATAAACAAATGGGACCTAATTAAACTTAAAAGCTTTTGTACAACGAAGGGAACTATAAGCAAGGTGAAAAGACAGCCTTCAGAATGGGAGGAAATAATAGCAAATGAAGCAATGGACAAAGAATTAATCTCAAAAATACGAGCAACTCCTGCAGCTCAATTCTAGAAAATAAACAAGCCAATCAAAAAATGGGCCAAAGAACTGAACAGATATTTCTCCAAATACAGATGGATAACACACACATGAAAAGATGCTCAACATCACTCATAATCAGAGAAATGCAAATCAAAACCACGAAGAGGTACCATCTCATGCCAGTCAGAATGGCTGCTTTCCCAAAGTCTACAAACAGTAAATGCTGAGGGTGTGGAGAAAAGGGAACCCTCTTACACTGTTGGTGGGAATGCAAACTAGTACAGCCACTATGGAGAACAGTGTGGAGATTCCTTAAAACCTGGAAATAGAACTGCCATACGATCCAGCAATCCCACTGCTGGGCATACACACTGAGGAAACCAGATTTGAAAGAGACACGTGTACCCGAATGTTCATCCCAGCACTGTTTATAATAGCCAGGGAATGGAAGCAACCTAGATGTCCATCAGCAGATGAATGGATAAGAAAGCCATCGTACATATACACAATGGAATATTACTCAGCCATTAAAAAATACATTTGAATCAGTTCTAATGAGGTGAATGAAACTGGAGCCTATTATACAGAGTGAAGTAAGCCAGAAAGAAAACCACCAATACAGTATACTAACGCATATATATGGAATTTAGAAAGATGGTAACGATAACCCTATAGGCAAGACAGCCAAAAGAGACACAGATGTAAAGAACAGTCTTTTGGACTCTGTGGGAGAAGGTGAGGGTGGGATGAATTGAAAGAATAGCATTGAAACATGTATATTACCATATGTGAAATAGATTGTCAGACCAGGTTCAATGCATGAGACAAGGTGCTCAGGGCCGGTGCACTGGGATGACCCTGAGGGATGGGATGGGGAAGGAGGTGGGAGGGGGCTTCAGGATGGGGGACACATGTACACCCGTGGCAGATTCATGTCAATGTATGGTAAAAACCACTACAATATTGTAAAGTAATTAGCCTCCAATTAAAATAAATTAATTAAAAAAGGAAAAATATGTACTAAATAGGAAAATATCTATAGGTGTTTCAAGACAAACTTTTCTATTAAAACAATTTTGAATATTTCTAAAGATGTATGTCAAAATGGACTAATTATTTTTTTGGATAATGAAACAAATTTTCCACCAGAAATAATATAGAGTAGAAGTATCCTGGTACAATCATAAATTGAACTGAGTATTTTGTAAAGCACAAATGGTAACTTTTTATCTAAGTTCAAAAAGCTTAGAACATTTTGGAAGTGATAATGATGGTTCATTGGAAGGACTGATGCTAAAGCTGAAACTCCAATACTTTGGCCACCTCATGTGACGAGTTGACTCACTGGAAAAGAGTCTGATGCTGGGAAGGATTGGGGGCAGGAGGAGAAGGGGACGACAGAGAATGAGATGGCTGGATGGCATTACCGACTCGATGGACATGAGTTTGAGTGAACTCTGGGAGTTGGTGATGGACAGGGAGGCCTGGCGTGCTGCGATTCATGGGGTCGCGGAGAGTCGGATACGACTGAGCGACTGAACTGACTGACTGACTGAATGATGGTACATCAATGATAAAGTCATTTTAACAGATTTCATTTACATTGTGTCTATTCATCAGATAATGAACTTGTAGTGTTTTGCTGAGAAGAAAGGGGCATGTTCAATTAAGTTTAAAGAATATTAAAAGAACTTGTGATAAAAAATAATAAAAATAAAAACCATATTGTCAGTTTCTACAAAAGAAAATGTGTTGGATTATTGATTGGGATTGTTCTGAATCTGTAGACCAACTTGGAAATACCTGACATCTTAATAATATTGAGTCTTCTGACCAATTAACAAGGGCTCTATTTCTTCATTTGTTGATTTAATCATCTTGATAACATTTTTTAGTTTTCAGTACACAAGTCCTTCACACATTTTGTTAAAATTTTCTCTTAGCTTATCTTATTTTTAGTTGCTATTGTAAATATTTTTGTTTCAGTATTTGATTGGTCATTGATAACATATGGAAATAAAATTGATTTTTGCATATTAATCTTATAATCTACAATGCTGCTAAGCTAATTTATTAGTTTTAGTAGCATGTCATCTATGAATAAAGGTAATTTTATTTTTTCCATTCCAGCATGGATGCCTTTCATTTTTTTTTCTTGCCTAATTTCCATGTTCAATATAAATGGTGAGAACGGGTATTCTTATCTTGTTCCTGATCTTAGGGAAAAAGCATTCAGTCTTTCCCACTGAAGTATGATGTTAGCTGTGTTGTTTTTATATGCTGCTTTTATCAGGCTGAAGAACTTTCCTTGTATTCCTTGTTTGTTGAGTGCTTTTATAATGAAAGAGTACTGAAAATGAAAGTGAAAGTCTCTCAGTCATGTCCAATTCTTTGGAACCCATGGACTATGCAGTCCATAGAATTCTCTAGGCCAGAATACTGGAGTGCATAGACTTTCCCTTCTCCAAGACATCTTCCCACCCCTGGAATAGAACCCAGGTCTCCCACATTGGAGGCAGATTCTTCACCAGCTGAACCACAAGGGGTATTAGATTTTGTCAAATGCTCTTTTTGAGTCTGTTGAAATGATCATGTATTTTAAAAATTTTAATCAATTAGAGACTTCCCTAGTGGTCCAGTGGTTAAGAATCTGTGCTTCCACTGCAGAGGGCATAGTCGCACCCCTGGTCAGGGAACTAAGATCCGGCATGCCACCTGGTGCAGCCAAAAAAAAAAAAAAAAAAATTAGCCAATTAATATGGTATATTACATTGATTGATTTTTGGATGTTAAACCAATATTGAATTCCTGGGATAAATTGCACATGGTCATGGGGTATAATCCTTTTCATAGATTACTGGATTTGGTTCACTGGGCTTCCCTGCAGGCTCAGTGGTAAGGAACCTACCTGCCTGCAAATGCAGGAGACCTGAATTAGATCCTGGGTTGGGACGATGCCCCGGAGAAGGAAATGGCAACCCGCTCCAGTATTCTTGCTTGGGAAATCGCGTGGACAGAGGATCCTGGCAGGCTACAGTTCATAGGGTTGCAAAAAAGTTGGACATGACTTAGTGACTAAACAATAACAAAAATTGACATTTAGTTTTATTTTTCTGTAATGTCTTTGGCTTTGGTTTCAGGACAGTATTGGCCTCAGAGAACCAGCTTGGAATTGTTCTCTCCTTTTCTATTTTTGGAAGAGTTTATGAAGAGTTTTGAAGACCACCTGACCTGCCTCTTTAGAAACCTGTATGCAGGTCAGGAAGCAACAGTTAGAACTGGACATGGAACAACAGACTGGTTCTAAATAGGGAAAGGAGTACCTGAAGGCTGTATATTGTCACCCTGCTTATTTAAATTATATGCAGAGTACATCATGAGAAAAGCTGAGCTGGAGGAAGCACAAGCTGGAATCAAGATTGCTGGGAGAAATATCAATAACCTCAGATATGCAGATGATACCACCCTTATGGCAGAAAGTGAAGAAGAACTAAAGAGTCTCTTGATGAAAGTGAAAGAGGAGAGTGAAAAAGTTGGCTTCAAGCTCAACATTTAGAAAAAAAAGATCATGGCATCTGGTCCCATCACTTCATGGCAAATAGATAGGGAAACAGGGGAAACAGTGGCTGACTATTTTTCTGGGCTCCAAAGTCACTGCAGATGGTGACTGTAGCCATGAAATTAAAAGATTCTTGCTGCTTGGAAGAAAAGTTATGACCAACCTAGACAGCACATTAAAAAGTGGAGACATTAATTTACCAATAAAGGTCCGTCTAGTCAAAGCTATGGTTTTTCCAGTGGTCATGTATGGAGAGAGTTGGAGTATAAAGAAAGCTGAGTGCCGAAGAATTGATGCTTTTGAACTGTGGTCTTGGAGAAGACTCTTGAGAGACCCTTGGGCTGCAAGGAGATCCAACCAGTCCATCCTAAAGGAAATCAGTCCTGAATGGGGATGACAGAGGATGAGATGTTTGGATGGCATCACTGACTCAATGGACATGAGTTTCAGTAAACTCTGGGAGTTGGTGATGGACAGGGAGGCCTGTCATGCTGCAGTCCATGGGGTCGCAAAGAGTTGGACACGACTGAGCGACTGAAGTGAACTGAGTGGTAAAGAACCCGCCTGCCAGTGCAGGAGATGTAAGAGACTCGGGTTCAATCCCTGGGTCAGGAAGATTCCCTGGAGGAGGGCATGGCAACCCACTCCAGTATTCTTGCCTGGAGAATCTCATGGACAGAGGAACTTGGTGGGCTATAGTTCACAGGGTCGCACAGAGTTGGACACGACTGAAGCGAATTAACACACACACATGAAAAGTTGGTGCTAATTCTTCTTTAAATATTTGATTTAATTCACTAGCAAGTCCACCTGGACCTGAAAGTTTCTCCCACGGATATTTTTTAACTACAACTTCAAATTTCATTAATCTGTAGAGAGCTATTTGGGTTATGTACTTCTGTTCCTCGTCCTTCTCCTCCTTTTTCCTCCTCTTTCTTTTACTTAGAAAGTGAAGGATACATCAAAGAAAGAGTCAAAAGGAAGAGATGCATAGGGCAAGGTATGGGGGAAAGATATGGAGCCTCCATGCCCTTTTCAGGTGTGTGAACCTCCCAGAACCTTGAAGTGTTAGCCAACCTGGGAGTTCCCCAAACTGTTTTGTTTAGGGGTTTTTATAGAGGTTCCGGACTTCCCTAGTGCCTCAAATGGTAAAGCGTCTGCCTGCAATGCCAGAGATCCGGATTTGATCCCTGGGTCGGGAAGATCCCCTGGAGAAAGAAATGGCAACCCACTCCAGTACTCTTGCCTGGAAAATTCCATGGATGGAGGAACCTGGTGGACTACAGTCCATGGGGTCGAAAAGAGTTGGACATGACTGAGCGACTTCACTTTCATAGTTTCCATTACATAGGCATGACTGATTAAATCATTGGTCATTGGTGATTTACTCAGTCTTCAGCCCTCTCGCCTCTCTCCAAAGGTGGAGGGAGCGGCTGAAAGTTCTTACCTTCTAACCACATGGTTGGTTCCTCTGGAAACCAGACTCCTTGCTGAAGCTTGGTCACACAGAGTCGGACACGACTGATGTGACAGCAGCAGCAGCAGGGGTAACTAAAAAGTATTTCTTCTTGGGTGAGCTTTGATAATTTGTGTCTTTCATATAATCTATTTCATTAAAGTTGTCACATTTATTGGCATACATTGTTCATACTATTTTCTTTTATTTTTTGTCCCTAGAATCTGCCATTATGTCACCTTTCCCCTACCTGATAATCAGCTATTTGTCCCTTTTCTGCTTTTGTTTTCATTTGTCTGGCTAGGTTTATCAATTTTATTGCTGTTCTCAAAGAATCCTCTTTTGGGTTCATTGATTTTCTCTATTGTTTTTCTATTTTTTATTTTATTGATATTATTTGATCTTTATTATTTTCTTTAAACTACTTTTTGGAGTTTAACGTGCTTTTCTTTTTATAGATTCTTAAGAGAGAATCTAAGCTCATTGATTGGAGGTATTTCTTCTTTTCAAATACAGGCATTTAGCAATATAAAATTTCCCTGTACATACTGCTTTGGTGGCATCATGTAACTTCTGCTGTGTTTTCATTTTTATTCTGTTTAAAATATATTGTGCAGTATATTAACACATATAAATGGAATATAGCAAAAGGGTAACGATAACCCTGTATATGAGACAGCAGGAGAGACACAGATGTGTGGAGCAGTCTTTTGGACTCTGTGGGAGAGGGTAAGGGTGGGATGATTTGGGAGAATGCCATTGAAACATGTATATTATCATATGTGAAACGAATCTGACGTGGTTGGGGGCTCCCCACCTCAACTCTCTGTGGATTTAAGAGGCCGTTCCTTCCGGAAGTGTATAAATTAGCCTGGGATAGAACCTGCACGCTGAATTTACTAATTAAGAAATGAGAAACCAGAACTATAAAGGTGGCATAGAAATACAAGAAACTATTCTTAAGTAATCTTTTAAAACTTTGAACAGTTACAGATTTTACCATTTGTGATAAACTGGTATATATAATTTAACCAGAACCAAAAGAAAATTAGTATTGTGTGAATTCTGAAGCACTTTCAACATGTTGTAGGAATAATGTGGACTTTCTTGAGTTTTACACATTCATAAGTGAATGGTTTGTATCTCGTGCCTTTGTTGGTTTTCTGTAAGCTGTAGTTTCTGAGAAGTGAGCAGCTCTCATTCCTGTAACTTTTGTAATCCAGTCATTCGTGTGCCTCCTTCATGAGGATTCAGTAAGGCTGTGGTGCTGTTGTCCCTCTGATAGGAACTCTAACACTGGGTAAAGCCCCAAAGGTCTGTTACTTATTTTTATTTTATATTGTACTATATTTTATTTACAGTGTTGTGTTTGTTTCAGGTGTATAGCAAAGTGATACAGTCATATATATATATATACATATATATATATATATATACACACGCATATATACATATACATATATATACATATATATATGAATTAACAAAAGCAGTTCCCGTCTTTTGATGGGGTGCTCATGGTTTATAACATAAATGGCATTATTTGAGAGAGGGATAACTTAGGTATGGCATTGGGTTTTTTTTTTCTTTTTGCAGCTTGAGGCAGTTGTAAAATAACTTAATGTAGCTTTTTACAACTGTGTATTCTTTAGTATTTTTTCATTTGGTGAAATTTTAACTGTTAATGTTTTTGGCATTGTGCTTTGTGTTAAAATTTAAAAAAATAAAATATATTGTAATTTCTCTTTGATTTCTTCTTTGACCCATTAGTTATTGGGGAGTGCATCATTTAGTTCCCAAGTATTTGGGGATTTTTCCAGACATGTTTTTCTTATTGACTTCAAATTTAATTCCATTATGGTCAGATAATAAAGTTTGCATAACTTGAACCCTTCTAAATTTATTCAGACTTGCTTTATGAGCAGAATATTATATCTATCTTGATAAATGTCACATGTGAACTTGAAAAGAATGTAAATTCTCATGTTACTGGGATTATTCTGTAAATGTCAACTAGATTAATTGAATTGATATTATAGTTCATATTTTCTATATATTTACTGAGTTTTCTACTTGTTTTTCACTTATCAAAATAAGGATATTGAAATCTCTATGATTGTAGATTTGTCTGCTTCTCCTTGCAGTTCTTTCAGTTTTTGTTTAATATAGTTTGAAACTCTGCTATTAGGAGCAAAATGTTAAGGAATTTTTCTTCTTTGGATTAATTGACAATTTTATTATTATGAAATTACTTCTTTAGCTTTGATAATATTCTTTCCTTTGAAAGGTCCTTTTTCTGATGTGAATACAGCCACTCTGGCCTATGGCTAGCTCCATCATTCTTTTAGTACAGGGGCAAAACTCAAATGAGGGACCCTCTACCTAGGGAAGTGAATGGAGTGAAATTGATCACAAAGTGTCTCCACCAAGAAGTTGGAAGCTTGTTACAGCTGTTCATTAAATAAAGAATTCCACCAGTGTCCCTCCAGGAAGGTAAGGTGTATTTCTCCAGAAGGTGTCTTTAGAAGTTAGGACACCGTCAATTCCAATGGTAAAATAAAGGTGTATTTCTCCAGAAGACGTCTTTAAAAGTTAGGACACCATCAATTCCAATGGTAAGATAAAGTGTCCTGCAGGTGAGGATACATGTTGAAAAGAACTTTTTAATGTAAGTAACACATTCATCTGATTAATCCAAGCCCCTCCCTGCATTCATTCTTCACTTTTAGATTATAGTTTTTTGCATGCAAACACCCAGCACAACTTGCAGCTTGTATGATCAGCCTCATCCTCCCTAAACTGTTAGAACCTAAGCCTGGATAGTACACCTATTGAGATGAGCAAGACCTCCCACATTTGAAACAAAATTGGGACACCCAACATAGCAAGTTTATTCAGTGAAGTCTTGACAGCCTGAAGGCAGTGATTTAAGACTGGAAAACAGAAAATTGAGGAGAGTTATATAGACACTGGGGAAAAAAGGTAGGATGAAACATTTCCTTGGTAGTAGCCAAGCAGTGAGTGGGTCTTCAAAGTGTGTAGAGATATTTGTAGGAGGGAAGTGAGATAATTCCCATCCACACAGACTTAAATATGGTCATGTTACCCTTGATGGATTGGAGGTAAGACATACCAAAAACCCTTGGTAAGGTTAGAGGGTAAGAGAAACCAGAGCACACCACTGAATAGGGTGGTTCTGGGGAAATGTTTGGAGGAGACACCCTCTCCCTGCCATGTAATCCACCAGACTTGACATGGAGAGATGAGGAGGGTGATAGGTCAATTTCAAGGGCCATTTAAGAGTGTTAAAAATGACCCCTTTCTCCCACCAGAGCCATTTGGCCTTGCCAGCATCTACCCCTCCTCCATGAATGTGTCAGGATGGTGCTTTGTGATGTCTAAGCCCTCCAGGGCTACCATTGGCTGGAAGAGAGCCTTGCTGACCAGACAAAGCCTAAGGGTGTGGCCCTTTCTTGTTCTGGGAGGGGCATATGTGGACAGATCAGGAAGACTGGTGGAGCACTGGGAGCACCAATATGAAGAGGGAGACCTGGAAATCACAAACACTTACCACTTCTGTGGAACAGCAGACCTCAAACACCAAAGCAGGGAAGAAGAGGATGCCCTCTGAGTACAGGCCTGGAGGTAGTGTGAAGGTGAGATGACCCCACTCAAAATCCTCATCCTCTTCCCCATTAACACTCCCACAAGAGTCTTACCCTGGCCTTACCTGGCACTCCCCTCCTGAGTCTGCAGTCCTTTTCTCAAAAACCCTGTTCTCGTCTATCCCCCACCCTCTCCCCCCAAACCATGGCCTCTCTGTGCTGATTGTATTGTCTCTCCAGAAGGCCAAGAGAATCATGCAAGTGAAAAGATGCAGTCAAGGGAATGTGAGCAGAAGATGCTTTCTGAAAGCTCTCCCTTCAATTAAGTCTAAGAGAGCTCGAGAGCCAGCACTAACCAACTGTCATCCTAGGATGAATGAGACATGGACTGAAAACCAAACTGAACCAAAGAAAAATCAAGAGACTGTGAAAAAACCCACCATTTCTGGTGATGACCAGGGCAGGCAGAATTTGGGAGTGGTGGTGGAGACCACAGAAACCCTTGCAGAATCTTTAAAGTCTAGCTCATGAGAAATGTCTAGTTACTTAAGAGACCAAGCTAGGCATCAATATGGTACCCTCATGGTTATGAGAAAAATAAAAACCTGTTGTTGAAGATTTGTGTCTGTCTTTGTAAGCTCTGTGATGGTTGGGAGGGAAGAAGGGGAGAGGCAGGGGAGTGAGACAGACAAAGGTGGGGTTCTGTAAGGTTGGGGATTGGACCAGAAGGTCTATTGTTAGCCAGAAATTGAGGTGAGATCTGAGCACTAAAGACAAATTTCTTCATACTCTCTCCCAGGCAAGGGGATATGTCCTGGGGTTTTTGCATGGGTTTGCAGGGGATTGGACAGTAGTCATATCATGTCATAGTATAGATTGCAGTAACCTATATTGGGTGAAATGTGTCACTGGCCCCTACCCCCAAAAGCAGAAAAATGCATCAAATAATCACCTCTAGGCCACGACACAGTGGTGTTTGTGCATCCTTCCCTGTGTGGCTTCCCTGGTGGCTTAGACAGTAAAGAATCCGCCTGCAATGTGTGAGACTTAGGTTCAATCCCTGAGTTGGGAAGATCCCCTGGTGAAGGGAATGGCTACCCACTCCAGTATTCTTGCCTGGGAAATAACATGGACAGAGGAGCCTGGTGGGCAACAATCCATGGGATCGCAGAGTTGGACACAGCTGAGCAACTAAGCATAACACCCTGTGCTATAAGCAGCTAAAGGCCTCCAAATGAACAGAAAGACTCACCCCACTAAAAGTCATGGACAACACCTCCAAGAAAAGAATAGTGTTTGGAGGCTACGACCCCACACTGATTAGGTCACTTGTTAAGAATATTTGGGATGGAACCAGTTGCTACCGAGGGTAGGGCAGGGAATGGGAATTGCCTCCTTGGTGCAGGCAATAAAGGGGAGCCTAGCCTGCAAACACATTTGTAATTAAACTTTTTATTTTTAGATAATTGTAGATTCACATGTAGTTGTAGGAAATAATATAGCTATATCTCATGAACCCTTTAGCCAGTTTTCCACAATGGTAACATCTTCCTTCTTGAACTATAGTACAATGTCAAAACCATGATTTTGTCATTGATACAGTTAAGATACAGAACATTTCCATCATCAAGTGAAGCCTCATATTGCCATTTTAGAGACACTCACTTCCTTCCTGCTATGAATTGTATGTTTGTGTTCCCCTAAAATTCACATATTGAAACCTTAAATCCCCAGTGTGATGATATTTGGAGGAAGGGCCTTTGGGAGGTAATTGAGTCTGGATCAGGTCACGGGGTAAAGACATCATAATGGAATTGTGCCTTTACAAGAAGATAAGGGTAACAAGCTTGTTCAGTCTGCTATGTAAGAATACAGTAAGAAGGCATTTGTCTTCTAACCAAGAAGAGGGCCCTCACTATGAACCAAATCTGCTGACACCATGAGTTTGAACTTTCCAGCTTTCAGAACTATGAGAAATAAATTTCTGTTAAACCATCCATAAATCAGGGCTTCCTTGGTGGTCCAATGGCTAAGACTCCATGCTCCCAATGCAGAGGACTTCGGTTCAATCCCTGGTCAGGGAACTAGAACCCACATGCTGCAATTAAGTGTTCACATGCCACAATTAAAGAATCCTCATGCTACAATGAAGTTTGGAGGTCCCGCATGCTGCAACTAAGACCTGGTGCAGCTGAATAAATAAATAAATATTAACAACAACAGAAAGAGATAAAAGCAGAAATCAAAAATTGAAAATAGAAAATCAATGAAAACAAAACCTTGTTGTTTATAAAAATCAATAAAATTGCTAAGTGAAGTGAAGTGAAAGTCACTCAGTCGTGTCCGACTCTTTGTGACCCCAGGGACTATACAGTCCGTGGAATTCTCCAGGCTAAGATACTGGAGGGGGTAGCCTTTCCCTTCTCCAGGGGATCTTCCCAACCCAGGAATCGAACCCATGTCTCCTGCACTGCGGGCAGCTTTTTTACTAGCTGAGCCACAAAAATTGCTAAAACTCTAGCCAGATGGACTGAGCAAAAGAGAGAAAACATAAATTCCCAAAATTTGTAATAAAAGAGAGGATATCATTATGGGTACTATGGACATTAAAAGGATAATTAAGTAATAATATGGATAACTCTATGCCCATAAATTTGACAGCTTAAATAAAATGGACAAATTCTCTGAAAGACACAAACTAACAAGAAGTCACAAGAAACAGGTAACCTGAAAAGTCATATTCCTTAATTTTTTTATTTTTTTTTATAGGTTTTTTTTAAAATTTATTTTATTGGAGGCAAATTACCTTACGATGACAAAACTAACGATGACCTTTAGTTTCTTTTTGGGACTCTATGATTTCCGATTCTGGGTATGTTGGACTCAATACCAGGAAAATAGCTGCAACCTTTGTTTGTATTCACAATGCCTCCTTTCAAATCAGCCCTTGTCAGTAACCCTGAGATGTATTGTCCCAATGAGACTTCACAATCCCACCTACACGTTCCTGTGGAAAGGGTCCTTTTATATGTTCCATGTAAGTTGTTAAAGAATATTGAGTCGAGTTCCCTGCACTGTCCTTGTTGTTTGCCTATTTTATATACAGTAGTGTGTACATTAATCCCAAACTCCTAATTTATCTCCCCCCTACCCTGCTATCCCCTTTGGTAACATAAGTTTGTTTTCTATGTCTGTGAGTCTACTTTCATTTTGTAAATAAGTTCACAGACTCACAGACATAGGAAACAAACTTAAGGTTGTTTGATTTTTTTTTTTCTATTGAGTTGTATGAACCGTTTGTACATTTTGGAAATTAATCCCTTGTCATTTGCATCATTTATAAATGTTTTCTCCCATTCTATAGGTTATCTCTTCATTTTGTTTACGGTTTCCTTTGCTGTGCAAAAGCTTTTAAGTTTGATTATGTTCCATTCGTTTATTTTTGCTTGTATTTATTTTGCTTTGGGAGACTGATCTAAGAAAAGATTGTTACAATTTATGTCTGAGAATGTTTTGCCTACATTCTCTTCTACGAGGTTTATGGCGTCATGACTTATATTTAGGTCTTTAAGCCATTTTGAGTTTATTTTGATATATGCTGTGAGTGTATGTTCTAACTTAATTGATTTACATGAGACTGTCCACCTTTCCCAGCTCCACTTATTGAAGAGACTATCTTTTCTCCATGGTATATTCTTACCTTCTTTGTTATAGATTAATTGACTGTAGGTGTGTGGGTTTATTCTTGGACTCCTTATTCTGTTCCACTGATCTGCATGTCTGATTTTGCATGCATATGTCTAACATGTACTATCTGATGAATTTGGGATGGGGCCCAGGTGGCTTAGTGATAAAGAATCTGCCTGCCAATGCAGGAGATGCAGAAGACATAGGTTCAATCCTTGGGTCAGGAAGATCCCCTGGAGGAGGGCATGGCAACCCACTGCAGTATTCTTGCCTAGATAATCCCATGGACAGAGGAGCCTGGCAGGCTACTGTCCATAGGGTCGCAAAGAGTCAGAGACAACTGAAGGACTGAGCATGCACACACACACACACACACACACCCATGACACCATCACCATAATCAAAATAATAGATATGTCCAAAACCTCCCAAAGCTTCCTTGTGTTCCTTCATTATTGTTTTATATGTTTTTTTCCTATGTGTGTGGTAAGAACACTTAACATGACATCTACCCTCTTATAATTTTTTGAGTGTACCACACAGTATTATTAACTCTAGACCCAATACTGTATAGCAAAACTATAATATATTTATCTTGAGTAATTGAAACTTTATACTCATCAAATAAAAATGCCCCATGTCCTCTTATCCTAGCTCCTGACAGCCACCATTCTACTTGCTGTTTATGTGAGCTTGACTGTTGTAAATACTTCACACAAATGGAATCATACAGTATTTTACTTCTGTGACTGGCTTATATCACTTAGCATAACATAAAAAGAGCCATCATCTACAGTAGCCCCAGATAATGGGACATTTAGATATAAATCTAAAAAATTATGTGCAGGACATGTATGCCAAAAACTACAAAATACTTGTGAAAAAAATTAAATAAGATTTAAATAAAAAGTTTTCCAATTCATGAATTGGAAAACTCAATATTGTTAAAATGTTAGTTCTTTACAAATTGATATATGGATGCTGTCCCCATAAAAATCATAGCATTTTTGCAGATATCCAAAACTTATTCTAAAATGTATATGGAAAGCTTTTTGGAATAGAATAGAAAAAAATTTGTGAAAAGGGCAAAGTTGGAGGAGTCACACTACCTGATTTTAAGACAATACACATTTATAGTAAACAAACCAGTGTGGTATTGTTCAGGAGATAGATACATAGAGCAATGACAAAAGATTGTAAAAGTTAAAAACTGACCTGCACGAATATAACCAATTGATTTTTGACAAAACAGCAATGGAAGTTCAGTGGAGAAAGAATAGCTTTTTCAACAAATGGTGCTTGTACAATTGCACACGCATGTGTAAAAATGTTGATTTACCTCAAATCTATACAAATAGCTCAAAAGACTTTCTTGGTGGTCCAGCGGTTGCCTTCCAGTGAAGGGAGTACATGTTTGATCCCTGGTAGCTCAAATGGATCATCAGTTCAGTTCAGTTCAGTTGCTCAGTCGTGTCCAACTCTTTGCGATCCCATGAATCACAGCACGCCAGGCCTCCCTGTCCATCTCCCGGAGTTCACTCAAACTCATGTCCATCGAGTCGGTGATGCCATCCAGCCATCTCATTCTCTGTCGTCCCCTTCTCCTCCTGCCCCCAATCCCTCCCAGCATCAGAGTCTTTTCCAGTGAGTCAACTCTTCGCATGAGGTGGCCAAAGTATTGGAGTTTCAGCTTTAGCATAGTCCTAAATGGAAACTTTTAAGCTATAGAAGTTCTTGATAAAAACATGAGAAAAAAAATCTGCATGACATTAAGCTAGGCAAAAGGTTTTTAGATCTAATATCAAAAGCATAATCCATAAAAGAAAAAATAATCAATTGGACTTTATATAAATTAAAATCATTTCCTCCTCAAAAGACAATATAGAAAAGAATGAAAATGTAAGCCACAGACTGGGAGAAAATATTTGTTAATCCCATGTCTGACAAAGGACTTGTATCCAGAATTTAGCAAGAACTCTCATAGCTCAAAAATAATAGCAAACTATCCAATAAAAATATGGAAACAAGATTTACACAGACACACCATCAAAGAAGATATATGAATGTATCAAATAAGATATGTGGAAGATATATATAGACAAATATGTACATGAAAAGATGTTCAGCATCATTAGTTTGGAAATGCAATTTAAAGCAACAGTGAGAACCACTACACATCTATTAGAATGATTATCATTCAAAAACATATAAAAAATTTAAAAATATATAATATATACATTATATATATATATATATATATATATATATATAAAACCAAGTATTGGTGAGGCTGTAAAACTACTAGAACCCGATACAGTGCTAATTTTCAAAATGGTACTGCCACTTTGGAAGACACTTCGGCAGTTTTTTAAGTTAAACATACACTTCTCATGTGACCCAGCAGTCCTACTCCTAGGTATTTACCCAAGTGAAATGAAACCACATGTTCATACAAAAACCTGTACATCAATGTTTAGAGTAGCTTTATTCATAATTGTCACACAAAACCTGGAAACACTCAAATACTTCTCAACTAGGGAATGGACAAATAAACTGTGACACATCCATTAAATGGAATACTCAGTTCAGTTTAGTTCAGTCACTCAGTCGTGTTCGACTTTTTGTGACCCCCAGTTGTGTTTGACTCTTTGTGACCCCACGGACTGCAGCACGCCAGGCCTCCCTGTCCATCACCAACTCCTGGAGTTTACCCAAACTCATGCCCATTGAGTCGGTGATGACATCCAACCATCTCATCCTCTGTCGTCCCCTTCTCCTCCTGCCTTCAATCTTTCCCAGGATCAGGGTCTTTTCAAATGAGTCAGCTCTTCGCATCAGGTGGCCAAAGTATTGGAGTTTCAGCTTCAACATCAGTCCTTCCAGTGAACAGCCAGGACTGATCTCCTTTAGGATGGACTGGTTGGATCTCCTTGCAGTCCAAGGGACTGTCAAGAGTCTTCTCCAGCACCACAGTTCAAAAGCATCAATTCTTTGGCGATCAGCTTTCTTCACAGTCCAACTCTCACATCCATACATGACTACTGGAAAAAACATAACCTTGACTAGACGGACCTTTGTTGGCAAAGTAATGTCTCTGCTTTTTAATGTGCTGTCTAGGTTGGTCATAACTTTCCTTCCAAGCAGTAAGCGTCTTTTAATTTCAAGGCTACAGTCACCATCTGCAGCCATTTTGGGGCCATAATGCCTTGCCTTTAGTTAACAGGTAATCATTTGAATCAAATATGCATTTCTGTTACAAACAAATCAGTGATAAATATTTGAAAAGACATTTTATTTTGAGGTAATATTAAGTCTGTAGTAACAGGGAAGCTTTATTGCTCTTTAAAATAAATCTTATTTATGCCAAGAAAAAAAAAATAAAGTCAGTCACTGTTTCCATGGTTTTTCCCCATCTATTTGCCATGAAGTGATGGGACCAGATGCCATGATCTTAGTTTTCTGAATGTTGAGCTTTAAGCCAACTTTTTCACTCTCCTCTTTCACTTTCATCAAGAGGCTTTTTAGTTCTTCTTCACTTTCTGCCATAAGGGTGGTGTCATCTACATATCTGAGATTATTGATATTTCTCCCAGCAATCTTGATTCCAGCTTGAGCTTCATCCAGCCCAGCTTTTCTCATGATGTACTCTGCATATAAGTTAAATAAGCAGGATGACAATATACAGCCTTGAGGTACTCCTTCCCTATTTGGAACCAGTCTGTTGTTCCATGTCCAGTTCTAAATGGAATATTACTTAGTCATAAAAAGAACAAATGATCGATATGTACAATAACATGAGTGAACTTCAAATGCATTATGCTGGTTTAAAGAAGCCTCTTTGGAAAGGATACATACTCTGTGACTGCATTCCTATGACATTGTGGAAATGGCAAAATTATGGGGTGGAGAACTGGTCAGTGGTTGCCAGGGGTTGTGTGTGTGGGACAGGGACTTTGATTACAAAGGGGTAGCATAGAGAGCTTTGGCAGGGGGATAGTTATGGAACTGTTCTGTGGCTTGGTTATGGTAGTGTGGCATGACTCTGTAAATTAGAAAACTTTTAATTATAAACATTATAAACTGAAAAAATAATCCCTCCAGGTGGTTTCTGGGTAAAAGCTTGTGAAGGAGCAAGGGCAGGTGTGAGTAGGCCAGTTTCTCTAAGAAGTTCTTCCAATTTTTCAGTGAGAAGCACAGGTAGACTGGGCCAGGTTACGGACAGAGGAATTGAATCAAGATTTGAGAGCTCTAAGGAGATAGAATAAACACCAGTGTATAGTGATTGATTAATCATGTCTCAGTGGGAGTACACTGAGTCTCGAATGACTCCTAGGTTTCTAGTTTGGTAACCAGTCAGTATTTTCATTTATAAAATAGAGAGCAGAGGAGGAAAGCCAAGAATTGGAAGAAGGATACTATACTTATCTGGAGACATAGCACACCGTAGAACAAGTTCTATCTGTGGATGGATGTCAAGGTAGAGATGGTCAGCAGTGAACTAGAGATCACAGTTTGGGAGCCCAGCAGCTTGGAAGTCGTTGTCACATGCAACATGTTCCTGTTTTCATCTGACCCTCTGTTACCTTTGACGGTTTGCCTCTGCCTCCTTCTTGAGACACTGCGCCATCCTGATTCTCTTTACATTTCTGTATCTTTTTTCCAGTCTTCTTTGTGGATTCCTCTTTGTCCATCAATAACTCTTGAGAACCTACTGTGTGCAAGGTGTCATACTATGTGTTAAAGATGCAATAGTAAGAGTGAGATGGTTCGTGCCCTGAAGGACTGTAGGGCCTAGTGAACTCTTCCTTGGTCTGCTCTTTAAACTATAGCATGCCCAGGCTCCTGCCCACCACTCTTCCTGGTGTTCAGATACTGTCCTGTTTGAGTCCAGCCAAATAATTTGCCGTGTGTACCCCCGGACCTCTTGGTTGTCTTTGGGTAAGTGAGCCCTATTTTTCCTGAGCATACTTGAACCTATCCTCAAGTGGTGGCCCTGGCTCTGCCATTGAGTGTTTGTGAGACTTCAGTATGCCCCTTGCCCCTCTCTCAGTTTCCAGGCTCTGAAAGTGAAAGCCTCTCAGTCATGTCGGACTCTTTGTGACCCCATGGACTTCTCAGGGCAGAATTCTGATTCCATGGAATTCTCAGGGCAGAATACTGGAGTCGGTAACCTTTCCCTTCTCCAGGGGATCTTCCCAACCCAGGGACTGAACCTAGGTTTCCTGAATTGCAGGAGGGTTCTTTACCATCTGAGCCACAAGGGAAGCCCAGGCCCTATCTGTCCAAAAAGAGGGCAGGGTGTTTTTAGGACAGGCTGTAATTCTGTTTGCCCAGACTCTTCTCCAGACCTTTATTTGGCTTGCTTTCATTCTCAAATTCTTTAAACCTTATACCATCTATTATATCTCAGAACCCGAAGAGCACTTACAACTTCAAGATGCTAGATTCTCTCCCAGATCCTGGGCCTCTGGCCCAGTATGCAGTCATCTCTTGGCCAAGGCAGCTCATTCCTTGAGGAAGATATTGGAGTTCTTTCCTTATTATTTTATCAATAAGCACCCCTTGAGCCTCTGATGACTTGAGCCAACCTGAAACATGTCCACCTTGCTCTGCCCAACTCCTGCCTGCTTTCTATCTCCACCTTTCCAGGAATACAGGTATGCCATTGGAAAGGAACCCTATTCATCACTGAGCCTGATATGTGTGCTCTCAGCCCCAAGTCCTTGCCAGAAACACCCATCCTGCTTAAGCTGGAACTCTTAGCCACTTAGGCACAGGCACCTTGGGCCACTTGCTGCTCTGTCCATATGACACTCAGCATATAGGGATGAAAATATTGAACTTTTCTATTCACCAAGTGGTTTGGGTTCCCAACTATAGACCACAGTTCTCAGGGGCCTCTATTAGAAAATACCTGCAATATAGAAGCAGCCCTTTTCTATATGCTTTTACATCATCCAGTGGAAAGAAGCAAGCTAATGGACCCATGAATTCCCCAATCATCAAATTGTGCTTATTTATTTTCCTCCATTAAGCACGGACCTCAGAGAAGAGGGTTTCTGAACCAGTGATCTCCCCAGCTTGCAGAAATGTCTCCATCCCTCTGTTCCTGCAGGGTGTAGCCCCTTGTTTGCAGGCTTGATAGAGCCACAGGCACGAGCAGAGTTGCTAGTCATTTGGGCAACTTGCTGAAGACATAGTATACTCTTATTCAGGTCCCAAGTGAAGACCTCTCTGTGTAACTGAGGTTTAAGTCTCATTGGCCTAGGAAACTGCTCAGTTGTCTTTCACTTTGATTTTTTGGTGAAAGAGAACACACACCATAAAACCCAATAAGTTTCCTTTTCTATCTTCATTGCCAGGCAGCTTCCAGTGAACCCTGGCGTTCCATGCAAGAGCTGAACTTCTCTCTTCATAGTAGGAAACACTCTCTGCCTTCCTTATTCTTAATGGCCCCACTGGGCACTGTGTTTTGCCTCTAGGTGGCCCCAGAGGATCTAAGATGAATAGGACAAGGCCCGAATAATGAATCTTGAAGCATTCACAGAGCCCTCAAGAATCTAAGTCTCAGTCAAGTACGTTCAAAGCTGGCTCAAAAGGAGGTTGTCCCTAGCCTTCATGATCTGGCCTCCATTCACCTTCCAGGCTCATCTTTCTCCAGTTGCTCTTCACTCATTTCATGCTGGCCACATATGTCTTTTCCGACTTCCTCTATTGCACCAAGCTCAGTCTTGTCTTAGGGCCTTCATTCCTGTTGTTCCATATCCTTAGTTCACTTCTCACCCTTACTACCTGGCCATTCTGAACCAAATCTTGAGGTGACTCCTACTCCATTCTTTAGATTTTAACTTGTTAAATATGCTTTCATCAGAGAGGTCTTCTCTGACCTTCCCAAACTAGATCAGGTTCTCTCTTTATGCTGCTTTGTAGCAGCCTAAACTCTTCCTTCATAGCGCATATCACAATTTGTAATTACTTTGATAATTTTCTGTTCAGTAGATCTGTCCTCCACTAGGCTATAAGCTCTAGGACATCAGCAGCTGTGTTTGCTTTTTATTTTCTGCTGTATTTACAATTCAGGAAAAATATCAGTCCTAGAGGTGGATACCCAAGAGGAACTATTTGGGGTTACCCACAATTATCCAGGCTTTCACGGTATTCAGGGCACTCGCAGTTTTATCTCAGCCAGAAGACAGATCACCGTGTATGCAGCTCTTTGTAGGAAATGGCCCTCAGCAGGAAATCCCTTTTCTTGTTAAGCAAAGCTATACTGTAACTAACTTTTAAACCAGGTGCCCTCATGCTCTATTCATCTTTGGCCCTAGCACACCTTTCAAACCTTTTGATCACACAATACCTTGTCTGACTTGTTGGTTCTTTCTTTAAAGAAGTAGAAAGGAAGAATAAGTGATTAACAGATGAGCAGATCTCTTCCCCAGCTTTCCTTTCAGTAACCTCAAGAACAAACTCTGTGAACAAATTGTGTGAACATGATAGCATCTAAAGAAAGATCATGAGGAATTGACAAGTCTTCAAGCTGTGGAGCGTGGCGCTGACTCTGACCCCCTATCCCAGTGATTAGCTGAGATTACTTCCCCTTTTCCCAATGTATGGCAAAACCAACCAATATAATATTGTAAAATAATTAGCCTCCAATAAAAATTTTAAAAAATGTCATGGCTGAGCAGAATCTCTGGAGTTGGTTTTGGTGGGACATGGGTCTGCCTTCTCCCCAGAGTGCTGGACATCCTGATTAAAAGCAACTTTCCTCTTTACAAATGACTGCCTATGGGTACTGATTTTCAAGTTGTAAACAGCTGGACCGGAGTTCCATAACACCAGGAAGTCTTTCTCCCTCTGAGCTCTGTCTTGGAGGTCAAACATCTTAGATTCTTCTTCCAGCTCTTCTACTTACTATTTTGGGGATCTTAAATAAGGCTTTTGCCTCCCTGGACCTCAGTTTCTTCCTATGATAAATGGGAAGAGTAATTCTTGTCCTGCTTGCCTCACAGTAGTGGGATGACTATTAAGTGATATGAGATATCCTATGGCTCTTTATAAATAATGATACAGTTGTACATAAAGTTGGCTATTGCTATTAAGTTTTCACCCCAATTGGTACTGTTATTGCCATCAAAGATTTCCTCAGGGCTCAACACCAAGCCTTGTGCAATGATTTTGGACCCTGGAGAGAGTTGATTGCTTCCTGTGAAGCCAAAGGAGGTGCTTATTAGAGAAAGCACATGGACCAATCTGACTCAGCCTTCTGGAGTAGGTCATGCTGTTTTTCTTTCCTGAAATACTAGATTATAGCAGTTTAACAGAAGAAGGGGCATTTTGAAGCCACAGCTCACTGTTTCTATGGCAGCGTGCTTATGATGAAACCAGAGATGGCCCAGATGGACTAACAGCTCATTCTTGATGGCTGAAAGTGGGCAGTGGTTAAATTCCAAGGATGTGTCATGACACGAGGCTGTTCATTTGTTACACACGACACAGACTCCAGGAGACATCCAATCTTAGAAGAGCTAGACTCAACCATCCCACCCGGTAAAGGGGGATTTGCAGCCAAGATTTAAGGAGACAAAGGTCAGAGAATAACTAGTAGTTCCCAAGGATCAAAGCCCCTTTGCCCAGATTCAATCCATCCCTTAGGTCTGAGGAATTTTTAGACGGAATAACAAACATGCGATTTGTAACAGCAGCACCTGTTTAGCTTATGATGGTCATTTAAATATTTGTTGAACAGAAAACAAATTTCTTTGCAGAGTCATAAAGAAGGAGACTTGAAAGAAACAAAAGTTACTCTGATTTTTCCATAAACAAAACAAGGCAAATTCAAGAAACTAAAGACCGGGTAATTTTGAAGGCTGCTTGGCATCTGTTCCCAAACTGAGCTGATCAAAAACTTACTCTGTGTCATTGTTCTAAATCATGATTTCTGTTAACACCATAGGTGAACGAACCAGTTCATGGCAGTGGAAGGTTCTCTGCCTGCCCTTGTGGAAATAGACCTGATCTATTCTGAGGAGACATCCACTTCTGTGAAAAGGTCTTGTCAGGCTCAAGAGTAGTCATAAATAGAGGAGGAAGACCATCCAAGAAGCAGAGCTGTGGGCAAGATGAGATGATGTAGGACATTTCTGAAGATCCAAGAACAGACTGGTTGGGCTGGAATGGAGTCCACGTTGGGAAGGAGAGTTTACAATGATAAGATCTGTAGGACATGGTGCAGCGACCAGATCAGGATGGCCCCAATACCAGCTGAGAAGTTGATTTTATGATTCTGACAACAGGCAACAATTCATTTACTTATCCTTCCCTTATCCATTCACTCATTCAGCAAACATTTGTGGAGACTACTTTCTGCCAGTCCCAGCACCTGCTCCTGGCTGGGCACACAGAGATGAGGAAGATGGGATCCTTGCTTTTAAGATGGTCACTGTCTTGAAAGGCAGTCCAACTCATCATCAATAAATGTCTAATTATAATAATGTGTCAGAGAGCACAGGGGAGGGGGAGTTAGGAGAGTTGTGGTGCAGTTATTACGGCAAGATGGGGGGAGGGTGGAGGTTGAGGGTTCAGTCAGATGTGTTTTTTTAGCTAAGTACTTCCAGAATGATCTCACATGGTCCAGTGCTTGCTGTGTGACCATCCATGAACCACAGGACAATGTGAAGTGTTTCATTAGTAAAATGTTTTCAAAATGTTTTAATGCAATATTTTGAATTTTCCTACTTTCCTGAGAAGAAATACCTATACTTTTTTGAGACAGTGGTGACTACATAGATGTTAACTGAACTGCTTTTATATGCCCTTAGTTGGCAAGAAGTTGGACCTTACATCACTCCCTCCTCAGCTGGCTTATCATGCCCAGGGGGTTGCCTCCTGAAGCATGGAAGATTCTACTTTAGAAACTACATGGGCAGCAGCAAGAAGAATGGAAGGGAAAGAGCTTAGTAAAGACCAAAGTAAAGGGAACCAAATTGTCACAAATTCATGCTGACAGGAACAAACCAGGGACTCTGCTGGCTCATGCCTCCACAGCACACTGAGATAAAGAGAATACAGAGAGCTGGACAAGTTCAGGGAGGACCCAGCACAAGAAAGGGGGCTCATTTAAAATGGAAGAGATTCATTTGGGTATCAAAAAGAATGCCAGGCTGGAGCAGAAATGTATTAAATGGCGACATGAAGAGCTCTGTTCCTTCTTCCCAGTGAAACACCCCTAAAGGTGAATGTTTCTGAAGGACACAACCATTTCAAGTCTCTGAAAGTTCAGAGAGTATTCGGCAAATAGGGAAACCTTTATTTATTTATTTTTTTAAATCTACTAAATCTCAGTAAGGACAGCTCCCTTATCCAACTCCCACTTCGGCACGTTGGAAGCTCAAATCCTCTGGGTTGCAGTTCAGGACCAACGGCTAAGATTTCTCCCCAGGGAAAGCAGGCTATCACCATTTCTTACCCAGCTCCATATTTAGAGATTTAGAGCTCAGAGAAGTGAGGGGAGGGGAAAAACCAAAGACAGTAGTTCTTTGAAAAGATCGATAAATTTGGTCTACTTTAGACAAGTAGACCAAGGAAAATCTGAGAAGACTGACATTACTATAATCAGGAATGAAAGGTGGAAGATCACTACTGATATGATAGGAATAAAAAATACAGTGGGTGTTTAGAAAAGGCAGAGGAACCAGAGATCACTTGGCCAACATTCCTTGAATCACAGAGAAAGAAAAAGGGATTCAAGAAAAACATCTAAAGCATTTGACTGTGTGGATCACAACAAACTGGAAAATTCTGAGAGATGGGAATACCAGACCACATTACCTGTCTCCTGAGAAAATTGAATGTGGGTCAAGAAGCAATAGTTAGAACTGGACATGGAACAATGGACTGGTTCAAAATTGGGAAAGGAGAACATCAAGGCTGTATATTGTCATCCTGCTTATTTAACTTATATGCGGAGTACATCATGAGAAATGCCAGGCTGGGTAAAGCACAAGCTGGAACCAAGATTGCTGGGAGAAATATCAATCACCTCAGATATGCAGATGACACCACCCTTATGGCAGAAAGCGGAGAAGAACTAAAGAGCCTCTTGATGAAAATGAAAGAGGAGAGCAAAAAAGCTGGCTTGAAACTCAACATTCAAAAAAAAACAAAGATCATGGCACCCAGTCCCATCACTTCATGGCAAATAGAAGGGGGAAAAGTGGAAACCGTAACAGATTTTATTTCCTTGGGCTCCAAAATCACTGTAGATGGTGACTGCAGCCATGAAATTAAAAGATGCTTGCTCCTTGGAAGAAAAGCTATGACAAACCTAGACAATGTATTACAAAGCAGAGGCATTACTTTGCCAACTAAGGTCTGTATAGTCAAAACTATGGTTTTTCCAGTAGTCATGCATGGATGTCAGAGGTAGACCATAAAGAAGACTGAGCACTGAAGAATTGATGCTTTTGAACTGTGGTGTTGGAGAAGACTCTTGAGAGGCCCTTGCACTGCAAGGAGATTAAAAAAGTCAATCTTAAAGGAAATCAGTCCTGAATATTTGTTGAAAGGACTGATGCTGAAGCTGAAGCTCCAATATTTTGGCCACCTGATGTGGACAGCCTACTCATTGGAAAAGACCCTGATGCTGGGAAAGACTGAAGGCAGGTGGAGAAGGGGACAACAGTGGACGAGATGGTTGGATGCAACACTGATTCAATGGACATGAGTTTTAGCAAGCTCTGGGAGATGGTGAAAGACAGAGAAGCCTGGCATGCTGCAGTCCATGATGTCACAAAGAATCAGACAGTACTTAGCGACAGAGCAGCAACAACAATAAGGTGGATGACTTCCCTGTTGGTCCATTTGTTAAGACTCTGCACTCCCAAAGTAGGTGCCTGGGTTCAATTGCTGGTCAGAGAGCTAAGATCTCACATGGCATGCAGACAATCAAAAAGAAAATTATAAAGGAGTACTAGGAACTTGTTGTATGCCAACAAATTAGATAACCAAGATGAGATGGAAACATTCCTAGAAAGATACAAATATCAAAACTGATTCAAAAAGAAATAAGAAATCTAACTAGACTTTAAAAAGATAATAGATTGAATTTCATAACTCAAATAATTTACCACAGTGAATAATCCATGCTCATATGGCTTCATGGGGCTTAATTGTACCAAACATTTAAAGAAAAATTAACACCAATCCTTCTTAAACTTCCAGAAAATAGAAAATGAGGGAACACTTTCCAACATATTTTATGAGGCCAGCATTACCCTGATATCAAAACTAGACAAATGCATAATAAGAAAACTACAGATCAATATTCTTTATGAATATTAATGCTATAAATATCAACTAAATGATAGCAAGCTGAATCCAGTAATATACATAGAAGATTATATTCCGTGACTAAATGGGATTTAGAGTGGGAATACACTGATATGTTTATATATGTATATGTATATATATATATATATATATGATATATACATATATGGCTCAGCAGTAAAGAATCTGCCTGCAATGCAGGAGACATAGGTTCGATCCCTGGGTCAGGAAGATCCCCTGGGAGAAGGAAATGGCAACCCACTCCAGTATTCTTGTCTGGAAATTCCCATGGACAAAGGAGCCTGGCAGGCTACAGTTCATGGGGGTCACAAGAGTTGGTCATGACTTAGCAACTAAAAAACCACCACCATATATACATATACACTTGGGCTTCCCGGGTGGCTCAGTGGTAAAGGATCTGCCTGCCAGTGCAGGAGATACAGGGGATGCAGGAGATGTGAGTTTGATCCATGAATCGGGAAGATCCCCTGGAGGAGAAAGTGGCAGCCTATTTCAGTATTTGTGCCTGGAATATCCCATGGACAGAGAAGCCTGGCAAAGTTTCAGTCCATGGGGTCACAAAGAGTCAGACAAGACTTAGTGACTGAGCACACACACACACACATACATATATACATATACACATACTATATATATATATACACATAATATATATATGAACATATATATATGTGTGAAATATATATGTGAAGTGAGAGCTGCTCAGTTGTGTCCAACTCTTTGCGACCCCATGGACTATACAGTCCATGGAATTCTCCAGGCCAGAATATTGGAGTAGATAGCCTTTCCCTTCTCCAAGGGATCTTCCCAACCCAGGGAGTGAACCCAGGTCTCCCACATTGCAGGCGGATTCTTTACCAGCTGAGCCACAAGGGAAGCCCTAGAATACTGGTGTGGGCAGCCTAGCCTTTCTCCAGTGGATCTTCCTGACCTGGGAATCAAACCGGGATCTCCTGCATTGCAGGCAGATTCTTTACCAACTGAGCTATCAGGGAAGCCCTATAAGCACGTTTATCTGTATTTTCTACACTACTCTAATTTTCTCAGTAGAATACTTCACATATTTTATCATATATTTAATTAAATTATCATCAGAACACTATGATTTAGAGGTCATGAAATCATGGCCCACATGGGACAAAATCTGGCCTCTAGTTGCCGGTTTTTGTAAATAAGGTTTTAATGAAACATGGGCAACATGGCTACACTCATTAATATATACCGTGCTTTTTGTGCAACAATGGCAGAGTGGAGTGTTTGAAACTGAGACTGTATGTAGGTCACAAAGCCTAAAATATTTACTGTCTGGTCCTTTACAGAAAATATTCACTAATCTGATACTTTTTTCAGAGCAGATTATTAAATTTCTGAGACGTGAAACAGCCTGCTCAACTCCTTATGCTGTGAATGTGATAGCACTGAGATTTGGATGTAGCCACCAGATTCTAGGGCCCAGGTTTACAACATATATCATACCGCCTCATTTTCTTTCTTATTTAGTAAGTTAGTTAGTTAGTTTTTCAGTTTTTTGGCTCTGGCCCTCAGTATCTTAGTTCTCTGACCAGGGACCAAACCCACACCCACTTCACTGGAAGCACAGAGTCTTAATCACTCAGGGAAGTCGCTTGATTTTATTTTTAACTTTTATGTCATTTTCCTATTTGAGTGCACCACGCAGCTTAGGGGATCTTAGTACCCTAACCAGGGACTGAACCCAGGTCATAGCAATGAAAGCCCAAAATCCTAGCAACTAGGCCACCAGGGACAGCCCCTATATATTTTTTTAATTTAAAATCAATTTTTATTTTCTTTTCACTTTTTAAATGATAACTGACTCACTTTGCTGTATAGCAGAAATTAAATACAATTTTTTAAATCAACTATACCTCAATAAAATTTAAAAAAATATTAAAAAGCATCTGTTTACCTATGAAAACTTCTTTGGATACATTTCATAGACTTAATATTAAGTGTATTGGTTTCCATTCTGGTGCAATTTATAATTTTTAATTTATTACCTCTAATTGTGAGTTCTTCTTCAGTTCAGTTCAGTTGCTCAGTTGTGTTCAACTCTTTGTGACCCCATGGACTGCAGCACGCCAGGCCTCCCTGTCCATCACCAACTCCCAGAGTTTACTCAAACTCATGTGCATTGAGTCAGTGATGCCATCCAACCATCTCATCCTCTGTCGTCCCCTTCTCCTCCCGCCTTCACTCTTTCCCAGCATCAGGGTCTTTCAAATGAGTCAGCTCTTTGCATCAGGTGGCCAAGGCATTGAAGTTTCAGCTTCAGCATCAGTCCTTCCAATGAATATTCAGGACTGATTTCCTTTAGGATGGACTGGTTGTATCTCCTTGCAGTCCAAGGGACTCTCAAGAGTCTTCTCCAGCACCACAGTTCAAAAGCATCAATTCTTCGGTGATCAGCTTTCTTCACAGTCCAACTCTCACATGCATATGTGACTACTGGAAAAACCATAGCTTTGACTAGATGGACCTTTGTTGGCAAAGTAATGTCTCTGCTTTTTAATTTTCTGTCTAGGTTGGTCATAACTTTTCTTCAGAGGAGTAAGTGTCTTTTAATTTCATGGCTGCAGTCACCATCTGCAGTGATTTTGGAGCCCCCAAAAGTAAAGTCTGACACAGTTTCCACTGTTCCCCATCTATTGGCCATTGATGGTACTAGATGCCATGATCTTAGTTTTCTGAATGTTGAGTGTGAAGCCAACTTTTTCACTCTCCTCTTTCACTTTCATCAAGAAGCTCTTTAGTTCTTCTTCACTTTCTGCCATAAGGGTGGTGTCATCTACATATCTGAGATTATTGATATTTCTCCTGGCAATATTGATTCCAGGTTGTGCTTTATTTAGCCTGGCGTTTTACATGATGTACTCTGCATATCAGTTAAATAAGCAGGATGACAATATACAGCCTTGACATACTCTTTTCCCTATTTGGAACCAGCCTGTTGTTTCATGTCCAGTTCTAACTGTTGCTTCCTGACCTGCATACAGGTTTCTCAAAAGACAGGTCAGTTGGTCTGGGATTCCCATCTCTAGAAGAATTTTCCACAGTTTGTTGCGATCCACACAGTCAAAGGCTTTGACATACTCAACAAAGCAGAAGTAGATGTTTTCCTGGAACTCTCTTGCTTTTTCCATGATCCAGTGGATGTTGGCAATTTGATCTCTGGTTCCTCTGTCTTTTCTAAATCCAGCTTGAACATCTGGAAGTTCACGGTTCACATATTGCTGAAGCCTGGCTTGAAGAATTTTGGCATTATTTTACTAGCATGTGAGATGAGTGCAATTGTATGGTAGTTTGAGCATTCGTTGGCACTGCCTTTCTTTGGGATTGGAATAAAGACTGACCTTTTCCAGTCCTGTGACCACTGCTGAGTTTTCCAAATTTGCTGGCATATTGAATGCAGCACTTTAACAACATCATCTTTCAGGATTTGAAATAGCTCAACTGGAATTCCATCACCTCCACTAGCTTTGTTTGTAGTGATGCTTTCTAAGGCCCACTTGACTTCACATTCCAGGATGTCTGGCTCTAGGTGAGTGATCATATCATTGTGATTATCTGAGTCGTGAAGATCTTTTCTGTACAGTTCTTCTGTGTATTCTTGCCACCTCTTCTTAATATCTTCTGCTTCTGTTAGGTCCATACCATTTCTGTCCTTTATTGAGCCCATCTTGGCATGAAATGTTCCCTTGGTATCTCTAATTGTCTTGAAGAGATCTCTAGTCTTTCCCATTCTGTTGTTTTCCTCTATTTCTTTGCACTGATCACTGAGGAAGGCTTTCTTATCTCTCCTTGCTATAAGGAGAAGGAATTCTTCTTACTCCTTCAGTTTTCAGGTGACTACAATTATTTCTTAATTAAAGTATAAAACTTGTAATATTGTGTCTTCCAGTGAATGTATAGACAGTTTTCTTGCTTGCATATGAGAGAATACTTTTGGTCCCATACCTGACTTACTGAGTTGGAGATTTCTTGCCTCTATATAATATATGATTTTTAAATGTGTTCAGTATAACATACTTAGAGAAAATCGCACAGTATGGATCAACAGAGTTTCAGAAGGTGACCACTCATGTTGCTTATGTCCCATTCCAGAGCCCCTGCTCTGTTAAATCTTTGATTAATAGTGATAAAAAAAAATCTCTAGCTTTTGTTACTGAAATAGAGAGATGCTAATGGTCTGGTTGGTCAATGTTTAAAATTGTAGAGATTTTTAATATTAAAATAAAACTCTGGTTTACAGTACGTACAATGAAAAGGACACTGGATTGGGATTAGAGAGATTTATAGTTTAATCTCAGCTGTGTCAAGATTCCCTGTGTCACTTGGGGCATGTGCCATGCTCTCTTTGCTCATCAAATCCCCTATTGTAAAAGGGATTGCAATGAGATGCTCACCGAGATGACTCCAAGGTCTGACCATCCAGAAGTCTAGCAATACTCTCATATGTATTAGGCTATTGATTTTTTGATAGCAAGAATTTCAGGACTAAACAAGGAAAACAAAGCTCAACTGTAAGTAAATATGCTTTCTTTTAAAGTTATTCAAGTTCTATTCTATTGAAGAACTGGCCAGAGAAAAATCTAAGTGAAGAATTTAATCATGAAAAATAGTTTTTAGTCATTTTCAGTTCAGTTCATTGTTTAGTTCATTGTTAATTTGACAATGTGTGTCGAGAGCCATGTCTTTTCTTGACCTTACAATTAATTTCATTTCTTTGATTCTATTTTAAGGAAGTAGTTTCATGCAAATCATTTCTTTGACATTATTCTAAAGCAGTCATCTCATGCACAAAGGCAATCATCACATTATAATAAGGAAAAACAGAAACAACGTAAATGTCCAATAATAGGTGTATTTTAAAATAAACTATGATACCTTCATATAATATTATGCAGCTATTAAAATCAGGTTTTGGAATGTTATTCAATTGCATGAAGAAGAAATGTATTGTAATATTAATTTCTAAAAGCAGAAATTAAAATTGTTATGCACAATGTGGTTTCAATTATGTAAAGGAAATATAAATGAAAGGAAATGTACCAAGATAGGATCATGATTGCTTCTGCCTGATGAGATTGTTTTTCTCAACACGTTCTTTAAACTTTTCATTTTTCTACAAAGACATGCAGTGCTTTTACAATCATAAAAAGACAAAGATGATGTATGTTCAATTGTTTCAAAATGATTGGAATAAGGTACTTGACAACGATAGTGAAAAGGGCCATGTTTTCTTTCTGATGCATTATTTATAGGGAAAGCAATTCCTATTAGTCCCTGTTTTCAAAAAGCACAGTGTAAACTCCACACAGTTGCCAATACAGTGTTGGGGTAATATTGGTAAAAAGCACATATGATAAACCCAGAAATTCTCTGCTGATTAAGTGACCCTTTGAAATTACTATGTGAAGAGTTCACTTGGTAACAAAAATAACATTTTGTTCATGTCCTCTAATTTCACACGAGAGTGTAATTTAAATATATGTATTTTTGAAAATTTCAATTTCGTTTGAAAAGGTATTATGTAAATATTTTCAATATTCAATTTAAAGTTCAACACAATGGAATGGCATCTATTTAACAATCAGGCTATTCCACAGGGGGACAAATGCAACTTTCACAAGTTTTAATTGGCAGGGACCGTTTGCGGCAGAAAGGTTACCTTCATTTGAATACTCTTTGTATTTCTGTGGTCCTAGCTGCCTTAATAGCTCACGAATTACCTGGTGAATCATCTGGCCCCATTTGATAGATGCATCTCTCAGATGCAGATCAATCTATTTTGAAGTGAACAAAGGGGCAAGGGTCCTTTCTGAGCTGATGCAGAGGAGATGAGTCTGAAAATGAATGCTCTAAGGGTCCTTCATCACTTCATGGCAAATAGATGGGGACACAGTGGAAACAGTCACAGACTTTATTTTTGTGGGCTCCAAAATCACTGCAGATGGTGACTGCAGCCATGAAATTAAAAGCGCTTGTTCCTTGGAAGGAAAGTTATGACCAACCTAGACAGCATACTAAAAAGCAGAGACGTTACTTTGCCAACGAAGGTCCATCTAGTCAAGGCTATGGTTTTTCCAGTAGTCATATATGGATGTGAGAGATGGACTATAAAGAAAGCTGAGCGCCAAAGAATTGATGCTTTTGAACTGTGGTGTTGGAGAAGACTCTTGAGAGTCCCTTGGACTGCAAGGAGATCCAACCAGTCTGTCCTCAAGGAAATCAGTCCTGAATATTCATTGGAAGGACTGATGCTGAAGCTGAAGCTCCAATACTTTGGCCACCTGATGGGAAGAACTGACTCATTTGAAAAGACCCTGATGCTATGAAAGATTGGGGACAGGAGGAGAAGGGGACGACAGAGGATGAGATGGTTGGATGGCATCACCGACTCGATGGACATGAGTTTGGGTAAACTCCAGGAGTTGGTGATGGACAGGGAGGCCTGGTGTGCTGCAGTCCGTGGAGTCGCAAAGAGTCCGACACAACTGAGCAACTGAACTGGACTGAACTGAACTGAACTGAAGGGTCCTTCGTGTGCAAGGTGCTGCTGACTCATACGCAGTATGTTCTATTTGTCTAGCAATAGACAAATAGATAGACGTGTGGATAGACGGAGGCACATGCAACCTGCCCATTCTCTAATCGACTTGTTTTTGGTTCAAGGAGGTGCATTTCCAAAATGGTAGGTTGACAGTATCTGCATAGTGATCACTCCCAGGGAAACAGTGCACACATCCTATATCCTGTACCTCATTGTCATAGACCATACCAACTCACTAACAGTCAAGCTTGATCTGGCCTTGTTCTCAGCCAATCTGTACACTTAGTTGTTGTTTCAGTGTCTTTTTGCTTTCACCCCCTTCATCACCTCCTCTGTCTGTGTTCTATTCCAACATTCTAACTCTCTGGGTGACACCTTTCACAATCCAGGACCAGACCCTGGCTTGATTCTGCTTTCACTCCTTTGGAAGCTGGTGCCCATGTACCTATGACCCTGACCCCCAGCTCCTTCCCCCTCATCCTCCACAAGGGTCTGTCTAGAGACTCTCTGCAGAGCTCTCAGCCTCGATGCCCTCAGACATCTGCTGAAAACTAGCCCTTTTGCTTTTCACCACCAACTGTAGCTGAGACTAGTTCAAATAAACAAAGAATTAGAGTTGAAAAGAGATATGTGAATGTTCAACAACAAACCAACAGGCAACATTATCCAGAAGTGCCATCTAAATTAGAGCTTATTTGACCATAGCAGTAAGGAAGTATACAATTTGAAAACAGTCAAAAGGAATCATTTTCCAGTCTTTGGCCTGACACAGAACATTATCCAGTCTTACTTGGTCCAATGGCATACCAACCCATTTTCAAGTAATAGGTGTGAATGAAGAGGGGATTCATGTAACGAAAGGATAAAGCTGAGAGTCTTGTAAGGGGAAGTTGATTGGATCCTAAGGAATGTAAAGTCATGAAGTGTAGGGGGGTCCTGCCCCAAGGGAGACCTAACATTTTGTTTCAGGCCCTGTTTTGAAGGGCTCTATTGTTTGGATTCACTGGACAGCTTCAGCTTTTGAGATGCTTGTTAGTATTGAATGTTCTTCTCTCACAGACCATGAAGTGATTTTTGAAAATAGTGGGATCCAGGGTGCTGAAACAATCTGAGGGCATCTTCCACTGCTCCTGGGGCATCTGCAGGTTCAAGGGATCAGCTCTTTCATCAACAGGCCAGGAATATGAGCAAGTTCATTAACTAGCTGCATAAATCCAAGAAGAAGCTAATTGCTTGTTTGCTAGGCAGGGCGGGGTCTTGTTCTCTGGTTCTTAGTGATGGAGATAATAGAAACTTTGTATTTTTCCAGCCAGAGGCTATTCCCCTTAATGCTTTCAATATGGAAACACTCTAGTTAAGTCACTGAGCAGAATTTAAAGGCGTTGTTGAGTCTTCAAAATTAAAGTATAAACAGAGGGCAATTTTAAGAATTTTGTAAATTCTTCCTGGTTCTGAAGTCTTTCCCTGGGGCTGATATTAGGCAGGACTTGGTCATTTTCCTCGAGGGGAAAGACACTGAAGTTAAGCTCCCTAGAGACATTTTTGACTGGACATGAGTTTCTTCTACACTCAAATGTCACACATTTTTAATTTAGACATTCTGAATTTGTGATGGGAGACAGTAGGGAAGGGACATAGGTGAACACAGCTATGGAGTACCTAGTCTTAAAGTAAATTTAAAACATCTAGTTCTAAGGGAGTAGCATCTTGTTGACATAGCATTCCTGTCTCTACTTGGTGCAGACTCCTGGTAATTGCTTTCTCATCTCCATTTGTGTTTCTGGTGAACATAGAAATAAGGAAAGTATCTATCTTTTAAAATATACTTTAGTATACTGTATTGGTGTTTTTCTCATATATATGGAATTTAGAAAGATGATAACGATAAACCTGTATACGAGACAACAAAAGAGACACAGATATAGAACAGTCTTTTGGACTCTGTGGGAGAGGGCGAGGGTGGGATGATTTGGGAGAATGGCATTGAAACATGTATATTATCATATGTGAAACAAATCGCCAGTCCAGGTTCGATGCATGATACAGGATGCTCGGGGCTGGTGTACTGGGATGACCCAGAGGGATGGGATGGGAAGTGAGGTGGGAGGGAAGTTCAAGATGGGGAACACATGTATATCTGGGCTATATTCATGTCAATGTATGGCAAAACCAATACAATAATGTAAAGTAATTAGCCTCCAATTAAAATAAATAAATATAAAATATATATGTATATGTATATTTTATATAAAATATAAAATATGTATGTATATATAGCCTCCCTGGTGGCTCAGTGGTAAAGAATCCATCTGCCAATGCAGGACATGGGTTCGATCCCTGGCCTGGGTCTGGAGGATCCCCTGGAGAAGGGAATGGCAACATACTCCAGTATTCTTGCCTGGAGAATTCCATGAACAGAGGAGCCTGGCCAGCTATAGTTCATGGGGTCACAGAGTCAGACACAACTTAACAACCAACACTTTGACTTTTTTCATATATTATTTAAGCTCAACTTTTGAATGTTTTAGGGAAACTCCCAGCCTCTGCTAGAATTTCTGAGACTTGACTGCAGGTTTAAATGACTTTTTATAGCTTTTCCAGATTTTTAAAGAGTTAACAGGTATATCACTTGCTTGAAGTAGTTTATTTGAAGATTATACTGCAGGGTTATCAAGCAATCAATACCCATTTACTTTTTGTGTTACATCTCAACAGTAAAAAGAAAAAAGCAAAAAAAAAAAATAGCATTGAATTTAACAGGGCTAGTCCCCATTTCTTGCAAAATTACCATCTAGCTGGAAAAATAAGTCTAAGAGGATGTTTATGATCACAAATCAGTTATTCAGTACAAAAACATATGTATGACAGAAGACTGATATTAAAAGTCAGAGAAGAAACCTATATTAATATACTGTGATAAACCATAATGAAAAAGAATATAACGAAGAATGTATGTGTGTGCTCAGTTGCTTTTGGCATGTCTGACTCTTTGCAACGCTATGGCCTGTAGCCCACCAGGCTCCTCTGTCCATGTGATTCTCCAGGCAAGAATACTGGAGGGGGTTGCCCTGCCCTCCTCCAGGGGATCTTGACCGAGGGATCAAATGCATTGCAGGTGGAGCTGAGCCACCAGGGAATACTGTACATATAGTGAAAGTGTTAATCATTCAGTCATGTCTGACTCTTTGCAACTCTAAGGACTGTTACCTGCTAGGTTTGTCTGTCCATGAGATTTTCCAGGCAAGAATACTGAAGTGGGTTACCATTCCCTACTCCATGGGGTCTTCCCAATCCAGGAATCGAACCTGGGTCTCCTGCACTGCAGGCAGATACTTTAACGAATGAGCTATCAAGGAAACTATATGTTAGGTAGGTAGAATAGGGAAAAGGAGTCCAAAATGGTGGTGGCCAAAAGACAAGGAAGGGAAAAGCCCTCGAAAATAGAACAAAGGAAGACCCGAGGACCTGAGTGAGGACCTCAGGTGAAACAAACAACACTCCTGGCTGGTCCAATTTGCATAGGACAGGCCCAGGGGAAAAAAAAAAACATATAAAAGGAGGAGCCAAAGCTAGCTCGCTTTCTCACTCTCCCATGCACTTGGGCACTCTTGTCTTCATGTCTTTGGATCAACATGCCTTCACACCTTGAAGATGGATTTTCCTGCTATCTTCTAAATAAAATAGATCTGTAACAATGAACTGTAACACTGATTTGTCTAAGAACTATAACACGGTCCGTTCAAGACCTGAGAGCTATAACAAGGTCTGTCCAAGACCCGAGACCTGGAACACGCCGAGGGGGCTTTAATGTCTGTCACTCCAAATCTTTGTTGTGACAGGACAAAGAACTGAGGAGCATACACTCGCCTGACATATATACAGCTCAATCACTTTGCTGCACACAAGGAATTAACACAAAATTGTAAATCAACTATGCTCGTGCTCAGTTGCTTCAGTTGTATCTGACTCTTTGTGACCCCCATGGACCATAGCTTGCCAGGCTCCTCTGTCCATGGGGTTTCTCAGACAAGAATACTGGAGTGGGTTCCCATTTCCTCCTCCAGGGGATCTTCTCGACCAATGGATCAAACCTATGTCTCCTGCATCTCCTGCATTGCAGGCAGATTCTTTACTGCTGAGCCATAGTGGAAGCACATAAATCAACTACACTTCAATTTTTAAGACGTCAGAGAAGAGCAAAATCAGTGGTAGATAAAATTGATCAGGGTTTTAATTAAGGAGGTGAAACAAATAGATTTAAAGGAAGTTGAGAATGTGGACACAAAATAAATAGTTATATCAAATATCTGGAAAAAAATGATGCTCCTTCTGATTATAAAAATAGATTCTTTTGACTAGAAATTGGAAAGTGGGGTGGGGAATCACGGAGAGGTTGAAGAATGGGGAGTTTCATTTGATTGATAGGTAAATAACTCCAGTAACTTAAACATCATTGTATGTAAAGTGGCAATTGTAATGTTGGCAAGCTATGTATTTCCCTGTGGAAATAACTCTGAAATACAGTTGCTGAAATATTTCTGATGAAGCGTTTCTAATATGCAGCTTTGTGTATAGTAGAGAGACAATATGTGTTTGTAGAATTTAACTGAATTGACAGTTAAAGCCACTAGCTTAATTTGTACGGTTAGGAAAAAAATAGTGAAAAAAGGAACTCAGTTTCACAAATATTCAGTAAATAATACTAGGCATTAATTTATGAATTGGGGTATAGTTTTTTATTTTCAGTTAGTAAAAGATTATATATACTTTTTTTTTTAAATTCATATATTTGGGGAGCAGATAAACTGTGCCTGAAATATATGGTTTGTCTAAAACACACCAGGATTTAAAACAGTAATATGCATGCTAATCCTAAAAAATCAAACATTTTCAAATGTATTTGGTTCAATTTCATTCAAAACATTTAAAACTGTATAGTTGAATTAGGAAATAATGCTGATTAGTATGTCTGAACAAAAAAATTGCCAAAAATTTACCTTGCCTCTAACCAAGATGTACATAAACTCTTGTTCCTCTTATGTCAAAGTAGAAGATTCAGTATGAGAAATGACATGAACTTTTAAATTGGCTTTAGCTGTTTTCTGAAAATACCTCAAACATGATACTAAGACAGGCTTTTAATTTTCCTTATTTATTAAAATCTTCACTCCAGAGCAAGACATACCATGAAAATTCTCCAGCAACACAGGAACATAACCCTGAGCCTAAATATACTGGCTGACCAAAGTCACACCAAACCCACTGACATCCCCAAACTTATTACTGGATACTTCATTGCACTCCAGTAAGAAGAAATCCAGCTCCACCCACCAGAACACTGACACAAGCTTCCCTAACCAAAAAACTTTGACAAGCCACACGTCCAACCCCACCCACAGCTAGGAACCTCCACAACAAAGAGGAAACATAAACTGCCAGAATACAGAAAGGCCACCCCAAACACAGCAATCTAAACAAGATGAAAAAGCAGAGAAATACCCAGCAGGCAAAGGAACAGGATAAATGCCCGCCAAACCAAACAGAAGAGGAAGACATACGGAATCTACCTGATGAAGAATTCCCAGTAATGATAGTGAAAATGATCCAAAATCTTGAAAACAAATTGGAGTTACAGATAAATAGCCTGGAGACAAGGATACAGAAGATGCAAGAAAGGTTTAAAAAGGACCTAGAAGAAATAAAAAAGAGTCAATATATAATGAATAATGCAATAAATGAGGTCAAAAATACTCTGGAGGGAACCAACAGTAGAATAACGGGGGCAGAAGATAAGATAAATGAGGTAGAAGATAGAATGGTAGAAATAAATGAAACAGAGAGGAAAAAAGAGAAAATAATTTAAAGAAATGAGGACAACCTCAGAGACCTCTGGGACAATGATAAACGCCTCAACATTCGAATCAGAGGGGTTCCCCAAAGAAGAAGACAAAAGGAAAGACCACGGGAAAATACTCGAGGAGATAATAGTTGAACACTTCCCTAAAATGGGGAAGGAAATAATCACCCAAGTCCAAGAAATCCAGAGATTCCCAAACAGGATAAAACCAAGGTGAAACACCCCAAGACACATATTAATCAAATTAGCAAAGATCAAACAAAAAGAACAAATATTAAAAGCAGCAAGGGATAAACAACAAATAACACACAAGGGATTCCCATAAGGATAACAGCTGATCTTTCAATAGAAACTCTTCGGGCCAAAAGGGAATGGCAGGACATACTTAAAGTGATGAAAGAAAATAACCTACAGCCCAGATTACTCCACCCAGCATCGATCTCTTTCAAATATGAAGGAGAAATCAAAAGCTTTACAGACAAGCAAAAGCTGAGAGAATTCAGCACCATCAAACCAGCTCTCCAACAAATGCTAAAGGATCTTGTCTAGACAGGAAACACCAAAAGGGTGTATAAACTCAAACCCAAAACAGTAAAGTAAATGGTAACGGGATCATCTTATCAATAATTACCTTAAATGTAAATGAGTTGAATGTCCCAACCAAAAGACAAAGACTGGCTGAATGGATACAAAAGCAAGACCCCCATATATGTTGTCTACAAGAGACCCATCTCGAAACAAGGGACACATACAGACCGAAAGTGAAGGGCTGGAAAAAGATATTCCATGTAAATAGAGACCAAACGAAAGCAGGAGTAGCAATACTTGTATCAGATAAAATAGACTTTAAAACAAAGGCTGTGAAAAGAGACAAAGATGGACACTACATAATGATCAAAGGATCAATCCATGAAGAAGATATAACAATTATAAATATATATGCACCCAACATAGGAGCACCACAATATGTAAGACAAATGCTAACAAGTATGAAAGGGGAAATTAACAATAACACAGTAATAGTGGGATAATTTAATACCCCACTCACACCTATGGATAGATCAACTAAACAGAAAATTAACAAGGAAACACAAACTTTAAATGAAACACGTATATTATTATATGTGAAAGGAATCGCCAGTCCAGGTTTAATGCATGATACAGGATGCTTGGGACTGGTGTACTGGGATGAACCAGAGGGATGGGATGGGGAGGGAGGTGGGAGCGGGGTTCAAGATGGGGAACACATGAACACCAGGGCCAGATTCATGTCAGTGTATGGCAAAACCAATACAATAATGTAAAATAATCAGTCTCCAATTAAAATAAATAAATTTAAAAAAATAAATAAATGATTACAATACACCAGTTAGATCTAATTGATATCTATAGGACATTTCATTCCAAAAGAGTGAATTTCACATTTTCTCAAGGGCACATGGACACTTCTCCAGGATAGATCACATCCTGGGCCATAAATCTAGCCTTGATAAGTTCAAAAAAATTGAAATCATTCCAAGCATCTTTTCTGACCACAATGCAGTAAGATTAGATGTAAATTACAGGAGAAAAACTATTAAAAATTCCAACATATGGAGGCTGAACACACTGCTGAATAACCAACAAATCACTTAAGAAATCAAAAAAGAAATTAAAATATGCATAGAAATGAATGAAAATGAAAACACAACAACCCAAAACCTATTCACTTCAGTTCAGTCGATCAGTTGTGTCCGACTCTTTGCGACCCCATGAATCACAGCACGCCAGGCCTCTCTGTCCATCACCAACTCCTGGAGTTCACTCAAACTCATGTCCATCGAGTCACTGATGCCATCCAGCCATCACATTCTCTGTCGTCCCCGACTCCTCCCACCCCCAATCCCTCCTAGCATCAGACTCTTTTCCAGTGAGTCAACTTGTCGCATGAGGTAGCCAAAGTATTGGAGTTTCAGCCTTAGTATCAGTCCTTCCAGTGAACACCCAGGATTGATCTCCCTTACAATGGACTGGTTGGAACTCCTTGCAGTCCAAGGGACTCTCTATAGGACACTGTAAAAGCATTTCTAAGGCGAAAGTTCATAGCAATACAAGCTTACCTCAAGAAACAAGAAAAAAGTCAAATAAATAACCTAACTCTACACTTAAACAAACTAGAAAAGGAAGGAATGAAGAACCCCAGGGTTAGTAGAAGGAAAGAAATCTTTAAAATTGAGGCAGAAATAAATTAAATGCTGGAGAAACAAAAGAGACCATAGCAAAAATCAACAAAGCCAAAAGCTGGTTCTTTGAGAAGATAAATAAAATTAACAAACCATTAGCCAGACTCATCAAGAAACAAAGGGAGAAAAATCAAATCAACAAAATTAGAAATGAAAATGGAGAGATCACAACAGAGAACACAGAAATACAAAGGATCGTAAGAGACTATTATCAGCAATTATACATATAAGCATCTAAATGCAGAATTCCAAAGAATAGCAAGGAGAGATAAGAAAGCCTTCCTCAGTGATCAATGCAAAGAAATAGAGGAAAACAACAGAATGGGAAAGACTAGAAAGCTCTTCAAAATAATTAGAGATGTCAAGGGAACATTTCATGCAAAGATGGGCTCGATAAAGGACAGAAATGGTATGGATCTAACAGAAGCAGAAGATATTAAGAAGAGGTGGCAAGAATACACAGAAGAACTGTACAAAAAAGATCTTCATGACCCAGATAATCGTGATGGTGTGATCACTCACCTAGAGCCAGACATCCTAGAATGTGAAGTCAAGTAGGCCTTAGAAAGCATCACTACAAACAAAGCTGGTGGAGGTGATGGAATTCCAGTTGAGCTATTTCAAATCCTGAAAGATGATACTGTGAAAGTGCTGCACTCAATACGCCAGCAAATTTGGAAAACTCAGCAGTGGCCACAGGACTGGAAAAGGTCAGTTTTCATTCCAATCCCAAAGAAAGGCAATGCCAAAGAATGCTCAAACTACTGCACAACTGCACTCTTCTCACACGCTAGTAAAGTCATGCTCAAAATTCTCCAAGCCAGGCTTCAGCAATACGTGAACCGTGGATTTCCAGATGTTCAAGCTGAATTTAGAAAAGGCAAAGGAACCAGAGATCAAGTTGCCAACATCCGCTGGATCATGGAAAAGCAAGAGAGTTCCAGAAAAACATCTGTTTCTGCTTTATTGACTATGCCAAAGCCTTTGACTGTGTGGATCACAATAAACTGTGGAAAATTCTGAAAGATGGGAATACCAGAACACCTGACCTGCCTCTTGAGAAACCTGTATGCAGGTCAGGAAGCAACAGTTAGAACTGGACATGGAACAACAGACTGGTTCCAAATAGGAAAAGGAGTACTTCAAGCCTGTATATTGTCACCCTGCTTGTTTAACTTATATGCAGAGTACATCATGAGAAACGCTGGGCTGGAAGAAGCACAAGATGGAATCAAGATTGCCGGGAGAAATATCAATAACCTCAGATATGCAGATGACACCACCCTTATGGCAGAAAGTGAAGAGGAACTAAAAAGCCTCATGATGAAAGTGAAAGAGGAGAGTGAAAAAGTTGGCTTAAAGCTCAACATTCAGAAAACTAAGATTATTGCATCCGGTCCCATCACTTCATGGGAAGTAGATGTAGAAACAGTGGAAACAGTGCCAGACTTTATTTTTTTGGGCTCCAAAATCACTGCGGATGCTGACTGCAGCCATGAAATTAAAAGATGCTTACTCCTTGGAAGGAAAGTTATGACCAACCTAGATAGCATATTAAAAAGCAGACACATTACTTCACCAACACAGGTCTGTCTAGTCAAGGCTATGGTTTTTCCAGTGGTCATGTATGGATTTGAGAGTTGGACTGTGAAGAAAGCTGATCACCGAAGAATTAATGCTTTTGAACTGTGGTATTGGAGAAGACTCTTGAGAGTCCCTTGGACTGCAAGGAGATCCAACCAGTCCATTCTAAAGGAGATCAGTCCTGGGTGATCATTGTAAAGACTGATGCTAAAGCTGAAACTCCAGTACTTTGGCTACCTCATGCGAACAGTTGACTCACTGGAAAAGACTCTGATGCTGGGAGGAATTTGGGGCAGGAGGAGAAGGGAACGACAGAGGATGAGATGGCTGGATGGTATCACTGACTTGATGGACACGAGTTTGAGTGAACTCTGGGAGTTGGTGATGGACAGGGAGGCTTGGCGATCTGCGATTCATGGGGTTGCAAACAGTTGGACACGACTGAGCAACTGAGCTGAACTGAACTGCTATGCAAATAAATGGACAACTTGGAAAAAATGGACAAATTCTTAGAAAAGTACAACTTCCAAAATTGAACCAGGAAGAAACAGAAAATCTTAAGAGACCCATCACAAGCATGGTAATTGAAACTGTAATCAGAAATCTTTCAACAAACAAAATCCCAGGACCAGACGGCTTCACACCTGAATTCGATCAAAAATTTAAAGAACTAACACCTATTCTACTCAAATTCCTTGAGAAAATTGCAGAGGAATGCAAAATTCCAAACTCATCCTATAAGGCCACCATCACCCTAATACCAAAACCTGACAAAGATGTCACAAAAAAGGAAAACTAAAGGCCAATATCACTGATGAACATAGATGCAAAAATCCTTAACAAAATTCTAGCAAACAGAATCCAACAACATATTGAAAAGATAAGACATCATGACCAAGTGGGGTTTATCCCAAGGATGCAAGGATTCTTCAATATCCACAAATCAATCCATGTAATACACCACATTAACAAATTGAAAAATAAAACCATATGATTATCTCAATAGATGCAGAGAAAGCCTTTGATAACATTCAACATCCATTTATCATAAAAACCCTCCGGAAAACAGGAATAGAAGGAGCATACCTCAACATAATAAAAGCTATATATGACAAACCCTCAGCAAATATTATCCACAATGGTGAAAGATTGAAAGCATTTCCCCTAAAGTCAGGAACAAGACAAGGGTGCCCACTCTCACCACTACTATTCAACATAGTTATGGAAGTTTTGGCCAAGGCAATCACAGCAGAAAAAGATATAAAAGGAATCCAGATTGGAAAAGAAGAAGTAAAACTCTCACTGTTTGCAGATGACACGAAAATCTACATAGAAAAACCTAAAGACTCCACCAGAAAATTACTAGAGCTAAACAATGAATATAGTAAAGTTGTAGGATATAAAATCATCACACAGAAATCCCTTGAATTCCTATAGACTAACAATGAGAAAACAGAAAGAGAAATTAAGGAAACAATTTTATTCACTATTGCAATGAAAAGAATAAAATACTTAGGCATATATCTACCTAAAGAAACAAAAGACCTATATACTTATTTACCTATATACCTATACCTATTTCTCAAGCAATCTTGAGAAAGAAGAATGGAAATAGAGGAATCAACCTTCCTGACTTCAGGCTCTACTACAAAGTCAGTCATCAAGACAGTGTGGTACTGGCACAAAGACAGACATATAGATTAATGCAACAAAATAGAAATCCCAGAGGTAAATCCATGCACCTATGGACACCTTATCTTTGACAAAGGAAGCAAGAATATACAATGGAGAAAAAACCATCTCTTTAACAAGTGGTGCTGGGAAAACTGGTCAGCCACTTGTAAAAGAATGAAACTAGAACACTTTCTAACACAATACACAAATATAAACTCAAAATGGATTAAAGATCTAAACAAAAGACCAGAAACTATAAAACTCCTAGAGGAGAACATAGGCAAAACACTCTCTGACATCAACCACAGCAGGATCCTCTATGACCCACCTCCCAGAATATTGGAGATGAAAGCAAAAATAAACAAAAGGGACCTAATTAAAATTAAAAGCTTCTGCACAGCAAAGGAAACTATAAGCAAGGTGAAAAGACAGCCTTCAGAATGGGAGAAAATAATAGCAAACGAAGCAACTGACAAAGAATTAATCTCAAAAATATACAAGCAACTCCTGCAGCTCAATTCCAGAAAAATAAAAGACCCAATCAAAAAGTGGGCCAAAGAACTAAACAGACAGTTTTTCAAAGAAGACATACAGATGGCTAACACACACATGAAAAGATGGTCAACATCACTCATAATCAGAGAAATGCAAATCAAACCCACAATGAGGTATCATTTCACACCAGTCAGAATGGCTGCTATCCAAAAGTCTACAAGCAATAAATGCTGGAGTGGGTGTGGAGAAAAGGGAACCCTCTTACACTGTTGGTGCGAATGCAAACTAGTACAGCCACTATGGAGAATAGTGTGGAGATTCCTTAAAAAACTGGAAATAGAACTGCCATATGACCCAGCAATCCCACTGCTGGGCATACACACAGAAGAAACTAGAATCGAAAGAGACATGTGTACCCCAATGTTTATTGCAGCACTGTTTATAATAGCCAGGACATGGAAGCAACCTAGATGTCCATCAGACGAATGGATAAGAAAACTGTGGTACATATGCACAATGGAATATTACTCAGCCTTTAAAAAGAATACATTTGAATCAGTTCTAATGAGGTGGATGAAACTGGAGCCTATTATACAGAGTGATGTAAGCCAGAAAGAAAAACATCAATACAGTATAGTAATGCATATATATGGAGTTTAGAAAGAAGGTAACGATAACCTATTATGCGAGACAGCAAAGAGACACAGATGTATAGAGTAGTCTTTTGGACTCTGTGGGAGAGGGCGAGGGTGGGATGTTATGGGAGAATGGCATTGAAACATGTAAAATATCATATGTGAAATGAATTGCAAGTCCAGGTTTGATGCATGATACAGGGTGCTCGGGACTGGTGCACTGGGATGACCCAGAAGGATGGGATGGGAAGGGAGGTGGGAGGGGGGTTCATGATGGGGAACACATGTACACTCATGGCGGATTCAGGTCAATGTAAGGCAGAACCAGTACAATATTGTAAAGTAAAATAAATAAATTACATAATTATAAAAATAAAATAAAATGTTCATTATTTTGTTTTTTAAAAATTTTTTGAGTGGACCATTTTTAAAGTCTTTATTGAATTTGTTATAATATTGCTTCTGTTTTGTGTTTTTGGCCAGGAGGCCTGTGGGCTCCTAGCTCCCAAACGTACACTGCCTGCATTGGAAAACAAAGTCCCAAACACTAGACTGCCAGGGAAGTTATCATCTATATATTTTGTGTATTCATCTTACTTTATTCATTCCTGGAGTCATTCATATAGTGTGGAAAACCATAATGAGTCATTTTGATTTACATTTTTGTTTCTTTGGAAATTATGATTATGAAGGAGATGACTATGTCATACATGCCTCCATAATGTTTTCTCAGGACTGACTGACTAGCTGGAAGAATGAGTTGACCATTGGTCAGCCACAATACAGAGATACAAGATATATTTTATTTTCCCCAACTTTGTATACCTGGGGCTTCCAAATCCTTACTCAAGCTATATACTTTTCTTTAGCTCCCATTTCCTTACTTGTTTTTGTTTTGGTTCATCCTTATGTGTGCCCCCAAAGAAAGACAATGCCAAAGAATGCTCAAACTACCACACAATTGCACTCATCTCACACGCTAGTGAAGTCATGCTCAAAATTCTCCAAGCCAGGCTTCAGCAATATGTGAACCGTGAACTCCCAGATGTTCAAGCAGGTTTTAGAAAAGGCAGAGGCACCAGAGATCAAATTGCCAACATCCGCTGGATCATGGAGAAAGCAAGAGAGTTCCAGAAAAACATCCATTTCTGCTTCATTGACTATGCCAAAGCCTTTGACTGTGTGGATCACAATAAACTGTGGAAAATTCTGAAAGAGATGGGAATACCAGACCACCTGACCTGCCTCTTGAGAAACCTGTATGCAGGTCAGGAAGCAACAGTTAGAACTGGATATGGAACAACAGACTGGTTCCAAATAGAAAAAGGAGTACGTCAAGGTTGTATATTGTCACCCTGCTTATTTAACTTATATGCAGAGTACATCATGAGGAACGCTGGGCTGGAAGAAGGACAAGCTGGAATCAAGATTGCTGGGAGAAATATCAATAACCTCAGATATGCAGATGACACCACCCTTATGGCAGAAAGTGAAGAGGAACTCAAAAGCCTCTTGATGAAAGTGAAAGAGGAGAGTGAAAAGGTTGACTTGAAGCTCAACATTCAGAAAACAAAGATCATGGCATCTGGTCCCATCACTTCATGGGAAATAGATGGGGAAACAGTGGAAACAGTGTCAGACTTTATTTTGGGGGGCTCCAAAATCGCTGTGGAGGCTGATTGCAGCCATGAAATTAAAAGATGCTTGCTCCTTGGAAGAAAAGTTATCACCAACCTAGATAGTATATTAAAAAACAGAGACATTACTTTGCCAACAAAGGTCCGTGTAGTCAAGTTTATGGTTTTTCCCGTGGTCATGTATGGATGTGAGAGTTGGACTGTGAAGAAGGCTGATCTCTGAAGAATTGATGCTTTTGAACTGTGGTGTTGGAGAAGACTCTTGAGAGTCCCTTGGACTGCAAGGAGATCCAACCAGTCCATTCTGAAGGAGATCAATCCTGGGTGTTCATTTGAAGGACTGATGCTAAAGCTGAAACTCCAATACTTTGGCCACCTCATGTGATGAGTTGACTCACTGGAAAAACTTTGATGCTGGGAAGGATTGGGGGCAGGAGGAGAAGGGGACGACAGAGAATGAGATGGCTGGATGGCATCATCAACTCGATGGACATGAGTTTGAGTGAATTCAGGGAGTTGGTGATAGGGAGGCCTGGCGTGCTGTGATTCATAGGGTCGCGGAAAGTCGGACATGACTGAGCGACTGAACTGAACTGAACTGATGGATTCTGTTCACTATGACAGTAAACACAGTCCTAAACGCCATCTCATCTACTTTCAAAGGTACATTAATTAGTGTTCTAATTAGACTTTATTCCACATAGTATTTCTCTGCATGTTTTACAAAATCATATTATAACCTTTAGCTTATATGTTCTCTTTTTTTAAATTTAGAACAAAAATTTTTAATTAAAATAGATGTAATCCAGTTCAAATATAAAACAAGTCCAGAAGTTGCTAAACCTACAATTAGGTAATTGTGAGCACAATTAGCTACCATATGTTTGTTCTAAAGTATCAAGAGTTTCCCTATGTCACTAATTAGTTTCCCTATGTCACTAATTAGTTTCCCTATGTCACTAATACATAAAATTTTGCACTTTTTCAATTTGGCAATTAATTAAATCATGCAGTTAAATTATGCATGATAATTGGGCATAAAAAGAAAAAATGCAAATAGAGAAAACTTAGGAAAGGTAGCCCTCGTGAAGAAAATATTTTCTAGCCAGCTTTTTAAATGAAATTAATTTTGCAGTTAAGGGGAGCATTTGCTAGAAACTCTTTCCTTCTATGCTGCATGCCATGGCTTCCCCCAGGTATTCCTGGGGACTCAGGACAGGTTTGAGGCTCTCTGAAAACCTATCTCTCTGCCTGCTGAAAATTCCCCTTTTCTGCTTCACATTACAGAAGTCTCTGGGAAGTGACTTGTCATCTCTTCTAATACCCATTTTTTGTGATCTGGCTATAGGTATCAGGCACTGTTCTATGCACTCGAGTTACAGGAATGAAGAAAAATTACTTGCCTTCATGGAACTGACTGTTTAGAGGGAGGAGACAAGATAAATATACAAGTAAATGCACATGATTTTAGGTTGTGATAAATCCTAGTACAAGGAATAAAGTAGGAGAAGGACATAGAGATTGAGAATTGAAGCCTATTTTAGTGGTTGTTGGGAAAGAACTCTTTGAAGAAGTGATATTTGATCAGAGACCAGAAGGAAGTGAGGCAATAAATTAGGTAGATGTCTTGTGGGAAGAACTTTCTAAATGTAGAAAGCAAAGGGTGAAGCCCTCAGAGTGAAACCATGTTTGATTCAGTGACCAGTAAGAACACCAATGTGGCTGGAGCAAACAGGGTGAGGGGAAGAGTAAGATGAGTACAGAAGTCCTCTGGATCAACGAGGATTTTATAGACTACAGTAAGCACTTCTTTTGGATTTTATCCTGAGAGTACTGGGAAATCAAGGGAGGGTTTTGAACTGTACAAACAAATCACCAAATAGAGACGTTTTTATGGGGCCGGATACATGACCTCATCCAAGTGCAAGGGAGGCTCTGTCCCAAATTTCTGGTGACAGGGAAGGAGCATGTTTAACATGACTTAGCTTCTGGATTAGTTAACAACTACTCCACTATGGCATAGCAAATTACCCCCAAACCTAGTGGCTTAAGATATGTTTGTTAGCTCATGGTTGCTGTGGGTCAGGTATCCAGGCATGGCTTAGATGTAGTCTTTGCTTTAGAGTCTCTAATAAGGCTAACATCGTGGTGTTAATTGGGGCTGTAGTCTTATTTGAAGACTCAACCAAAGAAGGATCTGTTTCCAAGATCACTCACATGGGTAGGTAGCAAAATTCAGTTCCTTATAAGTTGTTGGAGTGAGGCCTGAGCTCCTCATGACCTGTTGACTGGAGGCTTCTCTTGGTTCCTCTTCATAGAGCATCTCACAACATGGCAGCAAGCAAGCAAGTGGCCAGGAGACAGTCACAATGACAAAGAGAAAAACAGAGAGCTAGCAAGATGAAATGGAGAAGGCAATGGCACCCCACTCCAGTACTCTTGCCTGGAAAATCCCATGGACGGAGAAGCCTGGTGGGCTGCAGTGCATGGGGTCGCGATGAGTCGGACATTACTGAGCGACTTCACTTTCACTTTTCACTTTCATTCATTGGAGAAGGAAATGGCAACCCACTCCAGTGTTCTTGCCTGGAGAATCCCAGGGATGGAGGAGCCTGGTGGGCTGCCATCTATGGGGTCGCACAGAGTCGGACACGACTGAAGCGACTTAGCAGCAGCAGCAGCAGCAAGATGAAATCCACAAGCCATAGTCTTTTGTAATCTAGTCATTGAAGTGTCATCCCATCACTTTTCCATCTTCTGTGAGAAACAAGGTACTATATCCAGCCCACACTTACAGGGCAGAGGATTGCACAGGTCATGAATACTTGGAAGCGGGAATCATAAGCTGCCTACAATATCCTTTATCTGCAGGGGGTTCTGATTGGCCTACAGAATTTGCAGTGTGGTTCACACCAAGGCCCAACCTGGCTCCAGCACGTGACTAGGAGCTAAGGACCTGGGACACAGTGAGCTGGAGTAAGTAAAAGGAGAACATAATATGTTTAAAACATTTTACAATATGTAGGAATATTGGCAGTCAGGAAAAAAGGAAGCAGGTACAACCAGAGTAGAAGGTTGAATTAACAACACTATTCTGGGCACATTCTCATCACAAGCCTATGCAAAGCCCTGCTTACATTTTTATTTATCTATGTCAAGGATTCATGCATTCCTTTTACTTTTTTAATTAAAAATTTTTTTTGGCCACAGCATGAGGCTGACAGAATCTTAGTTCCCTGACAAGGGATCAAACCCAGGCCCTGGCAGTGAAAGTGCCACATCCTAACCACTGGACTGCCAGGGAATTCCCTATGCATTCCTTTTTAAAATAACATATTTATTGTAATGTAATTCACATATCACAAATTCTCCCATGTGAATTTGTACAATTCCATGGTTTTAGTATACTTACAGAGTTGTGTAACCATCACTACAACCTAAGTTTACAACATTTTCATCACCCCAAAATTCCATAGCCATTGTCTGTCAAGTTCTATCTCCCCGTACTCCTGGCACCTGGCAACCATTAACTTGCTTTCTTTCTTTTCTAAAGTGCATTTTATTTATTTATTTTTGAGTTGAAGGATAATTGCTTTACAATATTGTGTTGGTTTCTGCCAAACATCAACATGAATCAGCCATAGGTATACATATGTCCCCTCCCTCTTGAACCTCCCTCCCACCTCCGTCCCCATCCCACCCATCTAAGTTGTTACAGAGCCCCAATTTGAGTTCCCTGAGTCAAACAGCAAATTCCTGTTGGCTATTTTATATGTGGTAACGCAAGTTTCCATGTTACTTTCTCCATACATCCTACCCTGCCCTTCCATAAGTCCCTGTGTCCATAAGTCTATTCTGTCTCCATTGATTTGTCTGTGCTAGATATTTCCTTTAAATAGAATCATGCAACATTTGTCTTTTTGTGTCCAGCTTATTTCATTTAGCATGTTTTCAAGGTTCATCCATGTTGTAGCAGGAATCAATACTTCATTTTATGATTAAATAAAATTACATTGTATGGATAAAGTGCATTTAAAAAGTTCATTCATCATTTGATGGACATTTAGATTTAGACTGACTGTTATGAATAATGTTGCTATGTGTGCACAAGTTGAGATTTTATATACATATGTATGCACACATATATACATATACCACATAAATACATAAAAACATATCTATAAAAGGAAAATTGCTGGGCCGTTGTGTACTTAATTTAACTGAGTAAAACTTGACTGCTCTCCAAATGGTTGGCCCTGTCCTGTATTCCCACAGCAAAACATGAAGATTTCAAAATTTCTCAGTTTTGTCAACACACTTGGTAATCTTTAGCTTTCTAATTTTTCTAGGCCAACAGGTGATATCACATAGATATTTTAATTTGCATTAATCAATTAGTAGGAACTTCTTCTACGTAGACTTTTAGTTTCTTCTTTTAAAAATGCCCTGTTTTTTTATCCTTTGTCCATTTTCTATTAAACTTCCTGTCTTTTTTGTAATGCTTTTAAAATTTTAGTCTTTGTTGGTTCTAAACATTGCAAATATTTTGGTCATTCTATTATCGGTCTTTAATTTTGTCTATGGTGTTTTTCATTAAACAGAAATCATAAATTTTAATATAATCAATTAATTTTCACCTTATATCTTTGGTTTTATGAGTCTTATTTAAGATCTCCTCTCCTCCAAGATAAACATTTTTATAATATCTTTTTAATTAATTACTTTTTAAAAATAATTATTCTTGAAGCAATCTGAGATTATCCTTCATAGAGGTTATTAGATGGGAACCTAGTTTGATTTTTCTGCCCATAATGAGACGATTTTCCCAGCATCACCTACCAAATAATCTATCCTTTCCCATAATCTGTGGTGTAACTTTTACTGTATCCTATGATTCTATTTACGCCTTGTTCTCCTTATTTATTCTATTTCATGGTCTACATCAATTTGATAGTCTCTAGCAATGCTTTAGCTTGACTCCATATGCGTTCCCCTTGGTCATTTTCTTCAGGGTTAGGAAAATAATCACTTTCCACCAAAAAAAAAAAAAAAAAAGAAAGCCAAGTTTGCAAGACAAACCTGAGAAGAAGCTCACCTGCTGAATTTAGTATAGACAGCACACCTTTGGGGAAGAATTAGGCACACTGTGAAGAATATCCACTCCAGTGTGCCATGAGTCCTAAGGAAAGGCTCCTTGTAGAGTTGAAGGCTCAGTTCAATTTCTAAGAACCTCCTCACTCTTTTTCATTCTTTTTAATTATAAAAAGTTTGTGGCCATTCCTTGTTCCATGAGGGAACCAGGAACTTGTGCTATAAATTGCTATAAATCAAGGCCTTTGATTCAGTTCTAAGTAATCCGGTGGCAACCAGATTTTCTCAAATAGCTTAATTAAATGATGCTTATTGTTAATTTACCCTAGCATCCCTTTAGTAGTCACAGGGATTTTTATTCAGTTCAGTTCAGTTGCTCAGTCGTGTCCGACTCTTTGCGACCCCATGAATCATAGCACTCCAGGCCTACCCATCCATCACCAACTCCTGGAGTTCATCCAACACAAATAATGAGAATAAAGTTGGTCTTGTTTGAAAGATATGGGGTTAGAGTATGTAATTGCCTTCAGGTGATTTCAAATAGAGTACTAGCATATATTTATATTATAATTATTTTTGTAGCCTCTAGTTAGCCATTGTAAATACTATCAACTGGGTTTTATAGTGATTTTGTGTCAGGTTTAAAGTAATCATAAGGATGTGTATATATTTTGCTCAAATATTTGATCTCCAGATGAATGAAGCCCACTCTTGGTACAAGCCAACTGTGGTTCATGGATGTGTGCAAGCAAAATATGGTATCTTTGTAGCTGGGCATAATTACCAACTTCCTATCCTCTTCTGCAATACACACCAGCTCCCAGTCCTAGACTTCTATTTTATCGTAGCAAATTTGTTATTGATATATAATTCATTTATTCTAAAATATACCCTTTAGAAGAGTACACTTTAATGGTTTTTCAGAGTATTCACAAGGTTGTACAAATACCACCATTATGTAATCCTAGAACATTTTGGTCCACTCCCAAAGAAACCCCTTACCCATTAACAGTTATTCCCCATTTTTCCTTCCCCCGGATACTGGCACCACTAATCTATTTTCTGTCTATATTTGTTTGCCTATTCTAGACAGTTCATTATAAGTGGAGTCTATTTTTATTGTGGTTAAATACACATAACATAAAAACTTTAACCATTTTAAGTGTACAGTTCACTAATGTAAAAGTACATTCATATTGTTGTGTAACTAATCTCTGGTGAAAGTTGTTCAGTCGTGTCTTACTCTTTACGATCCCATGGACTATATAGTGCATGGAATTCTCCAGCCAGAATACTGGAGTTGGAGGCCTTTCCCTTCTCCAGGCCATCTTCCCAATCCAGAGTTCGAACCCAGGTCTCCCACGTTGCAGGTGGATTCTTTACCAGCTGAACCAATCTCTAGAACTCCCTAAATCTTGCAAAACTGAAGCCCATAATTGACAATTTTCTGTTTCCTCTTTTTTCTAACCTCTGGCAACCCACCATTCATTCTACTTTCTGTCTATATAAATTTGACTACTCTAAGGATCTCATACAAGTGGAGTTATATAGTATATTTTACTTTGTGAGCACCTTATTTCACTTAGTGTAATGTTTTCAAGCTTCATCCATTTTGTATCATCAGTTAGAACTTCACTCATTTTTATGGCCCAATAAAAGAATGCTCAAACTACCGCACAATTGCACTCATCTCACACGCTAGTGAAGTCATGCTTAAAATTCTCCAAGCCAGGCTTCAGCAATACATGAACTGTGAACGTCCAGATGTTCAAGCTGGTTTTAGAAAAGGCAGAGGAACAAGAGATCAAATTGCCAACATCCGCTGGATCATGGAAAAAGCAAGAGCACTCCAGAAAAACATCTATTTCTGCTTCATTGACTATGCCAAAGCCTTTGACTGTGTGGATCACAATAAACTGTGGAAAATTCTGAAAGAGATGGGAATAGCAGACCACCTGACCTGCCTCTTGAGAAACCTGTATGCAGGTCAGGAAGCAACAGTTAGAACTGTACATGGAACAACAGACTGGTTCCATATAGGAAAAGGAGTACGTCAAGGCTGTATACTGTCACCCTGCTTATTTAACTTATATGCAGAGTACATCATGAGAAATGCTGGGCTGGAGGAAGCACGGGCTGGAATCAAGATTGCCAGGAGAAATATCAATAACCTCAGATATGCAAATGACACCACCCTTATGACAGAAAGTGAAGAAGAATAAAGAGCCTCTTGATGAAGGTGAAAGAGGAGAGTAAAAAATTTGGCTTAAGGTTCAACATTCAGAAAAATAAGATCATGGCATCCAGTCCCATCACTTCATGGCAAATAGATGGGGAAACAGTGGCTGACTTTATTTTTCAGGGCTCCAAAATCACTGCAGATGATGACTGCATACATGAAATTAAAAGATGATTGTTCCTTTGAAGAAAAGTTGTGACCAACCTATACAGCATATTGAAAAGCAGAGACATTACTTTGTCAACAAAGGTCCATCTAGTCAAGGCTATGATTTTTCCAGTGGTCATGTATGGATGTGAGAGTTGGACCATAAAGAAAGCTGAGCACCGAAGAATTGATGCTTTTGAATTGCAGTGTGGGAGAAGACTCTTGAGAGTCCCTTGGACTGCAAGGAGATCCAACCAGTCCATCCTAAAGGAGATCAATCCTGGGTGTTCATTGGAAGGACTGATGTTGAAGATGAAACTCCAATACTTTGGCTACCTGATGTGAAGAGCTGACTCATCTGAAAAGACCCTGATTGAGGGCAGGAGGAGAAGGGGATGACAGAGGATGAGATGGTTGGATGGCATCACCGACTCAATGGGCATAGGTTTGGGTGTAGTCCGGGAGTTGGTGATGGACAGGGAGGCCTGGCATGCTGCTGTTCATGGGGTCGCAAAAAGTCGGACACGACTGAGTGACTGAACTGAACTGAAGTGAGGTGGAGATAGTCCACTCTGAGTTTGAAATTCAGCTCTGTCTATTGGGACTAGTTATTTATCTTTCTTGGTCCTGTTTCTCTTTTCTGTAAAAAAGATGTTGAACCACACTCACATTAAATGTATGTGAAAAAAATCTACACGCATCTGGTACAGAACAGGTACACAGTAAATCTCCATTTATTTGTTTTTTGAGTCTTACCAACCTTTTAAAAATTGAAGGTTTACTAAAATTTCCTTTGAATTCAGCCCTTGAGTATTCCCTGTTAAGGTCCTCTGGTTTTTCATGACAGGTAACACAGAGAAAGTGGAGAATGCTCTGGTTACTTTTCTGGAGAGAAGAACATTTGGTTTTAAAAAGTGGCAGGGGTGGGGAGACATGAAACCCCTTTACGTTTCTGTATTTTTGAAGCTTCATGGTCTGAGACAAGCTGTGCAGCTTAAGTTGCTACAGTTGTCATGGAAGTGGTGTTTTCTTTCCATAGCAACGGAAGCTACAAATAATTAGATGAATGTGGAAAAAAAGATGACCAGAGGCAAAAGCTTGCCTCACTCACACAGTCTTTAGGCTCTGCACCCGAAGCCTATGCTTTTGGTTTCAGCTGTTCCAAGATGGCTAGCAACTGCCTTACAACAGAGAGGGGTGGAGTCCCATGGCTCTTTACTTGGGGAGGGGAAGTTAGCTCTAGGGGCTTATATCGACCACCTTAAAAAGATGGAACAGGTCAGTGATGGCCCAACTTGACTGAGGTCTCTCATAAAAAAGAAGAGACCAACAAGGCTGGACTTAAGTAGGGTAAGGCAAGGGAGGTGCCTAGGACACAGAGTTTAAGGAGGCTCTCAGTCTCAGGGTTGTGCAAGACTATATGGGTGTTTTGGAAATATGAAAGGTGGGATGCTGAAGCTGCTTGGAGGAGAAATTTATTTGACTTATTGTAGCATCAAATCTGGAAAAGGAAATGGCAACCCACTCCAGTGTTCTTGCCTGGAGAATTGCAGGGACAAGGGAGCATGGTGTGCTGCCGCCTATGGGGTCGCACAGAGTCAGACACGACTGAAGCGACTTAGCAGCAGCAGCAGCCAATCACACATTCAACTCACTCCCGCACCCCAACCTATCCTGTTCTTGCACCATGCTGAAAATTCCCATATGATCCCTGCCCTCTGGAGTTGCCAGATGATTGTGGTGGCATGAAAGAGGGTCAGAGGGAGAAGCCTTAAGCAAGTGAAGAAAGTGTCCTGACAAGGACAGAGATTGTACCACTGCAAGAGGCAGCAGACAGGAAGCTGGAAAGGAGGTGGCCTTGAGCCAGTTTGGGGAAGTGAAGATGAACTAACAACTATCAAGTCCAGTACTTGTCAAGCTAAGGGAAGCCCCCACTTCTCCCTGCCAGCCCCTGTCACTGGTTTGGGTGGCTGGAAAGGCCAGAGAAAGATAGGAGAGTTAAAGCATTGTCACAGTCCAGTGCAGAGGGTTACCATAAGGGTCCAGGGCAATGACTGGAATGCACTAGAATGGGAGGGTTCTTGTGGGCAGCATATTTATTTCCTTACCTAGGAACTTCCTGAAGAGTTGCTTATAGTTCGGGAGGCAGCTTTTGCCAGAGGTCCTTTTCTTTTCTTTCCTCTTTTTTTTTGGTAAAAAACAAATAAATACAAGCAAAAAAACCCAAGTAAAACTAGCTTGCTTTTATTTTTGGCACCTTAAATAAAGGTGCACTTTAAAAAAAAAATAAAAAAGACTGGCCTTGGGAAATTTTGATGGTGACCCATACTGCTACATGGAGCTCAACTCACTTGTAACTCCCCCAGATCCCTGACCACCTTGTGAAGCATGGGCATGCACACAGCATGTACCCATACGAGAGTCTTCTTAGATTCCAGTAAGAAGAAAATATGGTGTCCATGGCACAGAGCCAGAGACTCTCTGGTCAACTTGAACCAGAGTGTTCCCTCTTGCAGATGTCCCAGGAACATGTCCTTCTATTCTTTGTTTTCTTTTAAGCTAGATTATAAGTTTATTATAAAAGAATATACTCAGGAACAGCCAAGGGGAAGAGACGCATAGGACGGGTATGTATGAAGAGGGACCGCCTTGGTTAAGTTTCTCAGTATTTTTATTCTTTTTGATGCTATTGTAAATGGAATTGTTTTCTATTATGTCTTCTTAAGTCGGGTCTTTTATTGTTATGGAATCTTAGTCTTTATCTCTGGTAGTATTACTTGGTGTGCAGTTTACATCATCTAATATGAATGTAGCCATTTCATCTTTCCTTGTAATCACAGGAAATTCTAATGAATTTGCAGGCTATCTAGTTTTTCATTCTTTAACTTTTAAATACTCTTCATCTTTGTATTTAAATGTCTTCTCTGTAGAAAAGAGTAGAGGTCAGCCTTGCTTTATTTCTCCAGTCTGACAATTCTTATCTTCGAATTGAGGTTTTTAGACTATTTTCATTTAATGTACTTACTGACTTGCTCATGTTTAAGTCTATCTTTCTATTTATCAAGGATTTAGCAAGAGTTTCAGAAGCCCGTTCACCTTCTGTTTCAAAGCAACCTTTCTGTGGGGGCAAAATACATGTTGATATGATGAAGTGGAAGCAGCCTGGCCCAGGTTTGCCATCTGGGCACAGCGAGCTCTAGCCTTCAGACTCTGCACAATTCTTCTCACAGGACTCAGTGGGCCTCAGTGTATTCAGTTAGAAAGTAAGGATCTGGGCCAGACCATCTAGGAGGGCCAGCCTGGATGTGCCAGGGTCACCAAGGCAGGAGCCCCAGCAAGCTCCATACTCCCACTCACCCGCATCTCCCTTTGGAGCTTCACAAATACTCTGAAGGTGGAGAACATAGGTAATTTCCATGTTCTAAACTGATTCTTGTTGAGAGTAGAGGAAGAACAAAGCATAGGTGCTTAGCCTCTCTGGGAACATATTTCAACATCTTCCTTTTAGTTAATGATCTCCCAGAAGGGACCTATTTTTTTTCTTTCCATGGTTCCAATGTCAGAATACATCTCTTCCATAGTTTCTCAAATCAAAATAATTAGTAAAAGTTATAGCAAAGTTATAGATATAAAATAAGGTGTATATAATATCTCATTATGTATAAGGTCATTTCTCTGTCTCTCTCTCTATATATAAAACAAGATTATATATATATATATATATATATCTTCTAACTGTTGTGAAGTGAGGACAGAAAAGCATCCATTACAACTGAGAGGGTATTAGAGGAGGTGAGAACAGGCTTGGGTCTTCCTCAATAGACGTGGTGATTGGGAAGCTGACAGTATCTAGATCACACGTATGATGTGACGTGAACATTTTTTAGAGGCCGTGCTGGCTGCTGGGTGGAGAACAGTTTTGGAGAGGCTGAGAGTGTGGGAATTGAGGATTCTGGTTAAGAGTGCAGGTTAGAGCTGCTGACATGGACTAAAAAGGGGAGGCCAGTTCACACACCTTTTTTGCCTAAGGAACATTTTTAGTATCAGGAAGTATGACTCTGTTTCTGGAGCTTTTGCCAGGGAGCAACAACCATGCTCTACAGAAGATGCTTGGCATCTAGAAGCAGATGATGTTTCAGGAACATACTCCTGGCTTAATGGAGAATACAGTAGGTAGCAACATAGAGGCTGTCCATTTTCTACTTGATGGATAGAACTGAAAAGCATCAAGACATTAAAGGAAGATCCTTCCAGAATTCATCGATAGGTTTTTAAAAGTTCAAAATGAATTAAAATAGCACTCCTTAAATTCCTCTATGTATTTATCATTGAATTTTTTAAAAAGCAAAACAGACCATAATTCATTAAGGTATACCACTATAATATCATATCAGGAAAAATGGGGGGCTTATAATGGAATCTCCAATCACACACTGATCAGTATATTTCAGATGTAGTTGAAATATTACCACAGCTCCACAAAATGGCCTCTGAATGAACTGGAGATGGACGAGGGTGTGGGTGTCCTTACAGGACAGGAGTGACTTCATGTTGGTTGTGAACAAACATGTTATCTTTTCCTTTAAGAGATGTGAAAATGAGATAACTCCTTTGGGGATGAAGCAGACAACCAGAAGTTTGATGACCACACAGAGGTAAACCTTACATCACTGGGTTTTTCATCTTTCGGGGAATTTCTTTGGAGACTTCCATGAAATCTGGGGACTTGCTATAGAGGCTACTCATGACTGTCCTTTCTTTGCTGAGGAATGTCTAGCTACTTTCCGATATTGGCAGGTCCCCTGTGAGAAAGAGCAGACATAAGGTGATACCTCCAAGCAAGACCAGTGGAAGTTCCTCAAATCCTGTACATGCTGTGTTCAGGGGAGAATGGACACTCTCCCTGCTTCTGTGATTCCTGATGGGAGTTACAGCCTCACTGACAAGGGCCTCCTTCCTCCTAGACCCGGTGCCAGGCATTCTGCATGCATCATCCTAGCGAATCCTCCCAACTCTATGAGGCAGGGATGGATATATATATATATATAAAGATTGTTTTAGATGTGGACCATATTTGAAGTCTTTATTGAATTTTGTTGCAATATCGTTTCTGTGTCACGTTTCTGGTTTTTGGCCCCGGGGCATGTGGGATCTTAGCTCCCCGACCAGGGATCAAACCTGTACCCCCTGCATTGGAAGGCAAATTCTTAACCCCTGGACTATCAGGGAAGTCCTGGGGCAGGTATTATTTATTATTGGGCCATGCAGAGAAGGACACCATGGCTTCAGAGATGCTCTAGGACTGGGCAGGATTTACACTTAAGCCCAAATTCTCCTGCTCTGTTGCTGCTAATCCCTCTGCTTGGGAGTGGGGGAACGGGGGGGGAGTTATGCCTCGTTTCTGAGGAAGCTCTGCTGATGGTTATTAGTATGAATGCATTTAATAATGCCTCTCTTTTGAATGTTGTCTCTGACAACTCAGTACTAATTGCATAATTAAAGTTAATTAACGCTGATGATGTGCTCTACAAATGGCAAGCATTACATACATATGCTTGCTGTCATTGCCCCATTGCATGCCACCTGGCTCTGAAAGAATCCATTTGTTTAAGGATAAAAAGAACACGAAAGTTGGTGAAGATGGGACCTGAGTTTTCTTACCACCCCCGCCACCCCACACTATGCTTTAGGATTTGGGAATTGTTACACAAATGCCTGCTTCACTAAAGAGAGTTTTGCTGTATCATTTCCTGGTTATTTCAGGTGTCATGCCATGCCGAAGCTTTTCAACTTAAGAATTAGAGTTTGTTTGTGGTGCCTGAAAGGTGTAATATGGTTACAAATCAGAATGGTCTACTTAAAATACACCTCAGGAGGACTCATGCTGTTTTAAACTGAGTTCAGGAGCTTCTTTCTAAATTCCATAAATGTTTAGGATTTTTGTCTTTTAGTATGGAGAAAGGAATACATCCAAAGACTACCTCACTGAATGGGGACCCAGAATGGTTCACCTATACCCCTGAGTTTTACTGAGACATGATTCACAAATTAAAAATGCAATTTTAACATGATGTTTTGATATGTGTATATATTGTGAAACGATTGAGTGATCCAGTTTTGTTTTTTGTTTTTTTTTTGGCAGCATGGTTCTTCTTGTGGGGGTGGGAGAGGGGTGCTGTTTCTCGACCAGGAGGTGGAAGCCAGGTTTTGGTGGTGAAAGCACCAACCACTGGACTGCCAGGGAATTCCCTTGAGTGATCCAGTTTTGAAATCAGAAGGATTGCATTGGAGATAGAAAGCTCCGGAGAACGTTTTATGGAATATCCTCCTTGTCTGAAGGGCAAGGGTCATCCTCCTTATGAATTAAGTTTAAGATTAATGGTGTTGGTAACTTCAGATTTCCTTTGTTCATCCTGCACTGCGTGCTAGATCTGAATTAAAGTTGGCTTTCCATCTTTCAAATCACTGAAGGTCCTTTTTACTTCTCAGAAAATTGACCAGCTTGAGAAAACAACATGTAGTGTAAAATCTCCTTCTCAGTGAGGATTGTTCCATTCTGGAATGAGTTGCTGAGGGAGAATGGGGAATTGTCTTCCTTAAAGAATCTTTAGAAACAGGCTTAAGAAAACAGATCATGCAACATAGGGCAACCCTGCGAAGCTCTGGTGGGTGTCTCTTCAGGGAAAGGCAGGAAAGGAGGCAGGATTGGGGAGGGTGAAAGAAACCGTGCTGCCATTTAGATGGATGGTCACACTTTCAGTTCAGTTCAGTCCAGTTGCTCAGTCGTGTCCGACTCTTTGCGACCCCATGAATCACAGCACACCAGGCCTCCCTGTCCATCACCAACTCCTGGAGTTCACTCAAACTCATGTCCATCGAGTCGGTGATGCCATCCAGCCATCTCATTCTCTTCGTCCCCTTCTCCTCCCGCCCCTAGTCACACTTTGCTGCTAAGTCACTTCAGTCGTGTCCAACTCTGTGTGACCCCGTAGACGGAAGCCCACCAGGCTCCCCCGTCCCTGGGATTCTCCTGGCAAGAACACTGTCCATTCCGTTCCGTTCCGTCGCTCAGTCGTGTCCGACTCTTTGCGACCCCGTGGACTGTAGCCTAACCAGGCTTCTCCGTCCATGGGATTCTCCAGGCAAGAATACTGGAGTGGGTTACCGTTTCCTTCTCCAGGGGATCTTCCCGACACTGTACCTCAGGTCAAAACACCCTTCCTCAGTTGCTCTCCCTTTGACCTCTAGGGGTTCCTGGCACCACTGAGCTTGCCTGCTGAGCAGCCTCATCCTGATAGGGCTTGACACAGGGCTTGATGAGAGTTTGGTTCCACTAGTGCCACTCCAGTACTCTTGCCTGGAAAATTCCATGGGCGGATGAGCCTGGTAGGCTGCAGTCCATGGGGTCGCTAACGGTTGGACACGACTGAGCAACTTCACTCTCAGTTTTCACTTTCATGCATTGGAGAAGGAAATGGCAACCCACTCCAGTGTTCTTCCCTGGAGAATCCCAGGGACGGGGGAGCCTGGTGGGCTTCTGTCTATGGGGTCGCACAGAGTCGGACTCGACTGAAGCTACTTAGCAGCAGCAGCAGTGCTACAGCACCCCCTTTCGACTGGGATGAGACCTGAGCTTGTTCAGTTTCACTTGGAGCCCAGACTGGACTCGGAAGACCTCCACCTTCTGCTTCCACGCCTCTCACTGGGCGCTGCTGGCCGATAGTCCTAGAATCCAAGAAGGGAGGAGGGCCTGATGCGGAAGGAGTTTCCCTGGCGCTAGGTCTGTAAGTGGTCCCGGCGCCCCAAAACCTCACGTTCTTTGGGTGGAAATGCTCTGGACTTCACTTTGCACCCTGGGGGCCTCACTCCCTTGCGGGTTTCATTGTTTCAATAATCTGTCAGAGGCGGCTCTTTAGGTTAAACTTCAGGGCTTTTTTCGTGAGTATTGGGGGCCAAGGAGGAGCTTCAAGGCCTTTGCTCCGCCCACCTCTCATATAAACTCCTGCTCACAGTGAATCCGTTGTGCACATTCGCAGTGAACTATGGGAGCAGTGTGAACTGTGCCCCTGCAGGTAACGGCCACTCTGAGGGAAAAGGACTTGGGTGGCGGGTAACCATTTTGCTCCCTACTAGGGACTCTGTTGGCGAGACAGCGTCCCCTGGTCTTCCTTTTCCTGCACAACCCGGGAGAGAGGGCTGGTTGGAAGGTCAGTGGGGTGCCTCAGTGGGAAGCCTTGTATTTGGAGTCCTCTGTGAGGTCCCATCACAGGTGTCATGGTGGGAAACTCTGTGTGCCTCTTCGGAAATTTTGAGAAAGTTTCTAGCATCAACCTAAGTCTAGAAACATTTTTTTTTTTTTTGACATCAGTGAGTGAGGAACAGTCAGAGGCTTTCCTGGGCAGGTGGGCTCAGTAGGCCTCCATTAACACAGAAGACGTGGAATGGAAAGCCAGAGACCAGCTGACTTTAAGAGACAGAGAAGTTGTGTGCTGTGAGTCTGAACACTTTCTGATTTTGAGGGCCATGTTGCAAAGGTAGCTTTTCAAAGGATCCCCATGAGGGTTTTTGTTCGTTTTCTGTGGGTTTTTTAATATTAACTTTTTAAATATTGTAACATTTAAGTGGTTTTTAAAAATTGAAGTATAGTTGATTTATAACGTTGTGTCAGTTTTGTTTGTACAACGTAGTGATTCATTGTTTTTGCAGATTATACTCCATTATAACTTGTTACAAGATAATGGGTGTAATTTTCTGTGCTCTATGGTGTGGCCTTGTTGCTTACCTGGTTTATACATACTAGTTTGCCTCTGTTAATCCTATACTCCTAATTTGACTCTCCGCCCTCCCCTTTGGTAACCTCTAGTTTGTTTTCTATATCTGTGAATCTGTTTCTGTTTTTAAAATAAGTTCTTTTGTATCATTTTTAAGATTACACATATAGGTGATATCCTATGTTGTTTGTTTTTCTCTGTCTGATTTACTTCACTTGGTATGATAACATCCATATTGCTGAAAGTGACATTATTTCATTCTTTTTAAAGGCTGAATGATATTCCATTATACATATATATGTGTATATATACATATATATACACATACATATATATACAAACATACACATACATACATACACATACACACATACATATACATATATACATACATATACATGTATACATATACATATATACATACATATACATGTATACATATACATATATACACATACATATACATATATATTATACATATATATAAATATATATATACACACACACATATATACACCACATCTTCCTCATCCAATCATCTGTCAATGGACAGTTAGGTTGCTTCTGATGCTAAAGCTGAAACTCCAATGCTTTGGCCACCTCATGTGAACAGTTGACTCACTGGAAAAGATTCTGATGCTGGGAGGGATTGGGGGCAGGAGGAGAAGGGGATGACAGAGGATGAGATGGCTGGATGGAATCACTGACTCAATGGACATGAGTTTGGGTAAACTCCGGGAGTTGGTGATGGACAGCGAGGACTGGTGTGCTGCGATTCATGGGGTCGCAGAGTCAGACACGACTGGGCAACTGAACTGAACTGAACTGAACTGAACTGATGTCTTGGCTATTGTAAACAGTGCTGCTATGAACATTGATGTGCAAGTATCATTTCATATTAGTGGGCATTTTTGGTTTTTAGTTTTCGAATGTGCTGGCATAGGGATGTGTGTGTGTGAGTGTATCAACACTGAAAGCATAGAATGCCTGGCTACAGAAAATTCTTTCTTGTAAAATGGAGTAATACAAATATACAAATTGAAGTCACATCCATATACTTAAAAGCCTGTAGTATATGTGACTGAAGCCTTCATGAATATTAACAAATGTTCCTATCAGTTCAGTCGCTCAGTCGTGTCTGATTCTGCGACCCCATGAATCGCAGCACATCAGGCCTCCCTGTCCATCACCAACTCCCGGAGTTCACTCAAACTCATGTCCATCGAGTCAGTGATGCCATCCAGCCATCTCATCCTCTGTCGTCCCCTTCTCCTCCTGCCCCCAATCCCTCCCAGCATCAGAGTCTTTTCCAGTGAGTCAACTCTTCACATGAGGTGGCCAAAGTATTGGAGTTTCAGCCTCAGCATCAGTCCTTCCAATGAACACCCAGGATTGATCTCCTTTAGGATGGACTGGTTGGATCTCCTTGCAGTCCAAGGGACTCTCAAGAGTCTTCTCCAATACCACAGTTCAAAAGCATCAATTCTTCTGCGCTCAGCTTTCTTTATAGTCCAACTCTCACATCCATACATGACCACTGGAAAAACTATAGCCTTGACTAGATGGACCTTTGTTGGCAAAGTGATGTCTCTGCTTTTTAATATGCTATCTAGGTTGGTCATAACTTTCCTTCCAAGGAGTAAGCATCTTTTAAGTAAACAGGAACACTCCAAAGTAAAATAATAATAATTCAAACTTAAGTAAACAACTCAGTTTGAGGGAAATCTTTTATGGTTGGTAGAACAACTTATGTTAAATGATTTTATTGTCTTTAAATTGATGTTTTTAAAACTTCTCTTTCTTTGAGGAATATAGTCAAATTGGTTGATAGAGAGGACTCTCGAAAGTTTGAGTTAACTATTTCTCAAGAAAGAATGGCATTTTCTGGACCTTGTTATGTGGGGGAGGGCACTGGCTTGACAACTCATATGAATTTTTAAAATGGAATTTTCACTTACTAATGGGACTAGATGAGCTCAATATATAGGTAGAGAAGTTTAATTAATTATTTTCTCAGTGGTCCCTGACTTTATTATTGGCAAACACATACTGTCTTTGTTCTATAAATTCAAATTCTGCTTGTAAATAATGATATAGTTTACAATTTTGAAAGTCACACTACCATGAAGCCATGTGCCAGGAGTTTGAAAATGGGAATATCCAAAAAAAAATTCCCATGAAATGTGATCAGGTCGTGAATATTTTAAAACAGAGGTGCCTAGATGCCATCACAGCCAGGACTGATGTTGGCTACATGGTGGTGGTAACGAGGTTAGTGGCAAGCAAACTGGGAAAGTATGATTAAAGGTGCCAAGTAATTTGGAGGTTGTAAGCAATTAGGAGAAGCCAGGATTTGTAACATTTCAAGGAATTTTGCTCTTTCTCAGATGGAAACAAAACTTGAAAAAGGAGAGAATAGATAAGCTGTGAAATTTGTCAAGGCAGGGAAAGAAAGAGAAGAGAGAAAAAGGAGAGGGCAAGGTCTGTGTAGTTTGCTTGTGTTTTTCTGGGTGTTATTCAGCAGCGAATTACTAAGTTCTCTGACTGCAAAGCATGAAGAAGGAATTGGAAAGCAAGGATCATTTTCATCAAACTCATTAAGGAAATGTTGCACTATTATTTTCAACCTATTTCTTTGAACAAAACAAAATAAGAGGATCAACGTTTCACATAGTGACTCACCCTTCAAAAGAGTATGATTTTTTTCCTTGTTTTAATTTTAAATGACTGGTGAGGAGCCTCAGAGTTCTAATTGCTTGATGTTGGGAGAGCAGTGTGAATAGGCAGACCAGTGAGTCATCCAGGTGTCTGGATGGGGCAACTGGGGTTATTTTATGTGTAACTGAATTAGAAGAAGAGGCCTTTTGCTTGTATATTTCAGTGGCTCCAGGTGTTCCCTGCAGGGAACCTTGGGTGGTGGGTGAGGCCAGTGGCGGGTGGGGGTATTGAGCTAAGGAGTGATAGTTCACTTTTCTATTCTTACCTGGCTGTTTTTCTACTAAATGATTTTCTTTTTGGTCCTTGCTTTGTGAATGTTGCTATTTCTATCAGGAAAATACATTTTTAAACAGTGCTATGAAAGGTTTTGATGTGCAGTGTATCTTCATAGGTAAATGAAATAGCAAAGCAATAAATTTCTCCCATTAGTTGCTCTTAATGGAACAAACACCTACTTATTCTCCCTTATTTTGAAATGAGTTGCTTAATTCTGAATATCATGGTAGAGGAAATTCTCAGGCTGAAAGTCCATCCCAGACAATGGAAAGACCTCTTAGTAGGTCTTTTCCAAACCAGGGCTGCAGGTGGACAAAGGAGAAAATGTCATTTCTTGAGTAATCACAGATCCCTCCTGCTTTATAAAATTAAGCAATTCTGCTGTCAACTAGGTAGCCAGTTTATTTTAATTACTCCGGAAGGCTTCCCTGGTGGCTCAGCTGGTAAAGAATCCATCTGCAATGCAGAAGACCTAGGTTCGATTCCTGGGTTGGGAAGATCCCCTGGAGAAGGGAATGGCCACCCACTCCAGTATTCTGGCCTGGAGAGTTCCATGGACTGTAAAGTCTATGGGGTCGCAAAGAGTCAGACATGACTGAGCGACTTATAATTAAAAATCATGAAGTGTGATATCTCTGGCTTTGTTCTTGGACTTCCCCTATAGTTCAGCTGGTAAAGAATCCATCTGCAATGCAGGAGACTCCGGTTCGATTCCTGGGTCGGGAAGCTACCCTGGAGAAGGGATAGGCTACCCACTCCAGTATTCTTGGGCTTCCCTGGTGGCTCAGATGGAAAAGAATCTGCTTGCAAGGCGAGAGACCTGAGTTCGATTGCTGGGTTGGGAAGATCTCCTGGAGGAGAGCATGGCAAATGGGTCTTCTCTTGTGGCTCAGATGGTAAAGAATCTGCCTACAATGCGGGAGACCCAGTTCTGATCCTTGGGTCAGGAAGATCCCTTGGAGAAGGGCATGGCTACCCACTGCAGCATTCTTGCCTGGAGAATTCCATGGGCAGAGGTGCCTGGCAGGCTACAGTCCATGGGGTCACAAAGAATTGGACGTGACTGAGCAACTAGTCAAGGCTATGGTTTTTCCGGTGGTCATGTATGGATGTGAGAGTTGGACTGTGAAGAAAGCTGAGCACTGAAGAATTGATGCTTTTGAACTGTGGTGTTGGAGAAGACTCTTTAGAGTCCCTTGGACTGCAAGGAGATCCAACCAGTCCATCCTAAAGGAGATCAGTCCTGGGTGTTCATTGGAAGGACTGATGTTGAAGATGAAACTCCAATACTTTGGCCACCTCATGCAAAGAGTTGACTCACTGGAAAAGACTCTGATGCTGGGAGGGATTGGGGGCAGGAGGAGAAGAGGATGACAGAGAATGAGATGGCTGGATGGCATCACTGACTCCATGGACATGGGTTTGAGTGAGCTCCAGGAGTTGGTGATGGACAGGGAGGCCTGGCGTGCTGTGATTCATGGGGTTGCAAAGAGCCAGACATGACTGAGTGACTGAACTGAACTGAGCGACTAACAGTAAGTTTATATGATAGACATGAACAGTGATCACATTTAAGAATAAATACTGTCAACAAAAGTGCTTGCTCTAGAAAACAGTCCAGTTGTGTCTGAAGTACCTAGTCTTGTTTTGTTTATTTCTCCAGCTGTTCTAGAAGAAAAGGAAGGATTGAGGCATGGCCACATCAGACCTCCAAAGAGGATCCTTTCATGAAATTCCAGGGAATTGTTGGAAAACACTTGACCCATGACTTTAAAAGTCCTTGGGCTGGTGTGGCCAGGTGAGAGAGGCCTTTGGACTTAGTGATGAGAAGGCCTGGGCACCGACCCCTCATCAGTCATTCAGTGCACAGGGAGATTCCTGCCTCTGAGCCTGGGCCTGACACTTGTGGGAAGGGGTGGGAACTGGACCCTTCCATTGTCCCAGAGCAGACTGAGCTGGAAATGAAGAACCAGAGTCCTTGAGGTTTCTGTGGACTCTTAGTGGCTTTGAGATGATGGCTCTGATGTGGGAAAACAAAGTCATACCTACTTGCTCTAGCTGTAAAAACTGGTCTTTCTGTCATGTTCTGGTGACTTATGTTGTGTCTGAATGACCATAGGTTCAAGCCACGTGTGGCTAAGGTTCCCACTGGGTTTGCAAGGTGATGATCTCAAAGCATCAGTCTCTTGAAAAGTGAAAGTCGCTCAGTCCTGTCCGACTCTTTGTGACCCCATGGGCTATACAGTCCGTGGAATTCTCCAGGCCAGAATACTGGAGTGGGTAGCTAGCTTTTCCCTTCTCCAGAGGATCTTCCCAACACAGGGATCGAACCCAGGTCTCCCATATTGTAGGCAGATTCTTTACCAACTGAGCTATCAGGGAAGCCCAGGAGCCAAATAATTGTCAGGTTTTGTAATAGAGCACATAAACCTCCTTGGAAGTAGGTCTCCTCATTTAGACTCTGCAAGGAAATATTTCATTTTCCCTTTGCCATTCATTATCAAGAGCTTAAGAACTCTGTCAGGCTTTTCCAAAACATTACATGAATATTAAATTGACTTACAAATATTGTTTATGAGAAATATAATATTGTTCTTTCTTCATTTAAAAAAAATTTTGACTGCACCCTGCAGCATGTGGGATCTCAGTTCCCCCAACCAAGGATCGAACCTGCATTCCCTGCATTGGAAGGCGGAGTCTTAACCACTGGACCTCCAGGGAGGTCCCTGAAAATATTGTTCATGTTGTTTGATACATTTGGAGTCTGTCCTGACTCATGTCTAACAAATGCCCCAGGAGGGAAGGATACTTTGAGGGTTGATGAGTTTTTCTTCTGATTCTATTTCTAATGATTGGGCATGCTATATAAGTAACAGGTTGTTCTTTAATTGTAGAGTGAGCATGACCACTAATAAATGTACTCCATATTTACATATACAAGTGGCACTGCTGGGAGGGCAAGGAGCTAAGGGCAGTCAGCCTTTCATATGCTAATGCCTGAGCTCAAGGCACACTAGGTATTACTCAATCAAGCTAATATTTAGCTTTGGAAATTAAAGCATAAATTCATGAATTTGATTAGCGTTCTTTCTCTTCATTGCTGTTTAACCATAATATATGTATACGCACAATGTTCCAAGATTTTTCCTTTTTGTTTTTAATTTTTAGCAATGTATGTTTTACTTACTACAGTATTTGTTGAATTCGTGAAGGCTGTTGTTTTTCAGGAGGAAGCCAAGAGGTGTTGAATTTCCAGTGTATCTTCTTGCTGTTTGTCTCCTTATTAATGTGAACCTTAGACTTTCCATGGAACTGCCCCTCCTTTATGATATCTGATGCTCTCTAGAATGACTGTATGGGTTTGTGGCATCGGGGCTTTAGCATTATTTTGTAGGTACTCAGAGATGGAAGGTGACTTGCCTAAGGTCACAAAACTACTGCAGAGCTAGGACTGGATGCTAAGCATTGACTTCAAGAATGTTTTTAATTTCCACTTTTTAAAAAATTTTTATTGAAGTATAGTTGATTGCAATATTATATAAGTTTCAGGTGACAACACAGTGATTCAATATGTTTACTGATTATACTCCATTTAATGTTATGATAAAATATTGGCTATATCCTCTGTGCTGTATCTTGTAGCTTATTTATTTTAGACATAGTAGTTTGTACCTCTTAATCCCCTACCCCTTTTTGCCCCTCCCCCTTTCCTCTCCCTACTGGTAACCACTAGTTTGTCCTCTGTATCAGTGAGTCTGTTTCTGTTTTGTTACATTTGTTCACTTGTGATTTTTAGGTTCCACATATAAGTGAGATCATAGAATATTTGTCTTTCTCTGTCTGACTTACGTCACTAAGGATAATACCCTCCAGGTGCAGGAGTGAGCAAGCCTTTGTGCACACTCTTCAGGAGCAGAGTCTAAGTTTCCTGCAGCCCACCTGTAAGTCCCACTGGTTTTCGAACCAGCTAAGAGGTCTTTGAACAGCTCACTCCCCAGGGAGGCTCTCTGAGTGCCCAATGTCCCCGTCTTCTCCCATGTCTCCTCCTAGGGGAATGGGTCCCAACATGCTCGCTTCTTTTCCCTTCCTACCTGACTTCCTGTGGATATGTATGGCCTTAGGCATAGAAGAGTCTTTCTGCTGGTGTCCTGTTTGTTTCAGTGAGGACTGCTCTGCATGTAGATGTCACCTTGATGTGTTTTTGAAGGGAAATGAGCTCCACATCCTCCTACTCCACCATCTCGATGATTTGTTTGATTTCCACCAGTTTTGTGATCTTGTTAAGCCACTTGGGGGCTTCCCTGATAGCTCAGTTGGTAAAGAATCCGCCTGCAACGCAGGAGACCCCAGTTCGATTCCTGGGTTGGAAAGATTCACTGGAGAAGGGATAGGCTACCCACTCCAGTATTCTTGGGCTTCCCTTGTGGCTCAGCTGGTAAAGAATTCGCCTGCAATGTGGGAGACCTGGGTTCGATCCCTGGGTTGGGAAGATCCCTTGGAGAAGGGAAAGGCTACCCACTCCAGTATTCTGGCCTGGAGAATTCTATGGACTCTATAGTCCATGGGGTCGCAAAGAGTTGTACAGAACAGTGTCTTTCACTTTCACTAAGCCACTTGAGTAGTAATTTTTAAAGTGTGGACTAAAGCAATTTTTGTTTTGTTTTGTTTTTTGGCTTGCTATATTTTTTGGGCTCCAAAATCACTGCAGATGCTGATTGCAGCCATGAAATTAAAAGACACTTGCTCCTTGGAAGGAAAGTTATGACCAACCTTGATAGTATATTAAAAAGCAGAGACATTACTTTGCCAACCAAGGTCCGTCTGGTCAAGGCTATGGTTTTTCCCGTGGTCATGTATGGATGTGAGAGTTGGACTGTGAAGAAAGCTGATCGCCGAAGAATCGATGCTTTTGAACTGTGGTGTTGGAGAAGACTCTTGAGAGTCCCTTATACTGCAAGGAGATCCAACCAGTCCATTCTAAAGGAGATCAATCCTGGGTGTTCATTGGAGGGACTGATGCTGGGGCTGAAACTGCAATACTTTGGCCACCTCATGCGACGAGTTGACTCACTGGAAAAGACTCTGATGCTGGGAAAGGTTGGGGGCGGGAGGAGAAGGGGATGACGGAGAATGAGATGGCTGGATGGCATCACCGACTCTGTGGACATGAGTTTGAGTGTACTCCGGGAGTTGGTGATGGACAGGGAGGCCTGGCGTGCTGTGATTCGTGGGGTCGCGGAGAGTCGGACACGACTGAGCAACTGAACTCAACTGAACTGATACTCTAACTTCAAATCTCCCATTTGGGAAAATGAACTTGTAAGTCAGTTGTTTCTTCATAGAAAGCAATACATATATCCCTTAGTCTAGGCATAAGTTGTGGAAAGCTTCATTTTCCTTCTTAGGCTGGGTCAAGACCACTTTGAAACATTTCTGGGTACCATGCAGACAGAGCTTAGTTAAATCTGTCTATTCTTTGCCTTCTATAGTATCAGCTCTGTCTGCCGATCTTCTCAGGATACTTAGGTGCGAGCTCTGCTGTATGGCAAGGACCACACAGTGCTTGGAAATAAGAACACTTGAAAGTCACAGGCAGGAGTTGCCTGGGAAACAAGGGTCTGTCTTCACAATTTGAGTTGAAATTCATAAACAAAGTCAGTCAACATGAAGACTCTGGAAACTCTCAGTGCGAGCTATTTCATTTTTCTGTGCATTCCACAAGAAGCAAGTGGGAACCTTTTGTGTAAAGTTCCAGCACATGTGATCCCAGAAGGTATTTGAAGTGTATTGAGCAGGGAGGATATTGCAGCTTTCAGCCAAGGCATTCACTGAGCATCCCTTTCATGTGGCCATGTCTCAACCATCGGCACCGAGAAAAGGATTGTGTGAGAGTGGAGTTGGGAGGAGGATGTCTGGTGTGGGCACAGCCAAGAGTCAGCAACAATGAGGGAGATGATTTTAAGTGAGGAGGTCTACAGTTTTTCGTTCAGGAAATGGAAGGTTTCTTTGGCCCCTCTTCCTAATTCGAGAACTGTGTAGCTAATAAATTAAGAATTAATAAATTTACTAAAGTTTTATGTATTTTTAAATTTTTCTCTGGAGAAGGAAATGACAACCCACTCCAGTATTCTTGCCTGGGAAATCCCATGGATAAAGGAACCTGGTGGGCTACATACAGTCCATGGGGTTGCAAAAATGTCAGACATGACTGAGCCACTTTCACTAAGTATTGAAGTGTTTATTTTAGTAATCTTACTAAAAATCAAAATGTCATTTGTCCTTAGCAATTTTATTTAAATATCTTAAAAATAGCCAAATAAATTCCTCATTGAGTGACATAAACAGGCATATTCTGTCATCTCTTAATTTCTCAAAATCATGATACAAATAAGTGGCAAAATTATAGAACATTAACATTGTCATAACCAACTGATAGTTCATCCCAGAAGGTTGTATTTCTAAAAAAAAAAAAAGACACCATAGTTAATAAAAAAAGATTTTAAGACAATGAGAATGATCTGCCAAAGAGAAATTAATAAACATATAATAGAATAATGAGTCAGTTTTATAAACTAAAAATAATATAAAGTGATTAGAGAAAACATAATGGTAGATAAGAGGAATAAAGTAAATATTATTTTTATTTTCTGGGTTATGAAAAACTGTTTAATAATATTCTTATTCAGTTGTTGCATTTTCCTTCCAAAATCAACATGTCAACAAACATATGCCACTTTTTTAAGGATACTTTTGAATTGTAGTTAAATAGTATTCCTTCTAAGTTGAACAACTATTCTAAGTTCTGAAAATCAAAAATGAAAAAGGTTTTTGAACAACTAAACATTTTCAAAAGTAAAACCTAAGATGCTTATTTGGAATAGGTTATGTTTTGATGTAATAAAAATACTTGTATGGTTTTTACATCTTTTGTGTGATATTGGCACATAATTCATATATTGACCTTAAATTATTTTTGTTGCATATGGGTTTTCATTAGTGAATATGACCCCCTTTAAAAAAATGTTCAACAGCTTCTGGGAGACAATTTCCCTGTTTTTTTGGGTAAGGCAGCCTAGTATACACAGAAGAATGGACTAAGATTCAGGAAAACTGGGGATTGGGTTGGGGAATTACCTTAAGGCAAGGGAATTAAAATAAATTAGGAGAAACCACTATACTTCGAAACGGCTTATTATTTCTTAGTTGAATAATAGAGATCAGTCAGAGAACAAATTGTATTTCTAGAATTGTCAAAGCTACCTTGAAGAAGACTGGGAAGAAATTATCTGAAACGACAGTATTTGCCTCTGAGTGATAGAATTCTGTTTGCCTTGAGTCTCTGCTCTATTTTGTAAATCTAACAGTCTCAAAAAGAGGAAAACGAAAATCAGGTTTCTTTTTAAAAATTTGAAATCGCAAAAGAAACCAGAAACCTGGCTCTTTCCCAGCGTTCTAATGGGAAATTATATAGAGTGCCACAAAACTGTCAAAAGGGCTGCGCCGTGCTGATAGATTTTGATCTCTTCAGGAAGTATTGTAGGGAATGGCAGGTCCCTCAGCCCCTCTCCTCTGCAGAGATCAGGCTCCCGGACCTTTGTCTTGAGTGGCGAGAGCACCCAGCATGCAGCCACGTGCACCAGCAATGGTCTGTACCTCGTGGAGCACCTTTGGGGGCTGAAGCTGACAATTGTTCTGCCTCTGATCGGGTAAGCTGTCCAGCCTGTGGGCTGCCAGCTGCCTGAGCTTTACGAAAAGGAGGCGGGTCATTCCTTCTTTCACTGGATTGTCAGCTGAATAAAGCGGCCTGCCACATCCTGCGCACAAAAGCTCTCCATTAGGATTACGCTGCCAGGTTGGAGAATGGCCCTTTCAACACTGCAGGGCCTCCAAGAGGGGCTGTACTCTGCTGACCACCTTTATGCAAATCCCTCTTCTTTGTCCAGAGGCCCCATGACGGAGGCCAACTAAGCCTTTCTGGGTGGATAGGCTCCGTGCAGGGCTGGGAGGGAGCTTGCCCAGGTTAGGTGTTTCTAGGAAGAAAAGCACAATGTTTTGTAAAATGCTAGTGTTAATAAATTGAACACTGGGAAGAAAAACATCTTCTTATATTTTGAGATGTTATTGATTAGGAACAAGTGATTCCTCAGATGGAACAGATGGAAGTGGTATAGAGTCTGGGAAGGCAGAAATTATGGTGCTCTGACATGCAAAACTGATAACATCTGTATGTGCTTTTGCTAGTTCTCTCCTGGTTTCTTTCCTGATCCTGGGCTTCTTCCTCCTCCCTCCAGGGTGGAGAAGCTGCCTGGTCTCCTCACTTGCTTGGGTTATCTTCTCTCCCCTGGTTGCTGCTCACCCCCTCCATCCTTCTCACTGAATATTTCCAAGGTTTTATTTTCCCTTCCACTCCCTTGGAGCACACATAGTGATGCGTCAAATTTCAAATGTTTTTTTTTTAATTATTTATTTTAATTAGAGGATAATTGCTTTACAGTATTGTGATGGTTTTTGCCCTCCATCAGTATGAATCTGCATAGGTGTACATGTGTCCCCTCCATCCTGAACCCCCCTCCCATCTCCCTTCCCACCCTGTCCCTCCAGGTTGTCATGAAGCACTGGCTTTGAGTGCCCTGCTTCACACATCAAACTTTCACTGGTTATCTATTTTCCATATGGTAATGTATATGTTTCAGTGTTATTCTCTCAAAGCATCCCACCCTCTCCTTCTCCCCTTTGTGTGTGTCTTGTAGAATGGACTAGAAGAGATCACCAAGTGATGCATCCAACTATTGCTCTTATCTGTCTACATGGTCAGATTGATCATTCTTGTCAAATAGAGAGTATGTTTTCTTGCATGTTTCATTGATGCCTAAACGTGCAAGAGAACCCGCAGTTGGTGATTTTTCTTTTCAGACTCTTCCATAACCCAGTCTCCCTCCAGTAAAGGATACCTTTGGCCTTGTGACCTTCAGCCACTTCAGCCCCTTACTGCCGCAGGCCCGTAGTGGCAGTGTCACTCACCTCTGCCTTGTAACTCATTCTTTGTCTTTTCTCCTTTTCACCTGCCTCCTTTATACCATGTCGGAAATCCATTCTCTCTTGCAGCTTTCTTCTGTTCCTTCTGCTGACCTCCTAAACTCAAGCGTTTCTTCAGCCTGTCCACTCAGCTCCTGGCATCATCTCTCTTAAAGTTGACTTGATTCTATCAGTTCCTTCTCAGAAATTTGCTATAGTGCCCAGTTAGCTTACAAATTAAATTAAAATGTTAACATCTTCAGTTAGAGAACATAACTTATTTGAGAGCATCAGTTTCCCTATTTAATTCTTATACTTTTCAATATTCTACCTTCTCTTCTCTATTTTTAGATAATTATTTTGCAGTTATGTAGCTCTGAAATAAGTATTGTTTCTCTGTAGGTCTTTTAGCTTTAAGACTGACAATCAGTTCAGTTCAATTCAGTTGCTCAGTCGTGTCCAACTCTTTGTGACCCCATGAATCACAGCATGCCAGGCCTCCCTGTCAATCACCAACTCACGGAGTTCACTCAAACTCATGTCCACTAAGTCAGTGATGCCATCCAGCCGTCTCATCCTCTGTCGTCCCCTTCTCCTCCTGCCCCCAATTCCTCCCAGCATCAGAGTCTTTTCCAGTGAGTCAACACTTCGAATGACGTGGCCAAAGTACCGGAGTTTTGGCTTTAGAATCAGTCCTTCCATTGAACACCCAGGATTGATCTCCTTTAGAATGGAGTGGTTGGAACTCTTTGCAGTACAAGGGACTCTCAAGAGTCTTCTCCAACACCACAGTTCAAAAGCATCAATTCTTCGGCAATCAGCTTTCTTCACAGTCCAACTCTCACATCCATACATGACCACTGGAAAAACCATAGCCTTGACTAGACGGACCTTGGTTGGCAAAGTAATGTCTCTACTTTTTAATATGCTATCCAGGTTGTTCATAACTTTCCTTCCAAGGAGTAAGTGTCTTTTAATTTCATGGCTGCAATCACCATCAGCAGTGATTTTGGAGCCCCCAAAAATAAAGTCTGACACTGTTTCCACTGTTTCCCCATCTATTTCCCATGAAGTGATGGGACCAGATGCCATGATCTTTGTTTTCTGAATGTTGAGCTTTAAGCCAACTTTTTCACTCTCTTCTTTCACTTTCATCCAGAGGCTTTTGAGTTCCTCTTCACTTTCTGCCATAAGGGTAGTGTCATCCGCATATCTGAGGTTATTGATATTTCTCCCGGCAATCTTGATTCCATCTTGTGCTTCTTCCAGCCCAGCATTTCTTATGATGTAATCTGCATATAAGTTAAATAAGCAGGGTGACAATATACAGCCTTGAGGTACTCCTTCCCTATCTGGAACCAGTCTGTTGTTCCATGTCCAGTTCTAATTGTTGCTTCCTGACCTGCATATAGGTTTCTCAAGAGGCAGGTCAGGTGGTCTGGTATTCCCATCTCTTTTAGAATGTTCCACAGTTTATTGTGATCCACACAGTCAAAGGCTTTGGCATAAAGCAGAAATAAAACAGAGATAGATGTTTTTCTGGAACTCTGTTGATTTTTCCATGATCCAGCAGATGTTGGCAATTTGATCTCTGGTTCCTCTGCCTTTTCTAAATGGCAAACCACTTCAGTATTCTTGTCTTGAGAACCCCATAAACAGTATGAAAAGGCAAAATGATAGGATACTGAAGGAGGAACTCCACAGGTCGGTAGGTGTCCAATATGCTAGTGGAGATCAGTGGAAAAATAACTCCAGAAAGAATGAAGGGATGGAGCCAAAACAAAAACAATACCCAGTTGTGGATGTGACTGGTGATAGAAACAAGGCCCAGTTCTGTAAAGAACAATACTGCATAGGAACCTGGAATGTTAAGTCCATGAATCAAGGCAAATTGAAAGTGGTCAAACAGGAGATGGCAAGAGTGAACACTGACATTCTAGGAATCAGTGAACTAGAATGGACTGGAATGGTGAATTTAACTCAGATGACCATTATATCTATTACTGTGGGCAGGAATCCCTTAGAAGAAATGGAGTAGCCATCATGGTCAACAAAAGAGTCCAAAATACATACTTGGATGCAATCTCAAAAACAACAGAATGATCTCTGTTCATTTCCAAGGCAAACCATTCAATATCACAGTAATCCAAGCCTATGCCCCAACCAGTAACGCTGAAGTTGAACAGTTCTATGAAGACCTACAAGACCTTTTAGAACTAACACCCAAAAAAGATGTCCTTTTCATTATAGGGGGCTGGAATGCAAAAGTAGGAAATCAAAAAACACCTGGGGTAGCAGGCAAATTTGGCCTTGGAATACAGAATGAAGCAGGACAAAGATTAATAGAGTTTTGCCAAGAGAATGCGCTGGTCATAGCAAACACCCTCTTCCAACAACACAAGAGAAGACTCTACACATGAACATCACCAGATGGTCAACACTGAAATCAGATTGATTATATTCTTTGCAGCCAAAGATGGAGAAGCTCTATACAGTCAGCAAAAACAAGACTGGGAGCTGACTATGTCTCAGATCATGAACTCCTTATTGCCAATTTCAGACTTAAATTGAAGAAAGTAGGGAAAACCACTAGACCATTCAGATATGACCTAAATCAAATCCCTTATGAGTATACAGTGGAAGTGAGAAATAGATTAAAGGGACTAGATCTGATAGATAGAGTGCCTGATGAACTATGGACGGAGGTTCATGACATTGTACAGGAGACAAGGATCAAGACCATGCCCATGGAAAAGACATGCAAAAAAGCAAAATGGCTGTCTGGGGAGGCCTTACAAATAGCTGTGAAAAGAAGAGAAGCAATAAGCAAAGGAGAAAAGGAAAGATATAAGCATCTGAATGCAGAGTTCCAAAGAATAGCAAGGAGAGATAAGAAAGCCTTCCTCAGCGATCAATGCAAGGAAATAGAGGAAAACAACAGAATAGGAAAGACTAGAGATCTCTTCAAGAAAATTAGAGATACCAAGGGAACATTTCATGCAAAGATGGGCTTGATAAAGGACAGAAATGGTATGGACCTAACAGAAGCAGAAGATATTAAGAAGAGGTGGCAAGAATACACAGAAGAACTGTACAAAAAAGATCTTCTCGACCAAGATAATGACAATGGTGTGATCACTCACCTAGAGCCAGCATCCTGGAATGTGAAGTCAAGTGGGCCTTAGGAAGCATCACTACGAACAAAGCTAGTGGAGGTGATGGAATTCCAGTTGAGCTATTTCAAATCCTGAAAGATGATACTGTGAAAGTGCTGCACTCAATATGCCAGCAAATTTGGAAAGAAGAGAAGCAAATTTGGAAAACTCAGTCCAGTGGCCACAGGACTGGAAAATGTCAGTTTTCATTCCAATCCCAAAGAAAGGCAATGCCAAAGAATGTTCAAGCTACCACACAATTGCACTCATCTCACATGCTAGTAAAGTCATGCTCAAAATTCTCCAAGCCAGGCTTCAGCAATAACAACAATAAAAATACCCAACACAGTGCCTTGCCCATAGTTGATAACTATTTGGGATACAAACAACTAACTAAATCCATGGAAGCATTTGAAATTGCTGAAGACATGTCAATTTGCCCAGAAAACGGAAGCATAGGACTAATGTCCTGAAAACAGAATTCTTGCTCCCTTGGTAACTTCTTGTGAAGTCAAATAGATTGAACCTTAAGAAATATGGACCAAGAGTGGCCTAAAATACTCCAGTGTAATATGTATCAGGTTCTTGACTCAAATTCAGTATTTCTGTGAGTTTGTATATGTGATTTCCTAGAAAGTTCTGCTATGAAGAGTTCCTGTATAATTTTCCTTGCTTTGTTTCACCAGTTTATTTTCAGATTTTTTTTAATTTATTTTTTTAATTGGAGGCTAATTACATTATTGTATTGGTTTTGCTTTACACTGACATGAATCCACCACGAGAATGCATGTGTTCCCCATTTTGAACCCCCCTCCCACCTCCCTCCCCATCCCATCCCTCTGGTTCACCAGCCCCAAGCATCTTGTATCATGCATTGAACCTGGACTGGTGATTCAGATTTTTAAACTGAAAATGGACTGAAAACAGAGAAAACTTACCTATCAGATTCTTTTTTTGTGGCACATGGGATCTTAGTACCCCAGCCAGGGATTGAAACCATGTTCTGTGCAGTAGGAGTTTGGAGTCTTAACCACTGGACTGCCAGAGAAGTCCCCAGAGTCTTACATGATTCACTAAGATTTCTTTCAATGGTTCACTTAAAATATACCTTTATGTAAAGAGAGAAGGCTAGCTACATATTAAGTCATCTCTCCTGCATTTTTTCCTACATCTTTTTCTATATCTCAGACTATTATTTTCATGAATCCTAGGGTCTATCAGTCAGTTCAGTTCAGTCACTCAGCTGTGTCTGACTCTTTGCCACCCCATGGACTGCAACAGGCCAGGCTTCCCTGCTCATCACCAACTCCCAGAGCTCACTCAGACTCATGTCCATTGAGTCTGTGATGCCATCCAACCATCTCATCCTCTTTCACCCCCTTCTCCTCCTGCCTTCAGTCTTTCCTAGCATCAAGGTATTTTCCGTGAGTCAGTTCTTTGAATCAGGTGGCCAAAGAATTGGAGCTTCAGCATCAGTCCTTCCAATGAATATTCAGGATGGATTTCCTTTAGAATTGACTGGTTTGATCTCCTTGCAATCCAAGGGTCTCTCAAGAGTCTTCTCCAACACCACAGTTCAAAAGCATCAATTCTATGGTGCTCAGCCTTCTTTATGGTTCAACTCTCACATCCATACATGACTAATGGAAAAACCGTAACTTTGTCTATATGGACCTTTGTCAGCAAAATAATGTCTCTGCTGTTTAATATACTGTCTAGGTTGGTCATAGCTTTCCTTCCAAGGAGCAAACATCTTTTAATTTCATGGCTGCAGTCACCATGTGCAGTGATTTTGGAGCCCTAGAAAATACAGTGTCTGTTTCTATTGTGTCCCCATTTATTTGCCATGAAGTGATGGATTAGGATGCCATATCTTAGTTTTTTGAATGTTGAGTTTTAAGCCAGCTTTTTCACTCTCCTCTTTCATTTTTGTCAAGAGGCTCTTTAGTTCCTCTTCACTTTCTGCCATAAGGGTGGTGGTATCTGCATATCTGAGGTTGTTGATATTTCTCCCTGTGATCTTACCAGCTTGTGCTTCATCCTAGGGTCTCTGGAGAAAGAGAAAGCTCTTGTCACAGTCCTTAACCAGTTGACTACCACCTATTCTTCACAGTTTTGCAGGCTAGGTTCAGACAACCATGTGTTGTAGGGAAGAACTAACATTTTTCCTGCACTTGGGAAACGGACAGCATAAGAACTTTCATACACAGTCAGATAGGGCAGGTGCCATTTGGAGGGCAGGAGAGGGAATGACAAAAGGCTTCTTGGAGAAGATGCTTTGGGGAAAGTGCCTTGAGGGATAGATACAGCTTCAATCATTAAAAATATGAAGAAGGGCCTTCTAGGCAGGAAGACTGGATGGGTCTGGATAAAGACTGGATAAAGGAGTGTGTGACAGGGCAATGGTGCGTACTTCCTGGAATTCAGAAAGGTGTAAGCTATGGTGTGGCTGAAGAGGTGAAGTGGATCATATTCTAGAGGGCCTTGGGTGACAAGCTGTGAACACATGTAACCATGTATGATACCCACATTCAGTAAACATATGGAACCTCTTATATTCTCCCCTTACTAACGTAATCTTATCTGCAGTGAAGTGACATGGAATCAGCCTAGTAACTGAAGTGAAAGCCAAACCTACCTAACTTAGGTGGGGTCCAGGGTCCACATTACTGCTCTTGCTTGCTTCATAATGGTTTCAAATGACAAATTTTGTCAGAAGCTCTTCCTTGAGGTCAGAGCTGGACCAAATAGTCTGGATGCCAGTCACCAGTGGAGTAAGTATTGGGTGTGAATGCCAGTCGGCTTCTTGCAGATGCTCTTTGGCCAGTGTGAACTGAGGTCACATATTGGGAATGGCCCCTGATTTCCTTCAGTGGGTGCTTCTTGAACTTCCACTCAGTGCCAGGTGCTGGGGACAAGGAGTCAGGAGACCAGATTCTGCCCTTGTGCTCATACTCCAGTGTGGGGGATAGACAAGGACTCAAATTGTGATCAGACATCCTAGAAAGTGGCAAGTGCCCTGAAAGAGAAGTAGACAGTGAGCTCTAGAGGGCTTAAGGAGGAAAAATCTGGCGAGAGCATGGGCATGATTCTGGAAAATTTTGAGAAAAATGGTATCTTTTTTACATGAATTCATATAGTCCAGACCCCCGGATAACTTCAGGCCTTATAGATGCTGTGAAGTATGTTTGGCAAATATCAGGAACAGAGTTTTATTTGAGGACCATGCTATTTGGCTTTATCCTTAGTACCATCCAGATAGTACAAGGATTATATGTCCCTCAGAGAAGGCGGGGACACTCCTTGTTTAATCCAGAGAAAATCCATCACACTTGATAGAAGAAATTCCTGAATGTCAGCATCACTTCTGTATCTAAAAACCAAGTAAAGGATTACAAGTAAATATTTTTCTCTAATTGCACTAAGAGGAGAGTTTGTATACTGGCAGATCTTCACTTCATCTCTAGGGCTTTTATCAAGGAGACAGGTCATGTTAACATAAGAAAGCTCAGTGCCTTGGGTCAAGTAGGCTGCCATTGTGATTCAAGAGGGGCTACAATTAGGGAGAAACTCAGGAAACTTGACTTCACGTAGAAGCTGGCAGCAGTTTAAGAACATTTTTGGGTGAAGAGCAATCCCAGTTTCTCCAGCCCATAGCATTGGTATGAGAATCATAGCATTGTGGAAAAAGTCACTTCTAACCTGGGAAATCTTAGTTCTTGAAACGGGTTCTCTTATCTTTATTTTGGGGCTTCTCGGGTGGCGCTAGTGGTAAAGAACCCACCTGCCAATGCAGGAGATGTAAGATACAAGGATTCAATCCCTGGGTCGGGAAGATCCCCTGGAGGAGGGCACAGCAACCCACTCCAGTATTCTTGCCTGGAGAATCCCATGGACAGAGGAATCTGGCAGGCTACAGTCCATAGGATCACAAAAAGTCAGACATGACTGAAGTGACTTAGTACACACACATCTTTATTTTAAATGTACATGATTATTGACTTCCGTGGTGTTGCTATAAAGGCTATTTTGATCTAGAAACATGTCTTTATCCAAAAGTCAGCTAGATAGACTATAAGTGTCCACAGACAGCTCACAGTTTCTTCAATTCTTATTCTTGTGTAAGAAAATGGCTTTATCTTTTGGATTTTTCCTTTATGCTTACTTTTTACATTATACTGTGTGGTTGTAGCCAAATGAAAAGAGTCTTCTGTGTTTTGAAACTGATTGGCAAGTTCTAACTGACTGGGGGAAATCTAAGTAATGAGCCATAATAACACCTGAATTAATGAGTAATTCATACAGTCAAGATGTCCTCAGTTAGTTAAAGCACAGGTCAAGATGTAACATCATTCAAGTAGTCACAATCAACCCCTAACACACTTGATATTGTGTAGCACAAGGAATAAAAGGATCTGTTTGGAGATGTCATTGATTTTTACCACCTACAAACGTAAAATGCAAATCATATGTTATTCTACTTGGACACTTTAAAGGTAGCACTGTACCCATTTCCCTGAGAGAATTTTGAAATCAAGTCTGGGAAAGAAAAGGTGTCTTGGTTTTGGTAAACTGGATATTTTAGATCAGTGATATGTGGGTTTGTATGTGTGTTTGTCTATGCATGCATATAAACTCAATTGTTGAACAAATGCAAGTAAAACTAAGCTTGAATGTTAATTTTTTGCTTCTAATTTTATATTTATATAGGTATATATATGGTAATATGTTCTCTTAGATTAAAAATCAACCTACATTGTTTTTTTAACTGTGATGTATAAAATAAAACTTATTGTTCTTGCAGGAAATATAATTTGGTGTTTAGGTTCTCTGGGAACTTTGTTACTTCTGTAATGAGAATGTGAAGAGATACTAAAAATAAGATCATAAATCTTTTTTTAAATATAAATTTATTTATTTTAATTGGAGGCTAATTACTTTTCAATATTGTATTGGTTTTGCTATACATTGACATGAATCCACCACGGGTGTACATGTGTTCCCCATCCTGAACCCCCCCCCACCTCCCTCCCCATCCCATCCCTCTGGGTCATCCCAGTGCACCAGCCCCGAGCATCCTGTATCATGCATCGAACTTGGACTGGCGATTTGTTTCACATATGATAATGTACATGTTTCAATGCTATTCTCCCAAATCATCCCACCCTCGCCCTCTCCCACAGAGTCCAAAAGACTGTTCTATACATCTGTGTCTCTTTTGCTGTCTCGCATACAGGGTTATCGTTATCATCTTTCTAAATTCCATATATATGCATTAGTATACTGTATTGGTGTTTTTCTTTCTGGCTTATGTCACTATGTATAATAGGCTCCAGTTTCATCCACCTCATTAGAACTGATTCAAAAGTATTCTTTTTAATAGATGGGTAATACTCCATCATGTATATGTACCACAGCTTTCTTATCCATTCGTCTGCTGATGGACATCTAGGTTGCTTCCTGCTACTGCTGTTGCTAAGTCGCTTCAGTCGTGTCTGACTCTGTGCGACCCCATAGATGGCAGCCCACCAGGCTGTCCTGTCCCTGGGATTCTCCAGGCAAGAACACTGGAGTGGGTTGCCATTTCCTTCTCCAATGCATGAAAGTGAAAATTGAAAGTGAGGTCGCTAGTTGTGTCCGACTGTTGCTTCCACGTCCTGGCTATTATAAACAGTGCTGCAATGAACATTGGGGCACACGTATCTCTTTCGATTCTAGTTTCCTCAGTGTATATGCCCAGCAGTGGGATTGCTGGGTCATAAGGCAGTTCTATTTCCAGTTTTTTAAGGAATCTCCACACTATTCTCCATAGTGGCTGTACTAGTTTGCATTCTCACCAACAGAGTAAGAAGGTTCCCTTTTCTCCACACCCTCTCTAACATTTATTGCGTGTAGACTTTTGGATAACAGCCATTCAGACTGGCGTGAAATGGTACCTATTTGTGGTTTTGATTTGCATTTCTCTGATAATGAGTGATGCTAAGCATCTTTTCATGTGTGTTTTAGCCATCTGTATGTCTTCTTTGAAGAAATGTCTGTTTAGTTCTTTGGCCCACTTTTTGATTGGGCCTTTTATTTTTCTGGAATTGAGCTGCAGGAGTTGCTTGTATATTTTTGAGATTAATTCTTTGTCAGTTGCTTCATTTGCTACTATTTTCTCCCATTCTTAAGGCTGTCTTTTCACCTTGCTTATAGTTTCCTTTGCTGTGCAGAAGCTTTTAATTTTAATTAGGTCCCATTTGTTTATTTTTGCTTCTATTTCCAATATTCTTGGAGGTGGGTCATAGAGGATCCTGCTGTGGTTTATGTTGGAGAGTGTTTTGCCTATGTTGTCCTCTAAGAGTTTAATATTTTCTGGTCTTAGGTTTAGATCTTTAATCCATTTTGAGTTTATTTTTGTGCATGGTGTTAGGGAGTGTTCTAGTTTCATTCTTTTACAAGAGGTTGACCAGTTTTCCCAGCATGACTTGTTAAAGAGATTGTCTTTTCTCCGTTGAATATTCTTGCTTCCTTTGTCAAAGATAAGGTGTCCATAGGTGCGTGGATTTATCTCTGGGCTTTCTATTTTGTTCCATTGATCTATATTTCTGTCTTTGTGCCAGTACCATACTGTCTTGATGACTGTGACTCTGTAGTAGAGCCTGAAGTCCAGAAGGCTGATTCCTCCAGTTCCATTCTTCTTTCTCAAGATTGCTTTGGCTATTCGAGGCTTTTTGTATTTCCATACAAATTGTGAAATCATTTCTTCTAGCTCTGTGAGAAATACCATTGGTAGCATGATAGGGATTGCATTGAATCTATAGGTTGCTTTGAGTAGTATGCTCATATTCACTATATTGATTCTTCCGATCCATGAACACGGTATATTTCTCCATCTATTTGTGTCCTCTTTGATTTCTTTCACCAGTATTTTATAGTTTTATATATATAGGTCTTTTGTTTCTGTAGGAAGATATATTCCTGACTATTTTATTCTGTTCATTGCAACGGTGAATGGAATTGTTTCCTTAAATTCTTTTTCTGTTTTCTCATTGTTAGTGTACAGGAATGCAAGGGATTTCTCTGTGTTAATTTTTTATCCTGCAACTTTACTATATTCATTGATTAGCTCTGGTAATTTTCTGGTGGAGTCTTTAGGGTTTTCTGTGTAGAGGATCATGCCATCTGCAAACAGTGAGAGTTTTACTTCTTCTTTTCCAATCTGAATTCCTTTTAATTTTTTTCTGCTCTGATTGCTGTGGCCAAAACTTCCATAACTATGTTGAATAGTAGTGGTGAGAGTGGGCACCCTTGTCTTGTTCCTGACGTTAGGGGAAATGCTTTCAATTTTTCTCCATTGAGGATAATGTTTGCTGAGGGTTTGTCATATATAGCTTTTATTATGTTGAGCTATGTTCCTTCTATTCTTGCTTTCTGGAGGGTTTTTTTTAATTTTTATTATAAATGGATGTTGAATTTTGTCAAAGGCTTTTTCTGCATCTATTGAGATAATCATATGGTTTTAATTTTTCAATTTGTTAATGTGGTGTATTACATGGATTGATTTGTGGATATTGAAGAATCCTTGCATCCCTGGTATAAAGCCCATCGTTTGGTCATGATGTATGATCTTTTTAATATGCTGTTGGATTCTGTTTGCTAGAATTTTGTTAAGGATTTTTGTACCTATGTTCATCAATGATATTGGCCTGTAGTTTTGATTTTTGTGGCATCTTTGTCAGGTTTTGGTATTAGGGTGATGGTGGTCTCATGGAATGAGTTTGGGAGTTTGCCTTCCTCTACAATTTTCTTGAAGAGTTTGAATAGGATAAGTGTTAGCTCTTCTCTAAATTTTTGGTAGAACAGCCGTCTGTTCCTGGTCTGTCATTTGCTGGATTACAGTTTCAATTTCCGTGCTTGTGATGGGTCTGTTAAGAGTTTCTGTTTCTTCCTGGTTCAGTTTTGGAAAGTTGTACTTTTCTAAGAATTTGTCCATTTCTTCCAAGTTGTCCATTTTATTTGCATATAGTTGCTGATAGTAGTCTCTTATGATCCTTTGTATTTCTGTGTTGTCTGTTATGATCTCTCAATTTTCATTTCTAATTTTGTTGATTTGATTTTTCGCCCTTTGTTTCTTGATGAGTCTGGCTAATGGTTTGTCACTTATATTTATCTTCTCAAAGAACCAGCTTTTGGCTTTGTTGATTTTTGCTATGGTCTCTTTTGTTTCTCTGGCATTTATTGCTGCCCTAATTTTTAAGATTTCTTTCCTTCTACTAACCCTGGGGTTCTTCATTTCTTCCTTTTCTAGTTGCTTTAGGTGTCAAGATAGGTTATTTAGTTGACTTTTTCGTTGTTTCTTGAGGTAAGCCTGTATTGCTATGAACCCTCCCCTTAGCACTGCTTTTACAGTGTCCCACAGGTTTTGGGTTGTTGTGTTTTCATTTTCATTCATTTCTATGCATATTTTGATTTCTTTTTTTATTTCTTCTGTGACTTCTTGGTTATTCAGCAGCGTGTTTTTCAGCCTCCACATGTTGGGATTTTTAATAGTTTTTCTCCTGTAATTGAGATCTAATCTTACTGCCTTGTGGTCAGAAAAGATGCTTGGAATGATTTCAATTTTTTTTGAATTTACCAAGGCTAGATTTATGGCCCAGGATGTGATCTATCCTGGAGAAGGTTCCATGTGCGCTTGAGAGAATGTGAAATTCATTGTTTTGGGGTGCAGTGTCCTATAAATATCAATTAGGTCTAACTGGTGTATTGTATCATTTAAAGTTTGTGTTTCCTTGTTTATTTTCTCTTTAGTTGATTTATCCATAGGTGTAAATGAGGTATTAAAGTCTCCCACTATTGTTGTGTTATTGTTAATTTCCCCTTTCATACTTGTTAGCATTTGTCTTACATATTGTGGTGCTCCTATGTTGGGTGCATGTATATTTATGATTGTTATATCTTCTTCTTGGATTGATCCTTTGATCATTATGTAGTGTCCATCTTTGTCTCTTTTCACAGCCTTTATTTTAAAGTCTATTTTATCTGATATGAGTGTAGCTACTCCTGCTTTCTTTTGGCCTCTATTTGCATGGAATATCTTTTTCCAGCCCTTTACTTTCAGTCTTTATCTGTCCCTTAGTTCGAGGTGGGTCACTTGTAGACAACATATATGGGGGTCTTGTTTTTGTATCCATTCAGCCAGTCTTTGTCTTTTGGTTGGGGCATTCAACCCATTTACATTTAACGTAATTATTGATAAGATGATCCCATTGCCATTTACTTTATTGTTTTGGGTTTGAGTTTATACGCCCTTTCTGTGTTTCCTGTCTAGAGAAGATCCTTTAGCATTTGTTGGAGAGCTGGTTTGATGGTGCTGAATTCCCTCAGCTTTTGCTTGTCTGTAAAGCTTTTGATTTCTCCTTCATATTTGAAAGAGATCCTTGCTGGGTACAGTAATCTGGGCTGTAGGTTATTTTCTTTCATCACTTTAAGTATGTCCTGCCATTCCCCTCTGGCCCGAAGAGTTTCTATTGAAGGATCAGCTGTTATCCTTATGGGAATCCCTTGTGTGTTATTTGTTGTTTATCCCTTGCTGCTTTTAATATTTGTTCTTTGTGTTTGATCTCTGTTAATTTGATTAATATGTGTCTTGGGGTGTTTCACCTTTGGTTTATCCTGTTTGGGACTCTCTGTGTTTCTTGGACTTGGGTGACTATTTCCTTCCCCATTTTAGGAAAGTTTTCAACTATTATCTCCTAAAGTATTTTCTCATGGTCTTTCTTTTTGTCTTGTTCTTTTGGGACTCCTATGATTCGAATGCTGGGGCTTTTAACATTGTCCCAGAGGTCTCTGAGGTTTTCCTCATTTCTTTAAATTCTTTTTTTCTTTTTCCTCTCTGTTTCATTTATTTCTACCATTCTATCTTCTACCTCACTTATCCTATCTTCTCCCTCCGTTATTCTACTGTTGGTTCCCTCCAGAGTGTTTTTGATCTCATTTATTGCATTATTCATTATATATTGACTCTTTTTTATTTCTTCTTGGTCCTTGGTCCTTTCTTGCATTTTCTGGATCCTTGTCTCCAGGCTATTTATCTGTAACTTCATTTTGTTTTCAAGATTTTGGATCAGTTTCACTATAATTATTAGGAATTCTTTATCAGGTAGATTTCTTGTCTCTTCCTCTTTTGTTTGGTTTGGTGGGCATTTATCCTGTTCCTTTACCTGCTGGGTATTTCTCTGCCTCTTCATCTTGTTTAGATTGCTGTGTTTCAGGTGGCCTTTCCATATTCTGGCAGTTTGTGGTTCCTATGTATTGTGGAGGTTCCTTACTGTAGGTGGGGTTGGATGGGTGGCTTGTCAAGGTTTCCTGGTTGGGGAAACTTGTGTCAGTGTTCTGGTGGGTGGAGCTGGATTTCTTCTCTCTGGCGTACAATAAAGTGTCCAGTAATGAGTTTTGAGATGTCAGTGGGTTTGGTGTGACTTTGGGCAGCCTGTATATTGAAGCACAGTGCTATGTTCCTGTGTTGCTGGAGAATTTGCATGGTACGTCTTGCTTTGGAACTTGTTGGCCCTTGGGTGGTGCTTGGTTTCAGTGTAGGTATTGAGGCATTTGATGAGCTCCTATCAATTAATGTTCCCTGGAGTCAGGAGTTCTCTGGTGTTCTCAAGATTTGGGCTTAAGATTTCTGTCTCTGGTTTTCAGTCGTATTCTTACAGTAGCCTCAAGACTTCTCCACGTATACAGCACTGATGATAAAACATCTAGGTTAATGATGAAAATTTTCTCCATGGTGAGTGACCCCCGGAGAGGTACACAGAGTTACATGGAAAAGAGAAGAGGGGGGAGTGAGATAGGACCAGGAAGAGAAGATGGGAAATTAAAAGGGGGGAGAGCAAGCTAGCCAGTAATCACTTCCCTATGTGCTCTCCACAGTCTGCATCCCTCAGAGATGGATGTTACACAGAGAAGGGGGTTACACAGAGAAGGGAAGAGGGTGGAAGGAGACAGAGGTGGCTAGGAGGATAAAAGGATGAATCAAAAGGAGAGAGACAGATCTAGTCGTTAATCATTTCCCTAAGTGTTCTCCACAGCCAAGAACACAAAAAGAGATTCACAGAGTTGGGTAGAAAAGAGAAGGGAGAGGGAGGAGATAGAGGCAAGCTGGTGGAGCAAAAGGAGAGTCCAAAGGGAGAGAGAGCAGTCAAGCCAGTAATCTCGCTCCCAAGTAAAAATGGATACTGAAGATTGGGTTCTTATAGGGTCTTTTTTTGCAAAGTAATAGGTTATAAAAATGAAAATTCAAGGAGTAATAGAGGACTTAAAAATATTTTTTTGTTAATTAAAAAAATGAAAATAGTAAAAATATATCTAGGACTTTCTCCGGTGTTGTTGTGGACAGTGTGGGGTCAGTTCATTTTCAGATAGTTCCTTGATCCAGCTTATACTTTTTCTCACGATCTATAGGCCACTTCCTATGTAGTCGGTGCTAACTACAGGGTTTTAATCTGTTGCACCTATCGCTTCCAAAGCGGTTCCGTCTGTTTATTTTAGCTTCTTCTGTTTGCTGGTCTCTTCAGTGTCTAATTTCTGCCCTGACACAAGGGGGCGGTGGTGGTCACCTTTTTAGGATTACTTGTTCAGTTGTGCTGTGGGGAGGAAGGAACACTGCAAATAAATATCACTGGCGTTTGTGGGGAGTGCTCGCACTGTCTTGGCTACACTGGATTTGCCCCCACTCACAGATTGTGTGCTTTCCCAGTCTACACTGTTGAGGCTCTAGGTTGCTATGCCTGGAACTGTCTGAGGTGGGCCCTGAGTTGCATCTCTTCCCAGCTCTAGGCCGTTCAGGTTCAGGTTCTTGGGTACTCCCCAAAGGCACAGAGTTGGTTGGGCCTGTGTTTTGTGCCCTTCTCAGGTCCGAGCAGCTCAGGTGACCAGGTGCTTGGTGAGAGCAGTTGCCCCCAGTTGGGGGTTGTGTCTTATCACATCCTTTGTCCCAGCTGCTCAGGTTCCTGTGTGTACAACCGGCATGCCTTCTCAGGTGTGCCGTGTGTCTCTCTGGGAAGCTGAACTCTGGCTGTGACCCTCCCAGCGGATGTCGACCATCCAGAATCCCAAGAAGTCTTGGTTAGCAACGAAGCCTGCTTGCAGTTTGGTAGATGATGCCTCTCTGGGACCATGATTGCCCCCTTCTGGCTCTGGCTGCCCTCACCTGCCTGTCGGGGGTGGGCCGGTTCACAGCTGGCTAGCTTGCTCAGTCCTTTGTTTTGTAAGCAGGTCTGGCAGTGTCTTAGGTTAGGGCTTTTCGTGGGATAGCTATCCCACAGTCTGGGTTGTTGTCTCTAGTTAGTTCCCTCAGATTGCCCTCGGTGCATTCAGGCCTGGTCCATACCCTAAGCATTGCAGCCCCCGCTTCCCTGTCCAGACCCTGCTTGGTAGTGGGAGATGCGAGCATCTGGGCTGCTGTTCTGCTGGGAGTTGCCGTTAGGCAGGTAATCTGTGGGGTTTAATTATTTATTTATTTTTCCTCCCGGTTATGTTGCCCTCTGAGGTTCCAAGGCTCACCACAGACTCCCCGGTGAGAGTGTTTCCTGGTGTTTGGAAACTTCTTTCTTTTTTAGGACTCCCTTCCTGGGACGGATCTCCATCCCTACCTCTTTTGCATCTATTTTTATCTTTTACATTCTTTCCTACCTCCTTTCGAAGACAATGGGCTGCCTTTCTGGGTGCCTGATGTCCTCTGCCAGCATTCAGAAATTGTTTTGTGGAATTTACTCAGCGTTCAAATGTTCTTTTGATGAATTTGTGGGGGAGAAAGTGGTCTCCCCATCCTATTTCTCTGCCACCTTAGGACTGCCTCCAGATCATAAATCTTAAGATGTAACAATTATACTCATTCTCATCCATTTCTTCCAAACAGGGCATTTTCCCAAGTATGCAACTAGTCAGTTCCAAAAATATATTTACAAAAATTGCATGGGACTTTGATGTCTCTCATGACAGGTTTCTTGTTTTATAAAAATCTCAATATATACACAAAGTTGTTCTTGTGCACCCTTGAAATTCCATACTGGGAATATTTCCTTAGTATAGGAATTCCAATGTGGTGATACACCTGTTGAACAGATTTTGCCTTGTTTTTACTTCTAAGTTATTTAGATGTCAGACATTGAGGTCATATTAATTTATGGTTCATCAGTTCAGTTCAGTTCAGTCACTCAGTCGTGTCCGACTCTTTGCGTCCCCATGAATCACAGAACGCCAGGCCTCCCTGTCCATCACCAACTCCCAGGGTTCACTCAGACTCATGTCCATCGAGTCGGTGATGCCATCCAGCCATCTCCTTCTCTGTCGTCCCCGTCTCCTTCTGCCCCCAATCCCTCCCAGCATCAGACTCTTTTCCAGTGAGTCAACTCATCGCATGAGGTCGCCAAAGTATTGGAGTTTCATCTTTAGCATCGGTCCTTCCAATGAACACCCAGGATTGATCTCCTTTAGAATGGACCGGTTGGATCTCCTTGCAGTCCAAGGGACTCTCAAAAGTCTTCTCCAGCACCACAGTTCAAAAGCATCAATTCTTTGGCGATCAGCTTTCTTCACAGTCCAACTCTCACATCCGTACGTGACCATTGGAAAAACTATAGCCTTGATTAGACCGACCTTTGTTGGCAAAGTAATGTCTCTGCTTTTTAATATACTATCTAGGTTGGTCATAACTTTCCTTCCAAGGAATAAGTGTCTTTTAATTTCATGGCGGCAATCAGCATCCACAGTGATTTTGGAGCCCCCAAAAATAAAGTCTGACACTGTTTCCACTGTTTCCCATGAAGTGATGGGACCAGATGCCATGATCTTTGTTTTCTGAATGTTGAGCTTCAAGCCAACCTTTTCACTCTCCTCTTTCACGTAGTATTTGCAAAAAGGAGAATGTCATAGATAATTCTGAGAGAGAAACATGGCGTGCACAATCATTGCAATTGCTTTTTGTCCTGTTGGAAGAAAGTCTTCTTTTTTAAAAAAAAAACAGTCAGCTTTATTTAAGCATAATCAGCATGTAAAATATATGGAGCGCTTCACAAATTTGCGCATCGTCCTTGCAAAAGATAGCATTAAGTCGTGTATGACTCTTGTGATCCCATGAACTGTAGCCCACCAGGCTCCTCTGTCCATGGGATCATCCAGGCAAGAATACTGGAGTGGGATGCCATTTTCTTCTCCAGGGGAACTTCCTGACCCAAGAATTGAAACCAGGTCTCCCACATTGTAGGCAGATGCTTTACCAACTGAGCTAAACATGCTAATCTTCGCTGTATCATTCCAATTTTAGAAAATGTGCTGGCAAAGCAAACACTCCTTGCGATGGTTCTTCAAAAGAAAAGGTTAAGTGGGAGTCCTTTATCCATAGTTCATGCCGTGCTGCACACCTTTTTGGGAGCACCGGGACTGAAATCAGCAAACTACTTAAAAGTGACTTATGTAGTTACCACATTCGTCTTTCCCTGAACCCTTTACAAACTTCGGTGGGGGGGGGCACAGAAGACTGGTATTTTTTATCCCAGAGCTCATTCAATATTTATTGTTAGAGTTTCAGATTTTCCTTTTGGTCATCCCTAAGTTAGAATGCCTTTGGCTGTTGAAGGGGCTTGAGGATGGGAGATAAATCAAAATGAAGACACATTCCCAGTGATCCTATACCTATGAAAAGCCCTGAGATGTTTGTAATCAAGAAATCTGCTTCACTATATTTAACACAGCCTTTTCCAAATGTACCCAACCAAGGAATATTTAACTTTGACTTTTGCTGCAAACCTATTAACACCCTTTAGTGCTAGTGCTCTGTGGGAATAATGGACTCTAGGAAACCCTGGGTGACTTGCACTAGGCTCTGTCACGTATGTGGGTGATGGCATCTGCCCTTGGTATTCTGGCACTCCTGACGAATAAGATTTGCCAGCCGTTCCTGAGCAAGAAGCATACCCACAGCGAATTGCAACTCTTGGGACAACAGCCTGTGAATGTTTGCATTGATTTAGGTTCTGACAGGTTTGGAGGGAGCAGGAACTGCTGGGGTATCTCCAATGGGTTCCGGAAACTGCTCTACTAAGCTTAGCACTTTCTCTGCTGCTGAGATGAGGGCAGGAAGCAACTCCAGCTCCCCAAACCGAGAATGAGATTTGCTGACAGGGTCCCTTCTGCTCTTAGATGCTGCTACTTAGGGATCTCTCCCCTCCCCCTCTCCACTCAGTGGTTTCCAGAGGATGGACTTTGGTAACTGGGTCCTTGTCTTTGGAAAGGAGGGGGCCACCATCACACTTGTGGCAAGCAAAGAGACCTCCTCCTCTTCTAATGAAGCTGGGAAGGCATGTTGCTTCGGAGAAGAGTTAAAGAAAAGAGTTTCAGAATACCAAGAGTTGCTTACTATTTTTTTTTTTAAAGAATCATTTGCTGAGCCACAGACCAAATCCCAATTCCATGTTTCTGAGAACCCATCTTTATCCACTGTAGAAAAGTGAGTTTGCCTATGGTTTGACAAATTAACTTTCTTTAAAAGGAAGCAGTAAAAAATAATTTTCCCATACTGCAGAATTTTGAAATGCTTGGCTTCAAGTTTCAGTGATTTTTCTTTTCAATGAATATGATTGGAATTCTATTTAATACAGAATTTTTAAAAGTCAGCACATGTTTATATTGCATATAAAGTAGACATGACATAGACAGTTCATACCACATGTTTATTTTATGAGCCAGTAAAACCTCGTAAATAAAAAACTTGAAAGTTAAACATAAGCCTTTATTTAGTTGTGGTGTATCTCAGTCATTTTATGAAATCTTTGAATTAAGTGAGTGATTAATATAATCTTTAGTTTCTATAAATTTTAATATAATGTTCAATAAGCTTGCATCCCTACCCAAGTGATAATGGAAGCGTTTTAAAGTGTTACACAGATTTGTGATATCCAAGTCAAAGGATAAGTAATTACTCAGCTTTGTAAGGGACAGAGGAATGATTATGTAGAAAATCTAAAAGCCCTAGATATTTTAGGGAAGGAGGCACACAGAAATTGACACAAAAGTAACATGGGGATAATCTTGATTCAACTAATTACTTATGTAATCATTTGCAAATTTCAGTGCTTTAACCAATATTAAAGAATGATTACTTCATTTGTTCATTTATTCACTCATCCAAAAACAATCTGGGGGTAAAAGTGAGGAGGGGAGGTCAAAGAGAAGTGGGCAGTGAGAAAGAGCTTCTTTATTAGCAACACACTTTAGGAGCAGGGTGGACCGTGGCAGCCTTGAGTCAGCCCCAGGAGTCCCTACCCGAGGCCCAGCCTATCCCAACAGGCTCCAGACCCTGGTGACCAATTCCGGGGAGCCTGGCAGTTGAGTTACACAGTGTAATCCCACGTGGTTCAGACCCCTGCACACCAGTCTTCAGGCATCATGGACCTGTAAAACCTGTGTGGACATGGATTGCTCATGGCCAGCAAGTCATCTTCTTGGGGCCAGGGGATCCTTACAAAGAGTAGAAAAAAAGAACTGCTCTTTTTCTGGAATTTTGGAGGCTGTACTTTCTGTCAGTTCACTTCAGTCACTCAGTCGTGTCTGAGTCTTTGTGACCCTGTAGACTGCAGCACGCCAGGCCTCCCTGTCCATCACCAACTCCCGAAGTTTACTCAAACTCATGTCCATTAAGTCGGTGATGCCATCCAAACACCTCATCCTCTGTTGTCCCCTTGTCTAACTGTCAATCTTCCCTAGCGTGAGGATCTTTTCAAATGAGTCAGTTCTTTGCATCAGGTAGCCAAAGTACTGGAGTTTCAGCTTCAACATCAGTCCTTCCAATGAAAATTCAGGACAGACTTCCTTTAGGATGGACAGGTTGGATCTCCTTGCAGTCCAAGGGACTCTCAAGAGTCTTCTCCAACACCATAGTTCAAAAGCATCAATTCTTCGGCACTCAGCTTTCTTTATAGTCCAACTCTCACATCCATACATGACTACTGGAAAAACCATAGCCTTTACTAGACGGACCTTTGCTGGCAAAGTAATGTCTGTGATTTTTAATATGCTATCTAGGTCGATCATAACTTTTCTTCCAAGGAGTAAGCATCTTCTAATTTCATGGCTGCAGTCACCATCTGCAGTGATCTTGGAGCCCCCCAATAATAAAGTCTGCCACTGTTTCCACTGTTTCCCCATCTATTTGCCATGAAGTGATGGAACCAGATGCCATGATCTTAGTTTCCTGAATGTTGAGCTTTAAGCCAACTTTTTCACTCTCCTCTTTCACCTTCATCAAGAGGCTCTTTAGTTCTTCTTCACTTTCTGCCATAAGGATGGTGTCATCTGCATATCTGAGGTTACTGATATTTCTCCTGGCAGTCTTGATTCTAGCTTGTGCTTCATCCAGCCCATCATTTCTCATGATGTGCTCTGCATTTAAGTTAAATAAGCAGGATGACAATATTCAGCCTTGAGGTACTCCTTTTCCTATTTGGAACCAGTCTGTTGTTCCAACTCTTGCTTCCTGACCTGCATACAGATTTCTCAAGGGGCAGGTCAGGAGGTCTGGGATTCCCATCTCGTGTTGTGATCCACACAGTCAAAGGCTTTGGCATAGTCAATAAAGCTGAAGTAAATGTTTTCTGGAACTCTCTTGATTTTCCCATGATCCAGTGGATGTTGCCAATTTGATCTCTAGTTCCTCTGTCTTTTCTAAAACCAGCTTGAACATCTGGAAGTTCACGGTTTACGTATTGCTGAAGCCTGGCTTGGAGAATTTTGAGCATGACTTTATGAGCGTGTGACATGAGTGCAATTGTGCGGTAGTTTGAACATTCTTTCGCATTGCCTTTTTTTGGGATTGGGATGAAAACTGACCTTTTCCAGTCCTGTGACCACTGCTGAGTTTTCCAAATTTGCTGGCATATTGAGTGCAGCACTTTCGCAGCATCATCTTTCAGGATTTGAAATAGCTCAACTGGAATTCCATCACCTCCACTAGCTTTGTTTGTAGTGATGCTTTCTAAGGCCCACTTGACTTCACAATCCACGATGTCTGGCTCTACGTGAGTGATCACACCATCGTGATTTTCTGGGTCGAGAAGATCTTTTTTGTACAGTTCTGTGTATTCTTGCCACCTCTTCTTAATATTTTCTGCTTCTTTTAAGTCCATACCATTTCTGTCCTTTATTGAGCCCATCTTTGGTATCTCTAATTTTCTTGAAGAGATTTCTAGTCTTTTCCATTCTATTGTTTTCCTCTATTCCTTTGCATTGATCGCTGAGGAAGGCTTTCTTATCTCTCCTTGCTATTCTTTGGAACTCTGCATTCAAATCTTTCCTTTTCTCCTTTGCGTTTCACTTCTCTTTTTCACAGCTATTTGTAAGGCCTCCTCAGACAACCATTTTGCCTTTTTGCATTTCTTTTTCTTGGGGATGGTCTTGTTCCCGGTCTCCTGTATAATGTCATGAATCTCTGTCCATAGTTCATCAGGCACTCTGTCTATGATCTAGTCCCTTAAATCTATTTGTCACTTCCACTGTATATTCATAAGGGATTTGATTTAGGTCATACCTGAATGGTCTAGTGGTTTTCGCTACTTTCTTCAATTTAAGTCTGAATTTGGCAATAAGGATTTCATGATCTGAGCCACAATCAGCTCCCGGTCTTGTTTTTGTTAACTGTATACAGCTTTTTCATCTTTGGTTGCAAATAATATAATCAATCTGATTTCAGTGTTAATCATCTGATTATGTCCATGAGTAGAGTCTTCTCTTGTGTTGTTGGAAGAGGATGTTTGCTATGACCAGTGCATTCTCTTGGCAAAAAACTCTGTTAGTCTTTGCCCTGCTTCATTCTGTACTCCAAGGTCAAATTTCCCTGTTACTCCAGGTGTTTCCTGTCTTGCAACTTTTGCATTCCAGTCCCCTATAATGAAAAGGACATGCTTTTTGGGTGTCAGTTCTGGAATGCCTTGTATGTCTTCATAGAACCGTTCAGCTTCAGCTTCTTCAGCATTACTGGTCAGGGCATAGACTTGGATTGACCTGGTATTTAATGGTTTGCCTTGGAAACGAACAGAAATCATTCTGTCATTTTTGAGATTGCATCCAAGCACTGCATTTTGGGCTCTTTTTGTTGACTATGATGGCTACTCCATTTCTTCTAAGGGATTCTTGCCCACAGTAATAGATATAATGGTCATCTGAGTTAAATTCTCCATTCCAGTCCATTTTAGTTCGCTGATTCCTAAAATGTCAATGCTCACTCTTGCCATCTCCTGTTTGACCACTTTCAATTTGCCTTGATTCATGGACCTAACATTCCAGGTTCCTATGCAATATTATTCTTTACAGCACTCGACCTTGCTTCCATCGCCAGTCACATCCAACAGTTGGGTGTTGTTTTTGCTTTGGCTCCGTTTCTTCATTCTTTCTGTAGTTATTTCCCCACTGATCTCCAGTAGCATATTGGGCACCTACTGACTTGGGGAGTTCATCTTTCAGTGTCCTATCTTTTTGCCTTTTCATACTCTTCATGAACAGTATGAAAAGGCTGTACTTTACTGTTTAACAATATTTTTATGGTTAGACAACATTATGCCCATTGGTTTTCCTAGTGGATTGAAGTTGAAGTTGTGTTGAAACACCAGAGATCACAATAGCTTTTCTTTGGTCATAATTTGCTCTCCTCTCCTCTGTTGCAGTTTCAAGTCCACTTTCTCTGTGGTTCTAAGGAGTGGCACCCTGAGCTTTCCAATAGTCAGGGAATGCTAAACTTCACAGTGGCAGAGTTCAGGGGGCTGCATTTAAGAAAACGTATAGTTACTTTTACCCAGGTGCTCCCTTGCTATTTGTGACATTTGATTCCAGCTTCTGTGTCTCTGTTTAGTCCTGTGTTCCCTTTGTATGCCTTGTCTCTACTCCCTCCTTTCAACTCCCAGAGCACTTTGTATGAATTTAAATTGTGCACTTTCGACCTTGTAGTTAGTCATCTATTTACAGGTCTGATCTCTCAAAACATAGTTTACATCAACTTCATCTCTTTATCCCCCAGTGTCTTCCATAGAGTCCACACTTAGAAACCATCTATCAAATGTCAAATGGATAAATGGGATTCAACTTATACACAACTCCTCAGGAAAGATGTGTTATCTGATGAAGGGACACTGACCTTTGCTTACAAAATTGTGTCTACATTTTTACATAAGAGCTATTAAAGAGAACCAGAATATTAGGAGGTAGAATTTTCTCTTGTTGTGCTTTTCCATTTAACATGTTATCTTTACACTGTTTCTTACAGATGCACTATCTATTAAACTTTTTGCGTTTCTCATTCTTAATTTTTGGTATGACAAACCAACGCAGGGACTAAATGATGAAAAAAAGGAGTGGAAAATAATAGGGTAGAGGGAAAAAGTGTCCATTGATTAAACCTGAAAAGAGAGGCGACACCTAACCAGCTCTGTTAGCTCAGTTTTGCACAGCATTAGTGGGCAACTTTAAATGGGACAGAGTTGTAATGTGTCAAGGGTACTGTGTGTGTTAGTTGCTCAGTTTTGTCTGACTCCTTGTGACCCCATAGACCATACCCTCCAGGCTCCTCTGTGCATAGGATTTCTAAGGCAAGATTACTGGAGTGGGTTGCCATTCCCTTCTCCAGGGAATCTTCTTGACCAGGGATCAGATCTGGGTCTCCTGCACTGCAGGCAGATTCTTTACCATCTGAATCACCAGGACATTTTTCTGTTTAAATATCTGACTCTAGGAGACCTCAGGGACTGTTCTTAACAATGTGTCCTTGGACCTTGAATGAATCTTAGAGGCTTAACCTTGGTTTGATGCCATGGTCCACTTGGATAATGACAACAGCAAATAGCCAGATGGGCTCTAGGAGGTCTCTTGGGTGGGAGAGAGGTGTAGCAGGGGCTTTGGACCCATCATCTCCAACCACTGGAAGAAGGAGAGGTGGGAAGGAATGAATGGAACACACTTAAAGATTCTTACCACCTACAAAGCTTGGGTGCTGCTGTGCTTCAGCCTTGATGCTGTCTAGAGTCTTGACGTACACTGCACTGTCACTCTTTGCTATAGACCAGAGAGTCTCAAATACTCCAATCTTGTGTCTCACAAATCACTGTCAAAGGACTGGGTACTCACTAGGATAGAAACCAAACTCCTTTGTTTTTCAGCAAAGGGCATTGATGTGTTTAGACAGTCTGTCAGCATATTTATAATTTTTGGTGAGTTTTGAGGACATGATCAATTGCAGAAATGTTATTGGACATAGATGTGTGATTGCTATAGAACTTCAAAGTAATTTGTTGTTGGGCAAGGGAACCAGGACTGGGAGAAACATGAGATGTTCAGGCTTATTCCTAGTCAGTTGGAAGGTCACAGATGGAGAATGGAGGGGAGGGTGTGAGGAGGGTAGTTGGGACATGACTGATACGTGACATTTGCATATGAGTGAAGTGTTGAAAGAGGGCTAGTGCTAAGTCATGTAGAGGCTGTGTGCCAGAGAGGGAATGCTCAGACACAGCCGTGGACTCTCAGGGTGGCTTGGGCAAGTTAACTAGCCTCTCTGGACCCCATTTTCCTCATATATAAAATGGGAAAGATATTGTAATAGAGCCTGGGACGGTAAAGCATCTGCCTGCAGTGCGGGAGACTTGGGCTCAATCCCTGGGTTGGGAAGATCCCCTGGAGAAGGAAATGGCAACCCACTCCAGTACTCTTGCCTGGAAAATTCCATGGACTGAGGAGCCTGGTGGGCTACAGTCCATGGGGTCGCAAAGAGTCGAACACGACTGAGCGACTTCACTTCACTTCAATGTTATTCATATGTTTAACTTTTCTGAAAAGTCTCCTATCTTCCTACAGTTATAAAGCTTAATTCAGTAAATATGGTTGAATCTGAGCCCGATCCCAGTTCAGTTCAGTTCAGTTCAGTCGCTCAGTCGTGTCCGACTCTCCGCGACCCCATGAATCACAGCACGCCAGGCCTCCCTGTCCATCACCAACTCCCGGAGTTCACTCAAACTCATGTCCACAGAGTCGGTGATGCCATCCAGCCATCTCATTCTCCGTCGTCCCCTTCTCCTCCCGCCCCCAACCTTTCCCAGCATCAGAGTCTTTTCCAGTGAGTCAACTCGTCGCATGAGGTGGCCAAAGTATTGCAGTTTCAGCTTTAGCATCAGTCCCTCCAATGAACATCCAGGATTGATCTCTAGAATGGACTGGTTGGATCTCCTTGCAGTACAAGGGACTCTCAAGAGTCTTCTCCAACACAAAAGCATCGATTCTTCGGCGGTCAGCCTTCTTCACAGTCCAACTCTCACATCCATACATGACCACGGGAAAAACCATTGCCTTGACTAGACGGACCTTGGTTGGCAAAGTAATGTCTCTACTTTTTAATATACTATCAAGGTTGGTCATAACTTTCCTTCCAAGGAGCAAGCGTCTTTTAATTTCATGGCTGCAATCAGCATCTGCAGTGATTTTGGAGCCCAAAAAAACAAAGTCTGACACTGTTTCCACTGTTTTTCCATCTATTTCCCATGAAGTGATGGGACCAGATGCCATGATCTTTGTTTTCTGAATGTTGAGCTTCAAGCCAACCTTTTCACTCTCCTCTTTCACTTTCATCAAGAGGCTTTTGAGTTCCTCTTCACTTTCTGCCACAAGGGTAGTGTCATCTGCATATCTGAGGTTATTGATATTTCTCCCGGCAATCTTGATTCCAGCTTGTGCTTCTTCCAGCCCAGCGTTCCTCATGATGTACTCTGCATATAAGTTAAATAAGAAGGGTGACAATATACAACCTTGACGTACACCTTTTCCTATTTGGAACCAGTCTGTTGTTCCATGTCCAGTTCTAACAGTTGCTTCCTGACCTGCATACAGGTTTCTCAAGAGGCAGGTCAGGTGGTCTGGGATTCCCATCTCTTTCAGAATGTTCCACAGTTTATTGTGATCGACACAGTCAAAGGCTTTGGCATAGTCAATAAAGCAGAAATAGATGTTTTTCTGAAACTCTCTTGCTTTCTCCATGATCCAGCGGATGTTGGCAATTTGATCTCTGGTTCCTCTGCCTTTTCTAAAACCTGCTTGAACATCTGGGAGTTCACGGTTTACATACTGTTGAAGCCTGGCTTGGAGAATTTTGAGCATGACTTTACTAGCGTGTGAGATGAGTGCAATTGTGCGGTAGTTTGAGCATTCTTTGGCATTGCCTTTCTTTGGGATTGGAATGAAGACTGACCTCTTCCAGTCCTGTGGCCACTGCTGAGTTTTCCAAATCTGCTGGCATATTGAGTGCAGCACTTTCACAGCATCATCTTTCAAGACTTGAAATAGCTCAACTGGAATTCCATCACCTCCACTAGCTTTGTTCGTAGTGATGCTTTCTAATCCCAGAGAAGGTTTATTGCTTAAGGAGAAGAATAAGATAATGAAGATGTTTTCATCTCCAAGGATTTCCTATGGCAAGGGACCTGAAGACAGATTCTTACCCTAGTTTCTTTGTGATTTCAAAGAGGAAGGACAGCAATATACTCTCGGTAGTTGAATTGAAAAGTTTGCAGTATTTTTCAGTTCTATACTTAAAAAAAAATTCTCAGACTGTATTCATCAGATTGTAATTTGATGAAATCCTTTTTAATAGAGAAATTATAATTAATGTTTTAAATGCCTCTCCTTATTGACTTTACCAGAGCAGAGACCATGTACGTCATCCTCATTTCTGGATTCCCAAGTCTGGGGTGTGAAGTCAGCAGTCTGTGAAGGCATGTTGAATAAATGCAGTCCTTTAGCTTTTTAAGTTACAGTGCTTTCATATGTTCGGAGAAGGCAATGGCAAGCCACTCCAGTACTATTGCCTAGAAAATCCCATGGATGGAAGAGCCTGGTAGGCTGCAGTCCGTGGGGTCGCTAAGGGTCGGACACGACTGAGCAACTTCACTTTCACTTTTCACTTTCCACTTTCACACATTGGAGAAGGAAATGGCAACCCACTCCAGTGTTCTTGCCTGGAGAATCCCAGGGACGGGGGAGCCTGGTGGGCTTCCGTCTATGGGGTCACACAGAGTTGGACACGACTGAAGTGACTTAGCAGCAGCAGCAGCAGCTTTCATATGTCCGAGTCCTAAATTAATTGATATCAAGTCTAGGGGAAATCAGAAGAAAATCTAAAAGAGATACTACAAAAATCTTTGTATTTTTGCTTTATATCCATTTTCAGCTAGATTTTCAAAATGTCAGTCAGAAGATTACAAATTTCATGGACTAATAGAAAATGAAGGTTGATATTCAGTGTCATAGCTTGAAGTTTAGGGACCACAAAACAGTTTTAAGAGTACAAACTTTCCAGAATAAGTTCTGGAGATCTAATAATGTACAGCAATGTGACGATAGTTAATAATGCCATACTCGAAGTTTGCTAAGAAAGTAGATCTTCCATTCTTACTACACAAACACACACATACACACACACACCAAATATAATTATGTGAGGTGATGGATATGTTAATGAACTTGATGTGGTTATCATTTTATAGCTTACACATATATACCATGTATACAATTTTATTTGTCAATAATACCACAATAAAGAAAAAATAGAAATTTATTTAGGGAAAAAAACAGAACTCCTATCCGAACCCCACAGTAGATGACTCTCATTGCAAAGTGAAGTCTAGCCTTAATAATAGAGGTTGAAGGATGGGTCTGGGGAGGAAGTGCCAGATGGGCCATCCAGAAACAAAACAGTAGTATTGTCCCCATGAATCTTCCATCATTAGAGCTCCTTTTCTGCCTCTCAGGAGTTAAGGCTTCTAAGGATTGATATCTAGGTTTAATTCTAGGCCATGCTTTGGGAATAATGAAAAACATTGAGTTCTATAGGCTGACTAAACGCTAGTTAAAATCTTAAAAATCTAGTCTGCCACCTGGATAACTACAAGGCTCATTTGCTAGTTTTTTCGTTGTCCAGCTACAGCGATTAGCAAACAAATCGGGCACATCAGAGCAGCAGAGACTATGGATCAATTCTGCTTTTCCAAGAAATGAAGGCCTAGGAGATATTTTGTCCTTTTAGTGGAAATCAAACTGAGGCTGCAGTTCTTTTTGCCTGTCATGGAGTGGAAGTAGCCCTGGACAGTTAAAGTTATTGTGAACCAGAACTTTAAAAATGCCAGACACTTGGAGTTCATTTATTTTGTAAGTGCTTTCATAGGCCATTACCCATTCTTTACCCCTTTGAAGCCATTTAAGATATGCTAGCATTGGTAAGCCTCACACAGAATTCACTTTGAACATTGAATAGGTTGGATTTTTTTTTCAGCAGTATTTATTTTCTAAAATCCTAGGATTCCTGGGGACCATATCCCTTTGATTTTTGAAATTCAGAATTTCCATTTCTTCCATTCTGTCATCTGGGTGTATGAGACTGTGAACCTTGCAAAGAAAAGGGAGAGTTAACATTAGTTGGTGCCAGCACTCTCACACTATATCTAAGTTCTCTATATTGTATTTTGTACTTTTGTGGATTTAATTGGATTATACCCAGTGCTTTGTGTGTCTGGAGAAGAGTTCTAGGTACTTTAACATACAGAAAGCAGGGTAAGAGTCCTATGGCCCAAGAAAGCTTATATTCTAATACACACAAGGCACAGTGTGCATCATGTTCTTGAAAGGAAAGACTTTGGGGAGATCTGGGAAGACTTCTTAGAAAGGATGACATAAGACTCGAAGGCAGTTGGGTGTAGTTTTGAACTCTAATACTAGTCTCTTTGGATTCAAATCGCTGGTGTACCACTTACTAGATGGATGATCTCAGGCTACCTTCTTGTGCATGTTTCCTGAGGAACTCAGATGATAACATCAGATCAGACCTCATAGCAATGTTGTGAGAAGCAAATAAGTTGCTTACTGTAGAGATCAGGGCCTTTCCGTCAGTCTGGGATAGCAGAGGACCCAGGGAGAGGGCTTAGGAGGAGGGACAGGATTGGGTTGGTGGATTGGATCATGCTGTCTGAGAGGTGAGGATGGAGTGGAGTGGGCCAAAAGTGTAGATGGATGAATGGGATGTGGTTGCAGGGTTTGAGATGAAAGGGCCTGAACTTGAGGTCTGGCATGGATGATCAACAGAAGCAGGCAGGCCTGAGCCCCAGTGCAGAGGCAGATGCTGATCAGACTGGCCCAAATGGGGGCAGAGAGACAAGAGAGTTATGGAGGGTAGCTTGGCAACCTTCGTTTGCAGGACTAGATTGATGATGGTCATGCTTAGGAATTTGGTCCCAGAGAAAACTGGGATTTTTCTCTGCTAATATCTTGCAACCAAGGGAAGCAAATGTTGGGTTTGTTGATGAATGAGGAAGGGGCAGGAACAAACCTTAGGTCACCTCCTTGCTGTTGATCAGTCAGATTCCTAGGTAGCCTTGAGATTCAGGAGGACAGGGTTGTGGAAGGAACACTCAGTTTGACTGTGGACGAGGATGGAGATCATTTAGAGACTTCATGTACAACCCAGGCAAAGACTGGGTGATAGGATGTAGAGAGCTGTGTCCGAGTGGTGGGTGACCAGAGAACTCAGAAGTGTCCCATTTATTCAGATGCTGACTTCTCCAACAATTGGGCCTCCAAAATAGTTTAGAGAGCTTTCAGAGTAATCATCTCAGGATTTAATGAAAGAGAAATAAAGTGGGTGGTGTAGCAAGACATTTTCACTGAGGTTTGAAAAGCAATGTAGAGGAGACGAGGCACATGTGCAAAGACTCATTTGAATCCCACTTCTGTCAGGTATTACCTGTGTCCTGCGTCCTGTGTTGATATGCTCAGTCCTGTCTGACTCTTTGCGGCCCCATGGACTGTAGCCTGCCAGGCTCCTCTGTCCAGGAGATTTTCTAGGCAAGTATACTGGAGTGCATTGCCATTTCCTTCTCCAAGGTATCTTCCCAACCCAAGGATCTCTTGTGCGTCTCTTGTGTCTCCTGTACTGGCAGGCGGATTCTTTACCACTAGCACCTCAGACAAATTACGTCAGCTACAATCTTAAAACTTCTTTCCAGTTTTATTGAGACATAATTGGCACATAACATTGTGTAAGTTTAGGGGGTACAGCATAATGATTTCATATATATATAGTGTAAGTTTAGGAGGTACAACATAATGATTTGATATATATATATGTGAAATAATGACTTCAATACATTTAGTTAATATCTATCACCTCACATAGTTAAATTTTTTCCCCTTGTGATGAGAACTTTTAAGATCTACTCTCTGAGCAGTTTTCAAATATACAATGCAGTATCGTTGACTATAATCACCATGCTGTAAATCACCTCCCCAAAACTTATTTACTAAAACGGAAAGTTTGTATCTTTTGACCACTGTCACTAATTTCCCTCTCCATCTCCCCTCCATGCCCCACCTCTGGTAGCACCTAATCTTGTTTCTATGAGGTTTGTTTGCTTGTTTGTTTTTAGATTCCATATATGAGTGACATCATGCAGTATGTCTTTTTTCTCTGTCTGATGTATTTCACTTAGCATAATGCCTCAAGATCCATCCTTGTCAAAAATGGCAGGATTGCCTTCTGTGTTATGGCTGAATGATATTTCATGTGGGAAGTAAGAGTAATAGTATGTTATGCACCGAGCTGTTGTGAAGAATGAAGAGTGGTTCATGAAACACTGACACCGAGCTATGTGTGAATAAACTCCGTGAAACTGTGGCTCCACTGTGCTGGAGCCCTCAGCCTCTCCAAGCCCAACTCCTTGGGTCTTCTAGCCCAGTGCTTCTGCAAGATCATTGTGCATAGGCACCACCTGGAGCTCCAGCACCACAATTTATTTAGCAGGTCTGGTGCAGCCTGAGACCCACATTTAATAATAAAAAAAATTGTTTTTAGATTTTTTTAAAATGTGGACCATTTTTACAGTCTTTATTGAACTTGTTACCGTATTGCTTCTGTTTTATGTTTTGGGTTTTTTTTTTGGCTGCAAAGCATGTGGGATCTTAGCTCCCTGACCAGGGATTGAAGTTGTACCCCTTGCATTGGGAGGTCTGGGCTTTGCAATCAATGGGGCCTGGATTTAATTCCAATTCTACCTCTTTATAATTGTGTGAGCTTTGTTGAGTTCCTTAACCTTTATAAGTCTTGAGTATCCCAACTGTAATATCTGGAATGTGATACTGACATGTCAAAGTTTTTATGAGAATTAGCATATAGAAAGTGGCACAGAGTAGCCACTCAATAAGTGGCAGCTTTCATTAGAGATATATTAACAGCAGTGTAAAGTCAAAAGGACTGTGAGGAAGGTGCAATCTTCTCAAGGAGAGAACCCTGAGATCAAGCCCCATGCAGTCGGTCAGCCACGGAAATCTAACATGCCTGGGACATGTGGTATCTCAGGTCTGGATGTAGGGTTGGGCCATGAGGATGCCTAATGGATGTCACCATCATCAGCAATGTCAGGGGAAAGAGCCTGGCTCCATCGAGGTACTGAGCTGCACAGAAGCCTCGTCTACTCTAGCAGGGTGCAGCTGCCCATCTGTAGCAATGGAGGAGGGGGGTGATCAGATTGACACTTCTTGGGCATCTTTCTGAGCACCAAGATAAGGATATTGGCCACAAAAGGTACTTGAAGTCTGGGACCATAATGTAAAGATGAACTAGTAAAGACGCTGTGGGACTGGATGGAGATGGGGAGGTTCACAGAGATGAAAGGATAGCAGTCAAATGGGTGGAATGAACTGGAGGAAGGCAAAGAGGAGGGCTCCTAAATGTGCCACAGAAAGGGCGATGGTAGAGAGTGGTCAGGGGGCATCGCTGGGGAGGAGGCAGAGGAAAATGTCTGCGGTGGTTTCCGGTAATACCAAATATGCCATCATGAAAAATACTCTGTTTCACACGCAGAGAGAGAGAGCGAGCACAGCTCTTCACCCTTCCACACCTCTGAAGGGGCTGAAGTTAACTAGTAAGCACTCAATCACCAAGGAAAAACTGCCTTCTTGGCGGGGCTGCCTAAATCCCAGGCAGTTCCTGGGAGGCCTCATGAGCTAGTCAAGCGGATTTAGTTCTGTGTGAGCAGCAAGCAGAACTGCACTGGGCTTCCCCCCACCTTCCTCCTGCCAGTCGGTCAGTTCAGCTCAGCCAGGCTGACAGGTACAAGGAAGCCTCTGTGACCTCCACGGTGCAATAATGGCCTGAAAGTGTTTGACTTGTGTAAACATTTTTCAAATGTTTATGTGGAACTGGAAAGAAAACCAGAGAGAGTCTGAAGAAAAGCAGAATGTAGAGGTGAATGCATCTTTGGCTCTAATTGTGGTTTCCATATATTTGTTTCTTTTTCAAGTAAAAAGCTCCAAGTATTTAAAATGACATTCACGATATCATTGTGGAAGACAATCACGACGTGTATTTGGAGTTATAAAATTTGCTGCGCATCATCAGGGATCAACTCTGTCTTTCTACTGAGAGACACACACATTTTTCTATAAACAATTGCTCAAAAAAGTGGTCTTTCAAATTTCAATAGAATGCTGTTTTTTTTTAAGTTTATAGGAAGAAATGCATGATGGCATGCTTCATCAATTTGAAGTCATCTTCTCTCATTCGTATAAGGTTTATTAAATATATTTAATCAGTGAGGAAGAATGAAATTTTTACAATTCTCATGTAGACAATAATGTCATTAAATGTGTATGGCAAAAATATATCAGCTCAGTCAGTGGGATTTTCTAATTTATTTTCAATCAAAACTTTCTTCAAAAATTATAACTCACAAGATTATATGTCATCACTTGTTCATCCATCTGAAGGGAACATAATTTTCCAATGGTTAAAGTCAAGAATAGAAATTAACCTACAGTGGATTATGCAGTATGTGTACCACATACCATGCCAAATAAGCCCAGAAGGGCAAGTGGCAAAGCCACAATGCAAAAGAGACCCAGAAACAGAATCAGGCTTCCTGATTCCTTCGGGGTGTCCCTAAAGAGTTGCTTTTCTTTTCTTGAACATGAGTTCCTCCACAGGCTCTCCCTGCATCAGCCTGAGTGCTTGCCTGGGTGAGGTGGTGGGCAAGCCAGGCAATGAAGACAGTGAGTCCCATAGTACAGGCGCATACACAGCAACAGGTCAAAGGTCCACTCCTTCTGAGCTCGAAGCTGAGGTCTGTTCTCAGAATATCTTGTGACCCCTTCTGAGGACAGTGTCAGGTCAACTGTGTCCACTGTTGTATTCCCAGCATCCCACACTGTTCTGGGCAGAAAATGCATGCTGAATAAGTGTTTGGTGAATAAAAAAAATGAATTAAAAAACACCAAGTCCTGCCTGCCAAAATGCTGGTGAACAACTGTTCCTAAAGACAGACTGGCTGGAAAAAAAAAAGCAAACTCAGATCTGCAGAGAAATCTAAAAGTCTAAAAGTGTATCTCTTAATGATTTTGCACTTTGAGGGAATGCTGTCTCCAGGTCTCTTACCCTGAGGCAGTGAGGAATACTAAAAGGCAGAAGGTTCTTCCATTCTTCACCATTCTGACAGAATAGTTCAAGTTTCTGTACAGTGCAGTAAAAACTGGTGCTGAAAGAGATCTGCAATCCATTAAATTCCTAATCCTAGTCTTAGTTCAACTGCATCTGTGGATTGTCTGTATATCCCTCTGAAATTTTGCAATTCATTTAATCCCTGTCCGCACTATTCCTTAGAAGCACACAGATTTACGGCTGCTATCTACATAAATTCACTGATTCAAGGCCAGGGAATAAGCACTGCAGGACTAGAAGCTTCACAGAAGGCAGTACCAAAGATTGTTGTGTAATGGACACAGACACCTTCAACCAGTGAGTGGAAAGAATATCACAGGCAGAAAACAGAGCCTGAGTGAGGGCACCAAGGTGAAAGGTCATGGTTACATCAAATGGTCCTTACTGCTTCCTAGCATGTGATCTTGGGCGAGTTACTTAATCGTTTTGAGCCTCTGTGTCCTCATCTGTCAAATAAGAATAATACTAGCACCATTTCACAGGGCTGTTGAGAAAATTCACTGGCATACTGGATATCAAAGTGCCCACCCGAGTGCCAGATACTGAGTAAGACCACAATAAATGCCTATAAGCAAAGTGTGATAAGAGACAGAAAGCAAAATAGTGGTTACCAGGGACACAGTTTAATAGGGACAGGGTTTTAGTTTGGGATGATGAAAAACTTCTGGAAATGAAGAGTGGTAATGGTTGCATAGCAATGTGAATGTATTTAATGCCACTCAACTGTGGGCTTACAAATGTTAACCATTTAACACTGTTTAACACGGGCTCTCATATTATTTTTTTTTTAGTTTTATTTATTTATTGGCTGCACTGGGTCTTCGTTGCTTCATGGGCTTTTCTCTAGTTGCACAGAGTGGGGGTTACTCTCTAGTTGCAGTGCTCAGGCTTCTCATTGAGGCAGCCTCTCTTGTTGCAGAACATAGGCGCTAGAGCACAGATTCAATAGTTTCAGTGCTCAGTTCACAGGCTCAGTTGCTCCCATGGCACGTGGGGTCTTCTTGGACCAGGGGTCGAACCTGTGTCTCCTCCATTGGCAGGCAGATTCTTTACCACTAAACTACCAGGGAAGCCCTCTTGTATTATTTTTGAGAGGTGTTTCTTAATTTTGAATGCCATACATACTAATTAGAGCAGACTTTAAACATGCAAAAAAATTTTTTTAACCTCCCAAAGTTTCATCATCCAAAGACACGTCTGAATGTTTCTTGCCCCCTAGTCCTGTTTTCTGCACAGTATTTTATTTGTTCATCTGTATATCATGGTTTAAATGATTGGACTGATATATATTATACAACGTTGTTACCTTTTCCAGCTAGTATTAAAACAATAATTATTTATTCATAATACAAATTCTTCACAAACATACTTTCCAGTGGCCTCTACACTAGTTAAAAACCATATGCAAAGGTCATTGGAGAGTGTCACAAATGCTGAGACTTTCCATGAAATAAGAAACACAGTCTTGGGAGGATGGATAAAGGGGGTTTGAACTCCTAGTCCCAGGCAAATATTACCCTATTTCAAATTGAAGAATGCAACCAGTGTAGACATTCCACATGGAACTTCATTAAAATTCAACTGTATAACTCCTCAGGCAGAACAGGCCGAGGTGGCTAAGTCCTTGAAACTATCTGAATTGGTGGAGAGTTTGTTGGAAAGGTCATCAACCCTGAAATATGTAAGTAAATTCCTTAGTGTTGTAGTCCTTATGCACAGGCTTTCTCCACCCCTAGGTGTGCATCCAGAAAAAGTCCTGCTCTCGCTGCTCTGCTTCCCCGACTGCAGAGTGTTAAAATGCTGAGACTCTTTAAAGATGTCCAGGGATGATGGGAGACTGAACACAGTGGGCCTAGCTGAGTTGTGAAGTAGTTCTCAGGACGTGTTCACTTTGTCATTCAAGATTAAGCCTTCAGTGTCATTTAGTCCTAAACTGTTTGTGCACATGCTATATGTGTCACATGGACCCCAGACATGACCCCTGCAACGTGCTGCAAGAGCATTAGCAGCAGAAGCCTAGATTGGATCAGCAGAAGCCTAGACTGACATCCGAGACTGGCGCTTCCCTGGAGCCTGAACTGTGACTTTGTTGACTTATTTGCTTTTGGCAGTTATGAGACTGCGAAACAGAGTGAAGATTCCTTTGACTGTAAATCTTATCCCAACTGAACACTGATAACCTATGCCATCCTAATCATCATCCTAGAAAGTACCTGCATCAGTGATTCTCAACCACAGAGAGTAATCATAATCTATATACTCTGTGTTCTCTTGTGAACTAAAACTAAATGTGTGTGTATCTGTGTACACACACCAGAAAATTGGGAGTGACTTTGCCTCCCCAAAAGAGAAAATCTTTTCAAGCATGACTCACTTGACTTTTTTGATCTTTGCTTCCTTGGTGGTTCAGATGGTAAAGAATCTGCCTGCCAATGCAGGAGACTCGAGTTCTATCTCTGGGTCAAAAAGATCCCCTGGAGAAGGGAATGGCAACCCACTCCAGTATTCTTGCCTGGAGAAGCCCATAGACAGGGGAGCCTGCCGGGCTACAGTCCATGGGGTCTCAAAGAGTCAGACACGACTGAGCAACTTTCACAAAATTTGATGAGATTTTTTTAAAGGTGATTTCCCATTGATTTTGGTTTTTTTTTAATTTTTTTTATTGGAGGCTAATTATTTTACAATATTATATTGGTTGGTTTTGCCATACCTTGACATGAATCCGCCCTGGGTGTACATAAGTTGCCCCTCCTGAACCCCCCTCCCACCTCCCTCCTCCCCTTATCCTCCCTCTGGGTCATCCCCGCACACCAGCCCCGAGCATCCTGTAACGTGCATCGACCCTGAACTGGCGATTCGTTTCACATATGATAATATACATGTTTCAATGCCATTCTCCCAAATCATCCCACCCTCACCCTCTCCCATAGAGTCCCAAAGACTATTCTATACATCTTTGTCTCTTTTGCTGTCTCATATAAAGGGTTATCATTTGCATCTTTCTAAATTCCATATATATGTGTTAGTATACTGTATTGGTGTTTTTCTTTCTGGCTTACTTCACTCTGTATAATAGGCTCCAGTTTCATCCACCTCATTAGAACTGATTCAAATGTATTCTTTTTAATGGCTGAATAATACTCCATTGTGTATATGTACCAAAGCTTTCTTATCCATTCGTCTGCAGATGGACATCTAGGTTGCTTCCATGTCCTCGCTATTATAAACAGTGCTGCAATGAACATTGGAGTACATGTGTCTCTTTCAGTTCTGGTTTCCTCGGTGTGTATGCCCAGGAGTGCGATTGCTGGATCATATGGCAGTTCTATTTCCAGTTTTTTGAGGAATCTCCACACTGTTCTCCATAGTGGCTGTACTAGTTTGCATTCCCACCAACAGTGTAAGAGGGTTCCCTTTTCTCCACACCCTCTCCAGCATTTACTGCATGTAGACTTTTGGATAGCAGCCATTCTGACTGGTGTGAAATGGTATCTCATTGTGGTTTTGACTTGCATTTCTCTGATTATGAAGGATGTTGAGCATTTTTTCATGCGTTTGTTAGCCATCTTTATGTCTTCTTTGGAGAAATGTCTGTTTAGTTCTTTGGACCATTTTTTGAATGGGTCATTTATTTTTCCGGAATTGAGCTGCAGGAGCTACCTGTGTATTTTGGAGATTAATCCTTTATCAGTTGCTTCATCTGCTATTATTTTCTCCCATTCTGAAGGCTGTCTTTTCACCTTACTTGTAGTTTCCTTTGCTGTGCAGAAGCTTTTGATTTTAATTAGGTCCCATTTGTTTATTTTTGCTTTTATTTCCATTATACTGGGAGGTGGGTCTTGGAGGATCCTGCTGTGATTTATGTCAGAGAGTGTTTTGCCTACGTTCTCCTCTAGGAGTTTTATAGTTTCTGGTCTTACATTTAGCTCTCTAATCCATTTTGAGTTTATTTTGGTGTATGGTGTTAGGAAGTGTTCTAGTTTCATTCTTTTACAAGTGGCTGACCAGTTTTCCCAGCACCACTTGTTAAAGAGACTGTCTTTTCTCCATTTTATATTCTTGCCTTCTTTGTCAAAGATAAGGTGTCCATAGGTGCATGGATTTATCTCTGGGCTTTCTATTTTGTTCCATTGATCTATATTTCTGTCTTTATGCCAGTACCATACTGTCTTGATGACTGTGGCTTTGTAGAAGAGCCTGAAGTCCGGCAGGTTAATTCCGCCAGTTCCATTCATCTTCCTCAAGATTGCTTTGGCTATTTGAGGTTTTTTGTATTTCCATACAAATTGTGAGATTATTTGTTCTAGTTCTGTGAAAAATATCGTTGGTATCTTGATAGGGATTGCATTGAATGTATAAATTACTTTGGGTAGTATACTCATTTTTACGATATTTATTCTTCCAATCCACGAGCACGGTATATTTCTCCGTTTATTAGTGTCCTCTTTGATTACTTTCAGTAGTGTTTTATAGTTTTCTGTGTACAAGTCTTTTGTTTAAAGGTGATTTCCCATTGATTTTGGAAAAAGCCACTCAATACACAACTCTGCTATTCTGAAAGAAAATAATTATTACATTGCATAGGAAAATACTTTGCTGGCTACTTTTGGCCTTCTTTTTTTCGTTCTTTGTATATTCTTTTCCCTGTGTCAGTTTCTAAGTCTTTGTTTTAGAATGAATTACTGAGTGGAACAGATCAGTAATTAACAGGTGTCTGGAATGACCTTGTCCAGTGATTAAGGGAAGTCATTGGATATTTAGCAGTGTGGGTTTTTAAAAAAATAATAATTAACATTTATTTAGCATTCAGCATTTACCGCTATGCCAGAAAGACACGTTCATGTAACATGTAACAAGTGACATGTTCATTCAATCTTTACAACAAGCCTATGAAATGGTGGGTACTATTATTATTCCCCTTTTCCAGGCAAGGAGATTGAAACTTAGTTTAACTTGCCTAATCAATAGTGGAGACAGTACAAAATACTGCCCCTTATATTTATATAATCTGAGAATATATTTGGAAATTCTGGCAGGAAAATTTTTTTTATTTTTTTATTGAAGGATGATTGCTTTACAGAATTTTGTTGTTTTCTGTCAAACCTCACAATCAATCAGCCATAGGTATACATACATCCCCTCCCTATCCCACCCCTCTAGGTTGATAGAGAGCCCCTGTTTGATTTTCCTGAGCCATACAGCTAATTCTCATTGGCTATCTATTTTACATATAGTAATGTAAGTTCCCTGTTACTCTTTCCATACATATCACCCTCTCCTCCCCTCTCCCCATGTCCATAAGTCTGTTCTCTATGTCTGTTTCTCCATTGCTGCCCTGTAAATAAATTCTTCAGTACCATTTTTCTAGATTCTGTATATATGAATTAGAGTATGATATTCATCTTTCTCTTTCTGATACATTTCACTCTGTATAATAGGTTTTAGGTTCATCCACCTCATCACAACTGACTCAAATGTATTCCTTCCTATGGCTGAGTAATATTCCATTGTGTATATGTACCACACTTCTTTATCCATTCAAACAATATGGAACACTTCACGAACTTGCATGTCATCCTTGCACAGGGGTCATGCCAATCCTCTCTGTATCTTTCCAGTTTTAGTATATGTGCTGCCGAAGCAAGCACTGGCAGGAAAATTTAATGGTGTGTTTTGAGTGTCTTCTCTGTGTGGAGCTGGTTGCTGTTGGAAATAACAAAGACATATAAAGCATGACTGTTTTATGTATGTATTTATTTATTTTGGCAGAGTCTTAACCACTGGACTGCCAGGTAAGTCAACCAACTATTCTGTTATTGAAGTATTTTTATTTATTTAAATTTTTAGACTCATGTATTTAAATAGCTTGCAAACAAACTTTGTTGCCCCAATATATAGAAAGGGCTATATGAAAACACACATACACACATACTCTATAGTTCAGTTCAGTTCAGTTCAAATCAGTTCAGCCACTCAGACTTGTCCAACTCTTTGCGACCCCATGGACTGCAGCACGCCAGGCCTCCCTGTCCATCACCAACTCCTGGAGTTTACTCAAACTCATGTCCATTGAGTTGGTGATGCCATCCAACCACCCCATCCTCTGTTGCCCCCTTCTCCTCCTACCTTCAATCTTTCCCAGCAGCAGGGTCTTTTCAAATGAGTCAGTTCTTCGCATCAGGTGGGCAAAGCATTGGAGTTTCAGCTTCAGCATCAGTCCTTCCAATGAAAATTCAGGACTGATTTCCTTTAGGATGGACTGGTTGGATCTCCTTGCAGTCCAAGGGACTGTCAAGAGTCTTCTCCAACACCACAGTTCAAAAGCATCAATTCTTCAGTGCTCAGCTTTCTTTATAGTTCAACTGTCACATCCATATACATGACTACTGGAAAAACCATAGCTTTGACTAGATGAACCTTGGTTGGCAAAGTAATGTCTCTGGTTTTTAATATGCTGTCTAGGTTGGTCATAACTTTTCTTCCCAGGAACAAACGTCTTTTAATTTCATGGCTGCAGTCACCATCTGCAGTGATTTTGAAGTCCAGAAAATAAAATCTGTCACTGTTTCCCCATCTATTTGCCATGAAGTGATGGGACCAGATGCCATGATCTTAGTTTTCTGAGTGTTGAGTTTTAAGCGAAATTTTTCACTCTCCTCTTTCACTTTCATCAAGAGGCTCTTTTGTTCCTCTTCACTTTCTGCCATAAGGGTGGTGTCATCTGCATATCTGAGGTTATTGATATTTCTCCCTGCAATCTTGATTCCAGCTTGTGCTTCATCCAGCTCAGTGTTTCTCATGATGTACTTTACATATAAGTTAAATAACAGGGTGACAATATACAACCTTGATGTACTCCTTTCCCTATTTGGAACCAGTCCATTGTTCCATGTCCAGTTCTAACTCTTGCTTTCTGACCTGCATACAGGTTTCTCAAGTCAGGTGGTCTGGTATTCCCATCTCTTGAAGAACTTTCCACAGTTTGTGGTGATTCACACAGTCAAAGGCTTTGGCATAGTCAATAAGGCAGAAGTAAATGTTTTTCTGGCACTCTCTTGCTTTTTTGATGATCCATTGGATGTTGGCAATTTGATCTCTGGTTCCTCTGTCTTTTCTAAATCCATCTTGAACATCTGGAAGTTCACAATTCACATATTGTTGAAGCCTGGCTTGGAGAATTTTGAGCATTACTTAAATAGCTTGTGAGTTACAATTGTGTGGTAGTTTGAGCATTCTTTGGCATTGGCTTTCTTTGGGATTGTAATGAAAACTGACTTTTTCCAGTCCTGTGGCCACTGCTGAGTTTTCCAAATTTGCTGGCATATTGAGTGCAGCACTTTCGCAGCATCATCTTTCAGGATTTGAAATAGCTCAACTGGAATTCCATCACCTCCACTAGCTTTGTTCACAGTGATGTTTCCTAAGGCCCACTTGACTTCGCATTCCTGAATGTCTGGCCCCAGGTGAATGATCACACCATTGTAATTATCTGGGTTGTGAAGATCTTTTCTGTATAGTTCTTCTGTGTATTCTTGCCTCCTCTTCTTCATATCTTCTGCTTCTGTTAGGTCCATACCATTTCTGTCCTTTACTGAGCCAATCTTTGCATGAAATGTTCCCTAGATATCTCTAATTTTCACGAAGAGATCTTTAGTCTTTCCCATTCTATTGTTTTCCTCTATTTCTTTGCACTGATCACTGAGGAAGGCTTTCTTATCTCTCCTTGATATTCTTTGGAACTCTGCATTCAAATGGGTATATCTTTCCTTTTCTCCTTTGCCTTTCACCGCTCTTCTTTTCACAGCTCTTTTTAAGGACTTCTCAGACAAACATTTTGCCTTTTTGCATTTCTTTTTCTTGTGGATGCTCTTGATCCCTGCCTTCTGCACAATGTCACGGACCTCTGTCCATAGTTCTTCAGGCACTGTGTCAGATCTAACCCCTTGTATCTATTTCTGACTTTCACTGTATAATCCTAAGAGATTTAGTAGAAATTTCAAAATTATAATGATTTTTTGTCACAAATCAAATTTCTATTTATGCATGGAACTGTTCCTAATGGGTCTCTTCTGTCTGATGCTTTGTACCCTTATCTATTTACCTCAAAGGTATGTAGCTTTGCAAGAAGTCTTGATGTCTAGTAGAACACATCTTTGTACATTTTTATTCTTCAAAATTATTGTAGCTATTTCTGACTTGTTGATATTGATGGGAATTCTGTAATTAACTTGTGAAGTTATATAGAAAACCAAACCCAAACAAAAATATACTGAGTTTTGATCAGAGTTAATTTGTAGATTAGTTGGGGAGATCTGATAAATGTATGAAAATTATTGTCCAGGGATATGATATATCTTTCTATTTATTTAGATATTTTTATATTAATCAATAAAGACATTATTTTTGTGTAATAATTTTGCACATTTTGTTGAATTAGGTCCTAACACTGTATCATTTCCTTTACTGTATATATGAAGAATCATGTGTTATTTAAGAATACGAAAAATTGATTTGAGTAATTATAGAGATTTGGCATTTTTTGATGGAACTATATAACACCATAAATACATATAATGCAATTTTAATAAATTACATTAGGTTATTGAATATTTTTGAATTTAACATTAATATTCATTATAATCCAGTTAGAAATACTGTCTGATTTTCTGTGTTTAAACCTTTTCCAAAGGTTTATTCTTTGATTCAGAAATGATTTACAGGGATGTTATTTAATTTCCAAATCTTTGGGGGTTTTCCACAGATTTATCTGTTTATTATTGATTTCTAATTTAATTCTGTTTTCATCAGAGAACATAGTCTGTATGCCTTTAATGATTTAAATTCACTGAAAGTGGTCTCATGGTCCAGTACATTTTGAATCATCATGACAGTTAGAATGTTAAGCGTGGGTTCTACAGTTGCTTGGTGCAGTACTCTGCCAAGTCTGTTGGCAGGCTAGTAAGTCTCCAGTATCCTTACTTCTTTTCTCTTTATTTGGTCCATTAATTACTGATAGAGGAGTGTTTGAACTCACCAGATGTAATTGTGGGTTTGTTTATCCCTCCTTTTAGCCGTTACTTCATTTTCAAACTTTGTAATTAGGAGTATACCTGTTTAGGATTGTTTTACCTTCTTGATTGACTCCTTTATCATAATGAAATGTCCCTCTTTTTCTCTAAGATTATTCCTTACCTAGAGTCTTTAATATTAATTAACCACTTAATCTTTATATCATTAGGATTACATAGTATATATATTTCTGTTATTTTACTTATATGCTGTGACTTTATAATTCAAGTGAGTATCCTGTAGACAAGATAGTTTGGTCTTACTTTTGTCCCCAGTTTTGACACTCCTAGGCTTTGTATTTGTGCCTTTAGTCCACTGACAGTTAACATAATTATTAATACAGTGAGATTTAAGTCTACCATTTTTCTATATGTTTTCTGTTTGTCCCATTTGATCTTTGTTTTCTTTGCCTTCTTTTCCTGCTTCTGGATGAAATGAGTAATTAATATTCCATTTTATCTCATTTGACTTATAATCTATATCTCATGTGTGCTTTATTTGTTGCTCTAGGCAGTTTATTTTTTTAATTTATTTTTTTTATTGGAGTCTAATTATTTCACAATATTATATTGGTTGGTTTTGCCATACATTGACATGAATGCGCCCCGGGTGTACATGAGTTCCCCTTCCCGAACCCTCTTTCCACCTCCCTCCTCCCCTTATCCTCCCTCTGGATCATCCCCGCATACCAGCCCTGAGCATCCTGTAATATGCATCGACCCTGAACTGGTGATTCATTTCACATATGATAATATACATGTTTCAATGCCATTCTCCCTAGGCAGTTTATAGTATACATCTTTAATTTATTACTGTCTGATGTGAATTAATATTGTGCCACTTCATGTATAATGTAAGAACCTCATAACAGTAGATTTTTGCTTTCTACCCTCCTGTCTTTTGTATTATTATTGTAATAGATTTGATATCAATATGTATTATAAACCTTACAGTTCCTTGCTTTTATTTCAGTTATATTTTAAAGAAAAAGAAGATGCAAATATTATATTTACTCATGTACATATTATTTCCAGTTCTTTTCATTTCTTTATGTAGATGTATCTTTCCATCTGGCATCCTTTTCCTTCTATTTGAAGTCCTTCCCTTAACATTTCTGATAGTGCTAGTATGTTGGCCTTGACTTCTTCTATTTTTTGTTCATCTGGAGGTGTCTTTATTTTACCTTCAATTTCTTTGAAGGGTTCATTCTTAATGGATATAAAATTCTAAGTTGATTTGTTTGCCCCGAGAACTTTAAAGATGTTTCATTTTCTCTTGGCTTGAGTTATTCTGATGAGAAGTCAGACAGAGGACATTCTTCCCCACTCTGTATTAAATGTATCTTTTATTTCTGTTTGCTTTTAAGATTTTCTCTTTGCAGTTGCTTTTCAGCAGTTTGTTTATGATGTGCCTTGGTAAGCTTTTCATGGTGTTTAGTTCTTGGATTCATTGAGCTTCAAGAATATATGAATTTATGCTTTTCATCCAGTATGGGAACAATTGACCATTATCCAAATATTACTTTTTCTCTCCCTTCTAGGAATCTAGTTACCTATATTTTAGATTGCCTGATGTTATCCCATCTGAAAGCTCTGTTCATTTTTTCAGTCTTTTCCCAGCACTCTGCTAGATGTGAGGGATGTAAGTTATGCTTCGTCATCTCCCCAGCAGCACAGGTTGGTGAACTAACCAGCTTGTTCTCAGAATCTGCCCAGGGTTTGACACCTGAGCTTTCTCTTATTTTCTTGAGAGCATTTAGAAGATGTTTGCTATATTTTAACAGTGCCTTCTTGTTTAATGCATATGTATTTGAATGCCATTGACTTCTATCTATGAGGTTTCAACCTTGAGGTGATGTGTGAGTCTAATTATACAACTCAAAGCAGAGACTTCTGGTGTTGTCAAGGTCATTCTTCTATGCTGAGGATATCAATGATATTCTGTGATATAAATGATAAGTGCAGGCTTTTGTCTATTGTGGCGTGATATAGTGGCTAGGTATGAAGTTTTCAATCCACATCTGTTTTTGTTTCTCTGTCTTTGTTTCATGAAATCAGCGGAAGTTAAAGGAATCTAAGGGTACAGAATTAAACCAACAAATACCTGACTTTGGGACTAAGTTGTGTAACTTCACAGTGTTTTTGCAACTTTTTCCAAGTACATTCATTTGTAGTATTATTGTGGCAAACATTCATTCGGGATCACAAAATAAAGCAAGTCTTTAGCATCTACAGATGCTTAATTCTCATTAAAAGGAGTAGGCATTCCTCAAGGGAAATTGAGAATTTTGATTAATCTTATCACTTTAAGTGATTCATCATAGACTGATTTCTTAGTAAAATGTGGCTCCACTTTGATTTCAGGATTCTTTGTTACATCACTGCAAAATGGATGAAGGTGATGGAAGAAAATTGAGGCGGTATGAATTCCTAATTGACTGATATTTTCCTCAAAGACCTCTCCCCTGTCCTCCCTTCCTGTTTCACATCTTGCAAAATTCTCCTTCCTCTGGGAAACTTGAATAACTCAGAGAAATTTGACCTGTCTGGTGGGTACTTCATATGCCTCACCCTAATTGTATTATAATACTTTGTAGGCTTCCTATGGGCTTCCCAGGTGGTGCTGGTGGTAAAGAACCTCCCTGCAAATGCAGGAGACTGAGACTCAGGTTCAATTCCTGGGTTGGGAAGGTCCCCTGGAGTAGGAAACGGCAACACACTCCAGTATTCTTGCCTGGAGAATCCCACGGACAGAGGAGCCTGGTGGGCTACAGCCCATGGAGTCGCAAGAGTTAGACACAACTGAGTGACTGAGCATGCATGCACACTCTCTATGTCCTGACAGCCTCCCTCATTGAACTGTGTCCTCCGTGCCTTGCACAGTGGTTGCTCAGAGCTGACACTGAATAAACGCTTTATACTCCCTGATCAGTTGAAAAGTCTGCTTGGGGGCCTTGGCTTGCCTAGAATTGAAATTCATATACATTTGAGAAGGTGAATAACGTTATTTTTCCAGTTCAAGAATCTAAAGTAAATTCCATCCTACTGGTCAAAAGGTTTTTGTCAGAATTTTTCAGAATGGTCTGTGTTTTTTTAAAGTTAAAAATTAAAACCTCAATTAGCATTTCAGTGCTCAACTTTCTCTGTGAGATGGAGCATTGGCTTCAAGAAAGCCTCTTCAGTAATTAGAGGTGATTTAAAAACAGTTTTCTTTAATCAGAAGTACTCTGAAAAAGCAGGTAAGATTATATGGTAGAACAAAGAGCCACTGTTATATTCAAATTAATTTGGGCTTATTTGATATAATTCATAGGCCACTGTGCAAAACACTGCGTGGGCTTTGCTATGGAAAATGTAGAAGCAGATATGGTCCCAACCTACCCTCAACAGCCTCAGAGTCTGAGGGACATGAGATTGGCTTTCATATGCTTATTTTAGTGTTGACTGTTTTGTTATATGAGTTATCAAAGGACCAGATTTTGCCCAGATGTTGACAATAACATCTTCCTTTCTCTCTCCTTATTTCTCCCCATCCATTGTTCCATCATCTGAATTCTCGGTCCTACCCTTATTATGGGCTTCCCAGGTGGTACTAGTAATAAAGAACCTGCCTGCTAATGCAGGAGACGTAAGAGACACGGGTTCGATCCCTGGGGTGGGAAGATCCCCTAGAGGAGAGCGGGGCAACCCACTTCAGTATTCTTGCCTGGAGAATCCCATGGACAGAGGAGCCTGACGGGTTACAGTCCACAGGGCTGCAAAGAGTCAGACACAACTAAAGCGACTTAGCATGCATATACCCTACGAATAACCTTCTTTGTCTTTTATCAATTAGATATAAAGATTTGTCTGAAGAAGAGAAAAAGGAGCACATCAATTCTGTCCTCAGAAAACTACGTGCTTTTTTGCACAGGCACAGCTATCCTCGGAAGAAAAACAAAGAGGAAAAATCACAGGGTATTTCCGCTCTTTCGCAAAAGACAGGTTTCAGCTGAGCTTAGCTATACTGAAAATTAGCTATGGGTGGGACAACTGGAAGTCTCCCTTTACCCCAAACATCATTGTGTGGGATTAATGACGAGATGGGGCTTCCCTGGTGACTCAGTGGTGAAGAATCTGCCTGCCAATGCTGGAGATGCTGGTTCGATCCCTGGGTTGGGAAGATCCCCTGGAGAAGGAAATGGTAACCCACTCCAGTATGGACAGAGGAGCCTGGCAGGCTATAGTGCATGGGGTCACAAAGAGTTGGACATGACTGAGTGACTAAATAGTAACAGCAGCAGCAGCAGCAGTGACGAGATGATCTCCCGAAGCAACTTCTATTATGTAGATATTTAGTTTCTCTCCATTTATAATTTTCTTATGCTCGATGCTAAAAGCATTATTGAGGTTCATGCAAAAGTGGAATAAGGAAATGAGAATTAGTAGAAGTATTCTGGGCAACAGTAGTGCAAATTTCTGTATCTTAGGCACTTGAAGGCATATGTAAATGTTGCTAAGGGAAACTGGGCCCCAAGGGTGTCAAATTGTACCTGTAATATTTAAGTATATTTAACTCAAAACATCTGAGCAGGTTATGCTCATAAGCATGTAATCATGCTGTAGAAGATCTCTCTTACCTTAAAAATATTTTTTTCTGGCCCCATGATACCTTCAGCTGTTGCCCTATTTCTGTGTCCCCTTCACAACAAAACTTCTCAAAACGATTGTATCGACCCTGTGTTCACTTCCTCGTGCCCCATCCTTTCTCAACCCACTTCGCTGAGCCTGGAGCTCCCCCAACTCCAGGACAACTACTTCTGTCAGGAATAGCAGTGGCCTCCACATTGCTGAGGTCTTTGGTCCCTTAACTATCCACATCTTTCATGATGTTTCAGAAACATTGGACAGGTGACCACTCCCTCCTTCTTGAAGCATTTTTCTCTCAGCTTCCAGGATACCTGGGTAACTGGATTCTGGTTTCTCTCCTTACTCATTGGCCATTCCGTCTCTCTCTCTTTCTCCCATACCCTGTTTCCCTTTTCAACTTTGAATCATGGATGTGCCCTAGGGCTCAGTCCTAGGATCTTTTGTCTTCTCTTTCTACAGTCATTCTCCCACGTAATCTCATCCAGTCCCTTAATTTGAAGGGCTACTTGGATGTCAGTGCCTCCCACTTTTAAAATCTATCTGCAGCTCGAACCTCCTCCCTTACCTCCATACTTGAGAATCATACTCATTATTAAATCAGCAAGAGAGTTTCCTCTGTGACTTCTCTGCTTGGATGTCTAACAGGAAAGGTAACATCGCCATTCAGAACCTCTTGATTCCTCTCACACTCCCAGCCTTGATTTTCCCAGTCTCAGTAAAAGTACCACCATTCTTCTAGCAGCTCAAAATAAACTCCAGCTGTCATTCTTGTGTCGTCCACCAATCCATCAGCAAATCCTTTTAGCTTTGCTTCTAAAGTATATCTCAAATCCATTCACTCTGCCACTTCCATAGCCTTGGTGGACCAACCTAATCCAGGCCACCACCATCTATTCCATTTGAACACGCTTTCCAGCGAGGGTCCCTTGCTTCACTCTTGCTCCCTAGTTTGACCTACTTTTCATAAACAGCCATAATGATCTTTTAAAAATATATATCAAGGGACTTCCCTGGTGGTTCAGTGGTTGGGACCCAGTGCTCTAGATGCAGGGGCCCCTGGTCGGGGAACTCGTTCATGTTTGCCTCAACGAAACATAGAAACATATATTTTCTAATAAAAATATTAGGAAAAAAACCGTATGTCACTCTTCTGCTTGAGAGCACATGCTGTTCCACTCGAAACAATGCTGGCTCCCTCACGTTCACTACATAATCTGGTCCTGCCTGTCTCTCAGACTTCATTTCCTACTGCTCTATCCCTTGGTCACCCTACACTAGTCCCTCTGACCTCCTGTTATTTAAGTTGGCCCAAATATTTCCTGTCTCCCTTTGTATTTACTGCTTCCTCTGCCTGAGATGCTCTCCTTGCTCCCGGATTTTCACATGGCTCTCTTCCTGCCATTTTTTTACTTTCTCAGCAAGGCTTTCCCTGGGCACCCAGTTGAAATTATTGTACTTCAAGGTATATGCAACGACCAATTCCTTGGTCCATATGTTGCTTATCTGTCTACCTTCCCCACCGGTCTGTAAGATTCAAAAGAATGGTCACTGTATTTGTCTTGTTCGTGCTCTATCATTAGCCTCTAAAACAGAGTAGGATATGTAGTAGGAACCCAGTACATGGTAGTTAAATAAATGAATGAATGAGGTTCAGCTTAACAAGACTTGCCAAGTTCCTATTGTGAGTTAAGTACTATGCTGGACACTGGGGTTTTAGTGAAGAATTGTATATGGTGCCTACCCTAGAAACAAAACAAGGACACATTCATGGGTAATATAGTAATGTAGAAAAGGCCTTTATGGTTGTTTTATAAAATGCATAGGTTTTATTTTCTGGAAATATATGAACTGTCCTTTGTCTTTTGTATTTGTTTGTAGGCCATATAGGATATGAAAGTCACTAGGTAGACCTGAAAGTCAGTGGGGAAGTGACCTGAGAAATCAGCCATGGGAAAGGGGCATGGTTTGTTTTCTGAGTTGGGGAAGTTGTGACCAGAATTCAGTTTCCAGGCTGGGACAGGGATCAGGAACACTGATTGTGAGGCGGTTGTGCAACCAGCATGGTTTATGTTTCATATTATTCCTCCTTCCCACGTAGTTACACATCCTCTTCTCATCCCCTCTTAAGTGAGGGTTCAGGAGCTCTTCTGCTCATGCCTGAGCCCCTTCTTATCTACTCATAGAAAAGGATCTGAGACCCCAGCCAACCAAGAGAGCAAGTGCTGCTGTCAGATTTGTCTTTGTCAAGGGATTTAACATTTTGAGTAGGCATTACAGTTTTATGGGTCTCCTCACCATTTTTGTGAGGAGAAGAAACAAACGTTTATGGACATACATTCAAATAACTGGAGATTCGAGGGCTGTGTTTGAGATTGAGGTCCCCGGGTTAGTGAAGTCAGTGGAACAGGTGGGATTAGGGGAGGTGAAGCAGGGTGGATGTTGATAACAGAGGCTCTGAGTTAGTTCAGGAGCTGAAACTGTTCATTGGGAAAACCAGAAAACCTTGAAGCATGGAGAAGGGGGTATGGGAGACAGAAGAGTGTCCGCAGCTTTGGAAAATTACAAGATACAGTTTAAGGATTTTCTAGTTGAGGACCTTTGCTAAAAACTTAATTTGATGAAACAGTCATGGAATTCTGTATTTTAGCCAGGGACTGAGGACATTTTCAGTGTCTTAATACACCTGGAGCATTCAACAGCCTGTACATTATCTGGTATATTGTGAATATTGGGTTTGGGTAGAATTTGGAAGACTTAAAGAAGTCAAGAAAGGGAAAGAACTGGGAGTTGAAGGTCATAACGTTGTTAGAAAGATCATCCTGCATACAGTAGAAATTGAGATGGATGATCTTCAAGGTCTTTTTCAATTCCGAACACTTCTTTGTTGATGATAGCTTATAAGCAATTAGTTAGTCTACTTCAGTTTCTTCATTAGCACTCAACATTTTCTCATGAGAATCTTTTCTATAAAATTAATTATAACTTTGAAAAATCTAATACCCATAAGCTAATCATTTTAATGCGACCGTTTTTTATCTTTTCTTCCTTATAAAAACGTCTATAGAGATACTGAATTGGACTCCATCATTTCAAAGCTATGAAGATTTTCTCCAGAAGACACTACAAGTAAGAGGGAGTTTGTTCTCTGATTGCTTTATATGTAGAATGCATGCAGTAAAAGATACAGAATGCTATTTTTCAAAGTGTGGCAAGGGGATTCTACCTTCAGAATTACCTAGGGAACTTGGTAAAAACACAGATTCCTGAGACCCACCTTAAACTGTTTGAACTGAAGTCTCTATCTTGGTAGGGCCAGGAGCCTTCATGTCTAGCAGGCCGCCTGGATGTTTCTTATGCCAACTGAACCCACCGATCTCCAGTGACAACAAAAACGAACAAGTGTTTGCATGGTTTAGTGGCAAGTTAATTAATTATCTGGTAGATTCATTCAACACAGGTTGTTAGATTCTACAGATTAAGCCTTTTCATTCCTTACTTTTTTTTCCTCAAGGACATGAGATGTTCATGGTTTCTACTTCCAAAGGAACTGGTAGGTTTCACTGAGTTCAAAGACCACAGACTAAAGCCCGAATGACCACAATCCTTTGAGTCAGATAGATAGGGATATGAACTGTGCCTTTATCATTTACTTGTTATGCATCCTTGAGAGAATTGCCATCTCTCAGCTCTGACTTCTTTCTCTGTACAATATCTGTTTCACAGAGTGGCTATGAGAGTAAAATGAACATGTGTAAAATGTCTAGTACACTTTCCCGCTCTTCTCTGTGTCATTTCATTTCTCTTATCTTCCATTCCTTCATCTCCTTGTGTTGCATCTGAGTCATTTCTTCAGCTTTGTCTTCCAGTTCAGAAATTATCTTTCCACCTATGCTCTAACTTGCTATTTGACCTACATATTGAGCTTTTATTTTGATGATATCATTTCTAGACAATTTGATTAATTTTCACATATGCCTAGTCAGTTAGGAGTCTCCTGTTCCTTCACTATATTTTCAATACCCTTTTACGATTTATTTAAGTATATTAAGCATGTTTTTGGTATATATATATATATTTATTAATTTTTATTGCAGTATAGTTGCTTTTAAGCATACTTATTTTACTTATTTTATATTCTATCTCTGATATTTCTCATATCTGCAGTTTTAAATCTAATTCTGCATTTTATTCTTTACACTGCCTCTTGTTCATGTTTCATGTTTTTCCTGTGTTTGTTAATCATTTATGACAAACTTATGTTATTTGGAAATTTATCTACATTCTTTGAGCCCTGGTTTTAAAATCATTCTCAATTTATTTTTCCTAGATATTTGGGGTCAGAACCATTTGAAAGTAAATAATAGGCTTGGGGTGTTGAGGGTTACACAGGTAGGTAGTGTGAGTGGGCTTCTGTTTGCAATTCCCAGAGGAAACCAGTTCTTCTTTTCCTTTTCTAGCCCGAGCTGAGGCTGAGGCAAGATAGGCAGGTTGTGAGTTCCTGGGCTTTCTTTGTTGGATAAGATCTTTCTATTTTGTCTGCTGAGAGTGTTCCTTTCCTGGCTTGATATGGGAGTCTTTGATTTCAACCCCCACTTTGTGTGGGTACAAGCTCTGTTTTCCGTCCTCCGGCTCTATGCCATCAATGTTGCATAGATGCTCCCAAGGCATATGCAAGCTTTGATATCCTCTGACTTCTCGTGTTCTAGTCATTTCTGTATCCGATTGTTTCCCATACTTTACCATAAGCTTCTCCCTGTTTTATATATTTTATCCATCATTTTAGGTGTTCTTTACGAGGAGGCATTTGTCTGGATATCTATTCCATTATATAGCAGGAAAGTGAAGGCAATTGTCATATTTATAAATAGATGACTAAACTAATTACAAATGGAAATGCCCTCCAAAATATTCTTACTGTTTTTGGAATTAATTTTGAATTAAGTGTGAAATAACCAACACATGGAAATGAATCTTCCTACCTTGTGTTGGAGAGTTTTGTGTTAATTGGGTGTACACTGAAATGTGTTTGTCTAAGTAAGACATCATTTGATAAACATCTCATGCTTAAGGTTAAGTAGATTCTGTATATGAGGCAGAATAATGGAATTTTAATTAATTCTGGGCTTGCTTTATTGATATTTAAGGACCACAATACATTTTCAGTGTGTGATTATAATTATTTATGCATTTAGAAATTAAGCTATAATTTTATTATTGTTCCACTATTTAATTACATTATTATTCTCTTTTCATTAGTCATTGGATGGATTTATGATAATAGTGAGCACAGATGGAGTGATAATTTCCGTGGCCCATAGAATCACTTCACTTCTTGGCCATTTACCTGTAAGTTCTCTCAGTTTTTGGAAAAGGATCATTTGCTTTGTTGTATAAGGGTTCATTCTGGAGAAGGCAATGGCAAGCCACACCAGTACTCTTGCCTAGAAAATCCCATGGACGGAGGAGCCTGGTAGGCTGCAGTCCGTGGGGTCGCTAAGGGTCGGACACGACTGAGCGACTTCACTTTCACTTTTCACTTTCACACATTGGAGAAGGAAATGGCAACCCACTCCAGTGTTCTTGCCTGGAGAATCCCAGGGACAGGGGAGCCTGGTGGGCTTCCGTCTATGGGGTCGCACAGAGTCGGACACGACTGAAGTGACTTAGCAGCAGTAGCAGCAGCATAGAGGTTCATTATTTGTTTTTAGCAGCATACAACGCATCAGAGAAGCCATTGTTAGTGTTGTCAAAATGTGCACCTGTTTTATTGTCCTCTCCATTGGTTTCAGTTTTAAAGCTATAAAAAACAAACTCTGATATAAGGTAATGAAACCCTGGGTGTGCACTGGTGTGTGGTTTGTAAACTGCCCTTGAAGGTGATGGTCCCCAAGGTGACTGCTTTGCCAGGCAGCCCTCAACCAGATGGATGTGTCTGATTTTGTACATTTGAGTCTACCACATACTGATTAAACAATGAATGTCATGATTTGGTCATGCTAGCTCGTGACATCCATTTCCAGGTCTGATTTGCGTTTTGTTTCTTTATGTTGAAGAACGAGCCGTGATCTAATTTGGGGAGAAAAAATAAATGATTGCCTAGTTTAGCAATGTTGTACATATTGCTGGAGAGACACTCACATGCATTATAGTCAGAGTATCAGATGTTCAAAATAGTCAGCTCTTCCTGAGTCCTTTGGTGTCACTATATCCCTCTCAGGAGAGCTTTCTACAATCTTCCCAGCACCACTGACTTAGAATATATGATTTCCTAATCTTTTTTTCTGGATCTTCATGTTGTACACCCACCACATATATCACTTAAACATGAAAGGACTGCAAACCTTCATATTGCATGCATGTCTGTGTGTGAAAAGGAGCATACATCCACAACTACCACCACTCCCAAATCTCTGTCACTTGACGGATTGTATTAATCATATATGGATTGTTGTTTTCATTGCACATTCCTCACTCCACAGAATTGTCTGAAGAACTTGACACACCCTCACCCAGAGACCTGTAGCACTCAAGTTTGAACCACGCACATTAATAGAATTTTTGTTAAATTATTCTTTAGTTAAGTTCAAAGAGGATTACATGCTTATTCCACTAGTTATACTGTTACAGCCAGCATGTTCTATGGCCCACTTCGGAACGCAGAGAGCTTTTCTCCTCTTTTGTCTTTATTTAAAGATACCTGTATCCATTTTTGAACTCCTCATTCTCTTCCTTTCTTTTAGAAAGCAAGTTACATTTCCAAATTCAGCTTATATTTATAGGATCCCAAAACAGCTGAATAAAATGCAAATATTAGAAATATTCCTGGAGAAGGAGATGGCAATGCACTCCAGTATTCCTGCCTGGAGATTTCCGTGGACAGAGGAGCCTGGTGGGCTGCTGTCCATGGGGTCCCAAAGAGTCGGACACGACTGAAGCAAATTAGCATGCATAGCATTAGAGATATCCATTGCCTTGGACTTTAGAGGAGTCTTATTGTAGAAGGAGAATGGTCTTATTAAATGTACATTAAAAGAAAGAATGTGAATGTAATACATCATTCATTAAAGTTTGTTATAGTGAAGACCAGAAACTACCCAAATTCTTGTAATATTTAATATTACTTAAAGCCAATTGGCCATTGACTGAGACCAGTGACTTTTCGTGAGGATCCTCCTATGAGGATTTTTATACTATTATCCTTGATTCTTTATGCATTTTGGTTCAGAGCTTTCACTCTTAAGAGACTCTTTCACCATGCAACATTTGAGGTAACAGACACACACGCACAGAGTCACTCTAAGGTAGAGGTGTCTGGGACATGGGTTTGAACTGCTCATCTTAAACCAGGTACGTGGTAATCTTAGTTTGGTGTACTTAAAGCTATAACTATTACTCTGTACATAAACATTAAATGGAAATGAATTTATATATTCTTTTCAGTGAAAGTGAAAGTCACTCAGTCGTGTCCAACTCTTTGTGACCCCATGGACTATACAGTCCATGGAATTCTCTAGGCCAGAATACTAGAGTGGGTAGCCTTCCCCTTCTCCAGGGGATATTCCCAACCCAGGGATCAAACCCAGATCTCCTGCCTTGCAGGAGGATTCTTTACCAGCTGAGCCACAAAGGAAGACCATATTATTTTAAAACAGGGTTGAAAAGGACCATACCTGGGACACATTTTCACACTTCTGTTTAAATCCTAACTCTTGTTTTTAACAGCATGTGATTTCTTCCCAAGCTTTGATTTAAAATTTCATTTTATAAATCACCCATCTCATATAAATATGGAGACCAAACCATTTCTGGAGCATCTGCCCAGCTCTAGGAATCTACAATTTCATTAAAAATCAAAGGTCCATCTTTTGGTTTTCATTAAAAACCAAAGCTGTGGTTTTTCCAGTAGTCATGTATGGATGTGAGAGTTGAACCATAAAGAAAGCTGAGTGCCGAGGAATTGATGCTGTTGAAATGTGGTTTTGGAGAAGACACTTGAGAGTCCCTTGGACTGCAAGAGATCCAACCAGTCAATCCTAAAGGAAATTAGTCCTGAATATTCATTGGAAGGACTGATGCTGAAGCTCCAATACTTTGGCCACCTGATGCGAAGAACTGGCACATTGGAAAAGACCCTAATGCTGGGAAAGATTGAAGGCAGGATGAGAAGGGGTGAAAGAGGATGAGATGATTGGATGGCATCACTAACTGGATGGACATGAGTTTGAGCAAGCTCCAGGAGTTGGTGATGGACAGGGAAGCCTGGTGTATTGCAGTCCATGAGGTCGCAGAGTCGGACATGACTGAGCTTCTTAACTGAACCTCTGTCTATTGGGCAACTCCAAGCCGATAGGATGGTGAGGTGGAAAGAACTTGGTCTTTGGAGTCAAATAATCTAGAGATTAAAATTTAACTCTCAGTCACTAACTACATGAGCTTTCATTTCTCATCTGTCAGTAGGGGACAGTATTACCCAGGGAGTGACTGGAAGTGGGATATTACACATGGTGTGGTTAGTGAAGGCGTGCGTGATCAGGTGACATTTAGACAGGTACTAGAACAGGATGAGTATGTGAGTCATGCAGAAAGTGTGTTCCAAACAGAAGCAAATGCAAGTGAAAAGACACTAAGGCAGGAGTATACTTGGTATGAAAAGCTATCATAAAGAGGCCACTGGGACTGGAGTGCTGTGAGGAAGAAGAAAAGTTGTAGGAGATGATGAGGTCAGAGCAGTAACAGAGGTCACCTGGTTTAGGGCCACTGTAATGACTTTGCCTTTTCCTCAGAGATGGGGAGAAGCCATTTGGAGCTGATGCAGGAAATTATCTAAATCTAACGTTTATCAGAATCACTCTGGCTCTTGTATTAAGAACAGGCTATGAGGGTAGGACAGAAATGGCAAGGACCTAAAAGAAGCAGAAGAGATTAAGAAGAGGTGTCAAGAATACAGAGAAGAACTTTACAAAAAATACCACTCTAGCACAAGAGACAACTCTACACATGGACATTGCCAGATGGTCAAAACTAAAATGGGATTGATCATATTCTTTGCAGCCAAAAATGGAGAAGCTCAATACAATTAGCAAAAACAAGACATGGAGCTGACTGTGACTCAGATCATGAACTTCTTATTGCAAAATTCAGACTTAAATTGAAGAAAGTATGGAAAACCTCTAGACCATTCAGGTATGACCTAAATCAAACCCCTTATGATTGTACAGTGGAAGTGATGAATAGATTCAAGGGATTAGATCCATAGTTCTTCTGGCACTATGGATGGAGGTTCGTAACCTTGTATAGGAACCAGTGATCAAAACCATCCCCAAGAAAAAGAAATGTGAAAAGGCAAAAATGGTTGTCTGAGGAGGCCTTACAAATAGCTGAGAAAAGAATAGAAGTGAAAGGCAAAGGAGAAAAGAAAAGATATACCTATCTGAATGCAGAGTTCAGAATAGCAAGGAGAGATAAGAAAGCCTTCTTAAGTGAACAATGCAAAGAAATAGAGGAAAACAATAGAATGGGAAAGACCAGAGATCTCTTCTGGAGAAGGCAATGTCAACCCACTCCAGTACTCTTGCCTGGAAAATCCCATGGACAGAGGAGCCTGGTGGACTGCAGTCCATGAGGTTGCTAAGAGTTGGGCACGACTGAGTGACTTCACTTTCACTTTTCACTTTCATGCATTGGAGAAGGAAATGGCAGCCCACTCCAGTATTCTTGCCTGGAGAGTCCCAGGGACAGAGGAGCCTAGAGGGCTGCTGTTTATGGGGTCACACAGAGTCGGACATGACTGAAGCGACTTAGCAGCAGCAGAGATCTCTTCAAGAAAATTAGAGATACCAAGGTAACATTTCGTGCAAAGATGGACACAATAAAGGATAGAAATGGTATGGGCCTTCCAGAAGCAGAAGATTTTAAGAAGAGGTGGCAAGAACACACAGAAGAACTATACAAAAAAAGGTCTTAATGACCCAGATAACCATGATGGTGTGATCACTCACCTAGAGCCAGACATCCTAGAGTGTAAAGTTAAGTGGGCCTTAAGAAGCATCACTATGAACAAAGCTAGTGGAGATGATGGAATTCCAGCTGAGCTATTTCAAATCCTAAAAGATGATGCTGTTAAAGTGTTGCACTCAATATGCCAGTAAATTTGGAAAACTGCAATGGCCACAGGACTGGAAAAGGTCAGTTTTCATTCCAATTCCAAAGAAGGGCAATGCCAAAGAATGTTCAAACTACCGTACAATTGTACTCATTTCACATGCTAGCAAGGTAAGGCTCAAAATTCTCCAAGCTGTGCATCAACAGTATGTGAACCAAGAACTTCCAGATGTTCAAGCTGGATTTAGAAAAAGCAGAGGAACCATAGATCAAATTGACACCATCTGTTGAATCATAGAAAAAGCAAGGGGATTCCAGGAAAACATCTACTTCTGCTTCACTGACTATGTGGATGAAGCCTTTGACTGTGTGGATCACAACAAATTGTGGAAAATTCTTAAAGAGATGGTAATACCAGACCACCTTATCTGCTTCTTGAGAAACCTGTATACAGGTCAAGAAGCAACAGTTAGAACTGGACATGGAACAACAGATTGGTTCCAAATTGGGAAAGGAATACATTAAGGCTGTATATTGTTACCCTGATTATTTAACTTCTGTGCAGAGTACATCATGCGAAATGCCAGGCTGGATAAAGCAAAAGCTGGAATCAAGACTGACAGGAGAAATATCAATAACCTCAGATATGCAGATGACACCACCCTAGATTAGGCAGAAAGCAAAGAGGAACTAAAGAGCCTCTAAATGAAGGTGAAAGAGGAGCGTGAAAAAGCTGGCTTGAAACTCAGCATTCAACAAACGAAGATCATGGCCTCTGGTCCCATCACTTCATGGCAAATAGATGGGGAAAAATTGGATACAGTGACTAGTTTCATTTTCTTGAGCTCCAGAATCACTGCAGATGGTGACTGCAGCCATGAAATTAAAAGGCGCTTGCTCCTTGGAAGAAAAGCTATGACAAACTTTTTTTTTGCTTTGCTAAGTTGCTTCAGTCATAACAAACTCTTTGTGACCCCATGGACTGTAGCCCGCCAGGCTCCTCTGACTATGGGGTTTCCCAGGCAAGAATACTGAAGTGGGTTCACTCCATCAACCCTTTTTCCAGGGGATCTTCCTAAGCCAGGGATTGAACCCATGTCTCCTGCATTAGCAGGTGAGTTCTTCACCACTAGTGCCACTTGGGAAACCATGACAAACCTATTCAAAACCTATTCAGCATATTCAAAAGCAGAGACATCACTTTGCTAATAAAAGTTCACTTAGTCAAAGCTATGGATTTTCCAGTAGTCATGTATGGATATGAGAGTTGGATCATAAAGAAGGCTGAGTGCCGAAGAATTGACACTTTCAAACTGTGATGCTGGAGAAGACTCTTGAGAGTCCCTTGGACAGCAAGGAGATCAAACCATTCAATCCTGAAGGAAATCAACCCTGATATTCTTTGGAGGAACTGATGCTGAAGCTGAAGCTGATGCGAAGAACTGACTCATTGGAAAAGACCCTAATGATGGGAAAGACTGAAGGCAAAAGGAGAAGGGGATGACAGAGGATGAGATGGTTGGATGGCATCACCAACTCAATGGACATGAATTTGAGCAAGCTCCAGGAGACAGTGGAGAACAGAGGACTCATGTGCTGCAGTCCATGGGGTTGCAAAGAGTTGGACACAGCTTAGCAACTGAGCATGCTCAAGCATGCATTGTCACTGTCACCTTCCTTAAAGAAGGTAGTTAATAAGTAACTTACGGCTGCTATTTCCATCCAAGAGAATGTGCATGATCAAAAAACTGCTCACTTTTGATAGGGTCCACAAGGGGTCTCATCCACCTAGGTGCCTCTGGAATTCAGCAGCATGTCTCTCTGATATGTTGCTGCCCTGAACCCTCAGGGGGCCACAGGTGGGAGCTGAGGGAAAATACAGCATTACCAAAAGCAAACAGCAGGGGTACACCAGCAACTGACACTTGGAGCATACACCCAACAACCTCACAGATCACATGCTTCCTCCCCAAACGATACATAATGCCCTGCAGAGCAGAGGAAACCCCTCGATGATTCAGACACGTGTGCAAAGATCCTGTACACTGGGAACAAGGGGTACAAGCAGACAATGTTATGCCATCGTGCCCTGCACAGTAGGAAGTTAGCACCTGAAAGCTGGAACCAAATCTGTACTTTGGCTCTTCCCTGCCTTTAAATGGTGTCATCCTGTTTCCACCTGTTCTGGGCGTTAGGTCAGGATAAGATGGCAGAGAGGAAGGGGAGATTAGCGGAGGGGCTGACAACCTATAAAATAAGATAACAATACAAAAATGCAAGAACCAGACTGAGCACTAAAATATTTTGTAGCACTTGATATAGGGAGTGGTAGGGTAGATATACGGAGAAGGCAATGGCAAGCCACTCCAGTACTCTTGCCTAGAAAATCGCATGGACAGGGGAGCCTGGTGGGCTGCAGTCCATGGGGTCGCTACTAGTCTGACACAACTGAGCGCCTTCACTTTCACTTTTCACTTTCACACATTGGAGAAGGAAATGGCAACCCACTCCAGTGTTCTTGCCTGGAGAATCCCAGGGACGGGGGAGCCTGGTGGGCTGCCGTCTATGGGGTCACACAGAGTCGGACACGAATGAAGTGACTTAGCAGCAGTTGCAGCAGCAGGGTAGATCTAAGGGACTTTCTATTAGTAGTAATGCATCTTTTTGTTGGTGTTAAAAGGACTCCAAGATAGGTGATTCTAGGAAGAGAAAGCTGAACCTTTGTGGTAGATACTGGATAACCTCTATCAGCTAGAAAATTAAGGAGTTGTATAGTGTGGTGTTGAGAGTGTGTAAGCCAAGGACTATAAAGGAGAAGATCATCCATATATTGGAGGAGAGGGATTTCCTTTGCTCTGTAGGGCGTTATGATTGTTTGGGGAGGAAGCATGTGATCTGTGAGGTTGTTGGGTGTATGCCCCAAGTGTCAGTTGCTGGTGTACCCCTGCTGTTTGCTTTTGGTAATGCTGTATTTCCCCCCACCTCCCACCTTTGCCCCTTGAGGGTGGCGGGGCAGCAGCATACCAAAGAGACATGCTGCTGAATTCCAGAGGTGCCCAGGTGAGTGAGACCCCATGTGGACCCTATCAACTTCGAATTCTTTTAGGTGACAATGCTATACTTTCTTCTACCAATGAAAGAACTGGTGAGCCTTAGTACTTTGTACCTCTTGTTGGGGTATTATTTATTATTTCAGGGGCTGAAATGAAACCAACCTATTATTGTATACTTTGCATCGTAATTGTGCATGTGTTGTCTTCCCTACTGAACTCTGTGTTCATTGAAATTTAGAATAAACATGTCAGGTTCATCTTTTTAAACTATCATAGGTTTCAGCAAAAAAAAAAAAAAAAAAGTTACTTCATGTAAAATATCCAAAATGCAGAAGCTGGCCCAGTAGCAAATCCGCCGATTGGACTCAAGGTAGCTGTGGTGTAGTGGAAGGAACAATGAATTTGTAGTTGGGTGGAGCTAGGTGTGAATCTCATCTCTGAACTTCTTTCCTTTCCATAAATGGACAAGCCTCCATTTCCTCATGAATTCAATAGAGGAGAGTTCTTCTTCTAACAAGGAATCTGATTATGTGAGCTAGTTTGTTTGAATGTACCTAGTACAATGTTCTGGCATGGAGCAATTGTTAATCAGGTGTTGGGTGAAGGAATGAATGAGTGGTCTCTACTGATCAGAGATAACTTGGTTTGGTACCTAAAGTGTATTTTATAACTAAATCAATAAAGTATTTTCATTGAAAAAGTTAAGTTGAAATAAAAATACCCTTTTCTTTTGAGAAGTCAGTTTCTTACTGTGTGACTTTCATTGTCAAAACCTATTGCTTATTCATGTTTTCTTTGCTAAACTAGGGTAATATATTTCTGCCCTGAATTGAGCCAAGATTTTTCTTGATTGAGACAAGATAGATGGACTAGTTTGAGCATTGGCCAATTAGTAGGCTGGCTTCTACAAATGGACCATAAAAATATATTGCTGAGTTTTGACTGTAGATTATTAATATTAATCAGTTAAAATCATTTCAATTTGTAGTTCATCACCCAAAGCCATCATTAAACTACAAAGAGTACTTTGCTTATTATTTTGTTTCTATCACATTAAAAACTCTTTACTTAATATCTGATATTCAGTTAACTCATGTCACCACATTTCAACTACATGGTACATCAATATTCATTCATCCAACTAATATCTCTTGGTGCTCACTCATGCCAGACTGTGTTTTAGGTGTTGAGGATATAGCAGTAAGTAAGACAGTCAAGGTTTCTCTTATTAATGCAAGTTATATTTTATTGAAGGACCCTATTATTTTATTTTATATTGTATACTTTATACATGTGACTATGATGTCAGGTAGTGATAAGTGGTATACAAAAAGACAGGAAGAGAATGTCAGGGAATTGATGCTATTTAAAATACTTTTGAGGGACTTTCCTGGTGGTTCACTGGCTAAGACTTTGAGCTCCCAATGCAGGGGGCCTGTCATGATGGAAGGAAGATCGAAGATCCCACATACCACAATTAAGACCCAGCACAGCCAAATAAACAAATACTTGCATAAACACACTGGGAAGGTAGGAGGTGATGGTCATAGAATGGATCAATGTGAATTGAGACTTTAGAAGTTTAACAGGTCTGACTATAAGATGGCTGAGGTGGGGCAGGTGATAAGCTTAATGGAGGTAAGGAGACAGAGAAATTAAATGCCAGTAATGCATATAACAAAATTGATTCCCTCTTTCCCTCTTGAGAATGACATCGTGGGTAAAAGCTTCTTAAGCCTTCTGCCTGATGACGAGAAAAATGAAGTATTTTCAAAGATGGCTTTCAGAATTTCTGTGTCAAGTTCAGGTACAGATTTCTTTTTTTTTTCAAAAAGTAAATGCTTAGATTTTATGAGACAGATAACAATTACTTAAAGGAATAACAAAAACAAAGACATTAGAGCCAATATAGCTGCCGATCACATATTAATTTAACTTACTATAATTTTGCAAATTTTATTTTTACTATTAAACTTTCTCCACTATTAAATCTTGTTCTTTATCATGAACCTTGAGTTTTTCAGCTTTTGTATAATTGCATTAGTATTATGTAAATTATGTTTTAGGTGATACCCCGCTCTATAGGGGTAGAGGAAAGATTGAAGTCAGGAGGAGAAGGGGATGACAGAGGATGAGATGGTTGAATGGCATCACCGACTCAATGGACATGAGTTTGAGTAAACTCCAGGAGTTGGTGATGGACAGGGAGGCCTGGCATGCTGCAGTCCCTGGGGTTGCAAAGAGTTGGACACGACTGAGCGACTGAACTGAACTGAACCACTCTATAGATACAACATAGATAGCTATGCAAGTGCTAATATTCATGAAAAGAAAATAATATTTTAAAAATCTAGTCTAAGACAATAGTCATAGGAAATAATCCTTCAGAATATATTTAAATACAAATGTAAAATTGTTTTGTGTCCATTGTGTGTTTTTTTTTAGTGGGAAAGCATATTGACTTTTGCTGTCATTTCAAAAGAGGAGATGCTGAATCCAGTAACACCTCTGCTTATGAATATGTTAAAGTCATTCTGACTCTGAAAGATGTTTCTAATGGTAATCAATAGAGATTTTAATCTTATTTATATGAAATTCATGAGTTATGCAGCCCTTCATTGGTAATATAAATGCCCTTCTACATTTGGCACTCTTTCTGCTACCCCTGTGATCACAGGTTTTGGTGGACCACAAACATTAATTAGACTTTAAAAAGTTACAGCAAAATTTACAAGGTGAGGTCATATGGTAACATGGTAGACTGAGGTGATAAGGATGGCTCTTTCCTTCTACAAAAAACAAGGAAATTATTGCTTAAACATAACCTAAGGAGTTTATTGCATAGACAATCTTAAAAGACAGGATAAAGTACAGGACACAGTGATAAGAAGGAGTTGATTTTGTGCTGGCCCTCAGTGATTTTTAAATCATACACTGATTCCATTGACTGCAGTCTGGAGTAGTAACACTTGTTCAAGGACCAACACATAAAACTTAGAGACCTAACATGATCAGTAAAATTCTGCCCATTGGCTTAGATGAAGAGTAAGTGTGCTAACTCTCTCAGAGTTTGAATGGAAAAATATGTGTTATTTAGAGGAAATCAAAACCCAAATCTGTGTGTCTTAATGTGAACACAGGATCAGAATTTGAAATTCTCAAGGTCTCAGGAACCACACACTGATAAATTAATATAAACACTGTCTTGGGACCATTAAAAGATCTAGGGCTTGAATCTGAGGTAAATAGCCCAACAAATATGTGAAAAGATGCTCAAACTCACTAGTAAGTAAAGAATGAAAAATTAAAAAAACCAATGAGTAGCAATGTACACACATCAGAAAAGCAACAATTAAAAGTGTGAATAATACCAAATATTGGTGAGGATGTGAGAAATGAAAACACTAATACAGTATCGAGAGGAATGTAAACTCATGAAGCCATCCTGGAAAACAGAGTGAAATTAAGTCAGTTATCTTGTAACTCAGTAATCCTATCACTGGATGGAGATACCACAGAGGTGAAGCTGCAGAGATCTGTGTCTAAGGGGACTTGCAATATGTATATCATAGTGTTGTTTGTAGTAGGAGGTAGTTGGAGACAACCTAGGTGTAATCATTAGGGAAATGAATAAGTAAAATATGGGGGAAATATACAATATAGAAAACTTTATAGTAGTAAAAGTAATGAACTCTAGATACACATAATACCACGTGGTTAGATCTTAAAACCATGTTGTTCATTGAGAAACAATGAGATCTATAGCACAAGACAACTTTTGTAAATTGTGAAAGCATAATAGTACATAGAACCAGGCTACACATATTTGACTGGGGCTTCCCAGGTGGCGCTAGTGGTAAAGAACCCACCTGCCAGTGCAGGAGACATAAGAGATGTGGGTTCCATCCCTGGGTTGGGAAGATCTCTTGGAGGAGGGCACAGCAACCCATTCCAGTATTCTTGCCTGGAAAATCCCATGGACGGAAGAGCCTGGTGGGCTACAGTCCATGGGGCTGCAAAGAGTTGGACACCACTGAAGCAACTTAGCACATATTTGACGAGGTGGTGTATTTGACCACACGTTAAAAGTGGTGGATAATAGTTGGTGCCTGTGGGTAGGAAAGGGACAGAGAGAAAAAAATAAAAATGAGAGTTGGAATTTTATCTGTGTTCATAATATGCCATGAACTAAGAATATAATTAACTCAGTTCTTTGCCACTGAGGTCTAAAAATATAACAAATGAATGAATGGGTAAGTAAAGAATGAAAATTAGCTCACACAGTGGTTGTCAGGTATCTTTGCTACATGCCTTGGAAACTAAAAGTCAAATACCTTAAAAAATACTTGATTCCATGTACACACAAATTACACATATTTGATACCCATATGGTCTGTGTTAAGAAGAGGAGCAAATTTCTTTTGGACTTAAAACGTCCATTCACAAGGTAAGATTGGAAAACTGAAAAATCACCCTGAACTCACAATTATTTCCCAGTAATGACTCCTTGTTCTAGTGGAGACCAGGGTGGGGAGGGTGGTTGGAATGGAAGGAAGACAGGAAAAATTGGTGGTTCAGAATTCTGAAAATTGTCAATGGGTTGATAAATGGCACACAGATGGGACAGGTGACTGTTCTTTTGTGTACCTGGCCTGCCTTTCTATTAGATTGTCACTTGTGTGTCTCTCTCTCCCTTAGAGTCTCCTGCACTGTTCCGTAGCTCCTTCCCCAGCCATGACTGTGGGTCATCTGCCGTAAATCTTCCTTTGGAGGATGGCTTTTACCTGGTGGGGACCATTTGTGTCCTTAGGGCTCAGACTCTACAGGTAAGTATGTCGTGTGTGTGTCTCCCCCATTGTGGCCATGCAGGCTTCCTTTAAAGGGACATGTCCTCTTTGGTCTCTCAGCTACTGGACAGCACCGCTAAAGCACCTGATGTGTGCAGAGGGTTGTGTTAGGATATGTGAGTGAGAAAAGACCAGCTCCTGTGTTTCAGAAGATGAACATCCCAAAGAGACGCACACTCATTGACAAGTGGTTTTGATATACTATTAAACAGGTATACAGGGGCTGGGAGCTGGGACATAGTAAGAGAAATCACCATTTTGGCGGGTGGATAAAAGAAGGCTCTGTCACTAGGTGAGTTTTGAAGCAGCTCTTCTGTCTGCCCGTTGCTCACTTAATATCTTTCTAATAAAGAATTCCAAGATTCTGTCTCAAAAAAAAGGGGGGGAAATCTTTAGTCTTTAGATTCATCTAATTGGTTCAGACTAATGAGTTATTTACCAAGTGACGTACTTAGCAAGCACCTACTATGTGCCAGGCACTGTGCTCGGTGCTGGAAAAACAGACAGTAGACAAGTAACATTAACAGATATCATGGAGATGATAAAACAGAATTGTGTGCTAATGACTGGTGGGAGTGGAAGTCCAGTAGAGTGTCAGGGAAGGTCTCTCTCTGACGATTTGCCTTTTGAACAGAGACTATGAATGATGATAAGATGCCAACTCAGGAAAGAAAGGAAGGCAGTCCAGTAGAGGGTTCAGCTGCTGTAAAAGTCATGAGGTAGTAACTCGCATGGAAAGTTCCAGAAAACAAAGACCATCATATGACTAGACAAAGTTGTTAATATTGTGATGATGTTGTAACATACAATACATGTACTTACATGAGAGGCTTCTGGATCTGGAGTTCACAACCTTTCTTACTAGCTACAAGACCTTACCCAAGTGATGTACATCTTTTGGCCTCAGGTTCTTTTTCTATAAATGGCGAAAACAGTACCTCTTTGAGGGTTGTTGTGAAGTGCAAGTAAGACAGCCCCTGGTATACGGTTAGCACTCAGTAAATATGAATCCTTACAGTCATGATCGTCATTGTCATTTTTATCATTATTATTAGTATCGTTACAATCCAGAGGGGGAAAAAGATCTGCTTTACTTTTCCTCTCTGGTTTAAAATCCGGGCTTTAATTGACCACATTTCAGAAGCTGTGAGGGACTTCTTTACACTCAATCTAGAGTAGTGATCTATGTGATCTTTTTTTTTTCCCCCTAAAGTTAAGACAGTAAGAAAATTGGTCAAGAGAAAAGCAATTGAAGTAAGTTGCTAAGTCTGTTGGCCCCATTCAGTATCCCTCTCCAGCAGTTCTCTGGGATTTGAGCTCTCATATTTGCCATGAGAAGGAAGACATCTCATTTAGAAGTGGCTCAACAGTAGAGAATCTGCCTGCCAATGCAGAAGACATGGGTTGGGAGGATCCCTAGGTTGGGAAGAGCCCCTGGAGGAAGAAATGGCAACCCACTCCAGTATTCTTGCCTGGGAAATCCCATGGATAGAGGAGCCTGGTGGACTACAGTCCATGGGGTCACAAAGAGTCAGACACGACTGAGTGACTAAAACATCAACAACCCCCAAATCTACTTCCTCATCTGAGAAAGAAAAATCTCATTTGAGACGGCGCCCTCACCCTGGGCTCCCTCTTGGCGCAAAGATCTCTGTTTGTGATCTATGCCAGTTGTTCTCTGGGTTTCTGGGATATTTGTTTCATATTAGTGGTCATTTCAAAGAACAAATCTTGTGAGAAAAGAGGGCTTTTTGGAGGAAGACTTTATTCTCAGAGTGGCTGTGTAGCAGTGGAAGGGTGGTGAACTCAAAAGTTCAACTTTGAAGTGGACCTACCTGGATCCTGCATCTACTAGTTGTACATCTGACCAAACCATCCTAGCTCTCAAATCCTCAATTTTCACATCTGTGAAACTGAGTGCCTTTCTCACAATGATATACAGATGAGTTGGATTTTCAAATTTACTACAACCTATACAAATATGTCAGATATTTTTACTATGTAAGTACATTTTAGATATCTAAAATGCCAATTTTTCTGCAGAGCTTTTTCCGTATAAATGAGCCTAGTGAAGTTGGTCCATTGGTCCCAAATTCGGATGAGGATAGGCCATCTGAGGACCACAGGTGAGAGGCTAATGTCGTAAGTAATGGGGAACTAGAGTACACTTTCATCCAACAAAACTGAAAAAAGAGAAATCACATCTATGACTATTTTTCCATCAAAATGGAAAAAAAGAAAAAACAATTGAATCCAGATGAGCAATCTACTAGTTTGAATTTCCTTTCTCAGCTAGTATAATTCATATTTTTTCTAACTAAATATAAATACGAGTAATTGGCTTTCTATAAAAGAAATAAAGCAATAAACAGAGCAACCTTAACTGACACAGACATTTAATTACTTTCAAATTAAGATAATACCTGTACACATAGACTTGATTGCTTCTTTTTCTTGAAACACTTTAAATGGTAGAAGAACAAATAAGCATTGTAGTAACTGCTATTATACAGGTGTTCCTCTTTTTTGTGAATCTAATCTATTCTTCAACATTTGTTTGTTAACAAATTCTCAGAGAACAAAGGGAGTAATTTCATTATTTTGACTGGGAAAAATAAAAATGCACTCCTAACCTATAAGAAAATGCCAACTTGCTAGATATCACTAAAACCCCTTAATTGGCCTATTTAACAATCTACCAAGAATTTTTACAAAATAGAAATTGTTTGCAATACTATCTAGTCACTTCATATTTGATAAACTCATTAATAGATATTTTATATGTAGTAAGTCATAATGGTAGACATTGCTCAGTGTAGGATATTGAGAATGGATTACATATTCCTTCTACATTGCAGTGTATGGGGAGATGTAAATAAATAGCAAAACAATACATTAAAGATGAGCACTAGATGCCAGTAAAAGTTAGCAAAATAAAATAAACAAGATGATGCTTTGAGAGGATTCTTCTGATGGAAGGCATGTTTATGTGAGGTCTGGTGGTGGGAAGAGGGAGCTGGAGGCTGTGGCCTCTGTTAGGCTTTGGTGGTGGAATGAGGTAAGGAAGAAAGAGCTGGTAAGGAAATGAGTTAAACAGGAAATGTCTGAGGTTCATCTGTGTCTGAATCTGAGGAACAGGGGAGAATCTTCCCTTTCTGGCAGGAGAGCTCAGAAGTGTTTGGTGAGGAACCATTGTCTAAAGCTGCACACAAAGCCACAGGATGAAAAACAGAGCTTGTAGTGGCAGTCTGTTTGTGTTCCCTTTGCTTGGCGCCCTACAGCTCTTGCTAGCACATGACCGAGTTTGTAATTGTGTCGATGGTCTGCTCATGCCACCATCACACTTACATGCCCCAGCAAGACTTTTTTGTGTTTGTGCAGAATCTCAAATTTCTTGTACATATTCATCACCATTCATCACTATATTTACGGTTCATAGGAGTTAGGGACATGTGCATGGCCAAGTTTAAGACTAACAGCCATTCAAAATTCTTAATGTGCTTTATCAAACACTAGAGTGGTTCTTGTAGTGCATGCGCTTCCTTGGGCCTCTTAGACTTACCCATCTCCTTCATTAGTTCCTCTACCTTATTAGAAGAACTTTTACTGCACGAGGTGGGAGAGAGGATATCTATAAAGCATACAGTGTTTAAACAGGAGCTCTAGGTACTACTCTGTGAGAATACCTGAGCTACAACAGCAGCCAACCATATATCCTTTCACCAGAGGGTACATGCCTTGAACATATTCTTGCATGCAACTTACAGCAGGTTTGGGTAATGAATTTTGTGTCAATTAGTAGATCATTATGGCAAATCTTCAGAGAGTGAGAGTTCAGAGTCTGAGGAGACCTGCATTTTATTTTTAAGTGGAACTTAATTGAATTAAAAATATTCTGATGTAGAAACAAGCCAGCTGCAACTGTAGGCTTTGAAGGAAATAGCCCCTGAGCTATTTAACTTCTGTCCTATTGGTGTGAAAAGGGTCTTGTCCTTGAGAAGGTCAGACATTAAATAAAAGATAGAAAAAGGGTACAGTCTCAGGATTCTGGGTTTTAGATTTCATAGTGTTTGTGTGACTACTAGCCAAACCATCTTCCATCTTCAGCTACGTGACTTAATTATTTTGATCATCTAAAAGCATAAAATCATTTGACTGTCTTATTAGATTTATGATTGATAAGAGCAATTTCCATGTTAATATTTTTTGAAAAGCTCTAAGTAAGTTTTGTACTCCAAACCCATGGAAGCAACCCCGAAAATCACTGAAGGTTTGGACACCAATGAAAAGTTTAATAAATATCAAAGTTTATCAAAATCTGGGATGAATTTTCTGAGTAACAGCCTCTGTGAAAAGTAGTTCTGGAGAAATATGTGGGCAGCTGCTTGTTCTACTCAGACAATGAAGAATGTAGCATTTTTTCCCTGGTAGTTTGCATTTGTCATCCTGTAATGAAGATGTCTGGAAATGGCAACCCACTCCAGTGTTCTTGCCTGGAAAATCCCAGGGACGGGGGAGCCTGGTGGGCTGCCGTCTATGGGGTCGCACAGAGTTGGACACGACTGAAGCGACTTAGCAGCAGCAGCAGCAATGAAGGTGTCAGGCTGTATATTCGGCATCTGAATAAGTGGGACAGGATCCTGCTCTCTTTTGACTTTTCGCTTTACATTCTTTTTAAGATTCATATTGAGTAGAGTTCCCTGTGCTCTACAGTAGGACCTTGTTGATTATCTATTTTATTTATTTGCCATGCTGCATGGCATGCAGGATCTTAGTTCCCCAATCAAGGATCAAACCCATGTCCCTGGCAGTGGAAGCATGGAGACTTAACCATTAGACTGCCAGGGAAGTCCTGGTATCTATCTTCTATATAGTAGTGTGTGTATGTTACTCCCAAACCCCTAATGCCTTACTTAAAAAAAAAATTCCAGGATATTCTGTTGAGTTACCTCCATTAAACATTTTTTTAATGTTTAAACTTTTTATTTGCGTCTTGGCATCCTCCTTTATTCACAACTGTTCACATTTTACCCCATTTGCTTTATCATCATCTCCTCTTCCGCCTCCATCCAACTGCTGCCCTTCCTTTCCTCTGTCCGGTCTCCTCTCCTCCCCTCTCCTCCTGTTTTCTCCCTTTTCTTCCCCTTTTCTTCTTTCTTTCTCTCCCCACCCCCTGCTTCATTCATTCATTCATTATTTATTCATTTTTCGATCCAGCAGATTTTAATCTTTTGCTATTATTTATTTCAACGCTCTGATAGTCCTCGCGTCAACCAGTGACAGCCCCTTCGATCTGGCTCCTGTGTCTTTTTGATGCTTCCCAGCATCTTGCAGCATTCCTTCCTTTCGGGCACTGTATGATGTTCCAGGTTCATTTTGTACTTTTTCTGCCTCAGCCACAAAATCAGCTGGTTTTCTAAGACTTAGTCAAAGCAAGCCCTGTTCTCCTTAAGCACAGCTATTTATTTATTTATCTTCTTATATTGCAATATAGTTTTTTTATTATTTTTTAAAGGGGAAATAGCTTCTTTTATTTATTTTTTATTTTTTTTAATTTTTGTAAAATTTTTAAATTAATTTATTTTATATTGGAGGCAAATTATTTTACAATATTATATTGGTTGGTTTTGCCGTACATTGACATGCTATTTAGAAACGGGGATCTGGTGCTACTTGTACTCATTGTTACTGACGTATAGGTGTCTTCTGAACTGGGAAGCAAATATTTCCGTATCTACCCATCTATATGTATGTGTACTTTTGTGCATGGGTGTATATCCAAAAATCCAAACCATGACTTCATACTGATACCTCCATCTTAATCCAGCACCAGAAGGTTCACTCTAGTCCCCCCACTTTCCAGTTTTGCAACACTCTTCTCACTAGTCAGAGAGGCCTAGGCCCATTATCCTCCAAATATTTACTTATTGCTCAAGTCTGGAATGCACATTGAGTAACTGTAGGGTTGCCAAGTCATGTCATTGTGAAAAGCAAACCTCCTCAAATGAGTTCATATTTACATTTTAAGGTGAAATGTACACATCATGAAAGGCACAGATCTTAAGTATATTTGACAAATGCATAGACCCATAGGACCCACATTCCTGTCAAGACATAGAATATTTTCAAAACACTGGATAGGTGTGTTGTACCCTTTCCTGTTACCCCTGCACCTGGAGGCAACCTCTGTTGTGATATTTTTCACTGTAAATTCAAGTTTCCTTTACTAGAACTTCATAAAAATGGAACTGTATGATCTATAGTCTGTTGAGTCTGTCCTCTTAAACTCAGCAAAATGTCCCTGAGATGCATCATGTCACAGGTTCAGTAGTTCATTCCCTTTTGTGGCTGTGGAGTAGTCTCTTCTATGGATAGACTGCAATTCATTAGGCATTTTCCTTTTGCTGAACCTTCATTTCTAGTTTGCAGTTACTATAATGAAGCTGCAATGAACATTCTTTTACAAGTATGTTTGTGGACACATATTTTCATTTTTAAATTATTAATCACATTTATTTGTTCAATTATACAGCAAAATTGATTTGCTTTCTCTTGGTATACAGTTCTATGGTTTTTAACACATTCATTGATTTGTGTAACCACGGTCACGGTCAAGATAAAGACCAGTTCCATCACAAGTTCCCTGTGCATCCCTTTATAGTCTGTCCTATCTCACCTCACCCCTAACCTCTGTCAACCACTGACTTATTCTGCATCTCTATAGTTTCATCTTCCTGAGAATGTCATATAAACAGAGTTACACAGTAAATAATCTTTCAAGACTGGTTTCTTTCCCTCAGTGTAGTTGCTTTGAGATTCATCTGAGTTGTTGCATCAATAACTATGTAAAATTGGGTTGCATTTTGTTGTATGCATGTCTCACAGTTTATTTATTCACCTATTGAGGGACATCAGGGTTACTGATAAGTTTTGCCAATTATTAATAAAGCTGCTATAAACATTCCTGGACAAGTTATGTAGACATGAGTGTTTATTTCACTTCTCTAGAGTATTGAATTATGCTTTTAACTTGCATCCCAGGACTTCCCTGGCAGTCTAGTGGTTAAGGCTCCACAGTTCCACTGCAGGGGGCATGGTTTTGACCCCTGGTCAGGGAATTAATATCCCATATGCTGCACAGTGCAGCCCAGAAAAAAAAAAAAACTTGCATTCCACTAATGACTAAAGATGTTGAATATCTTTTCATCATTTGAATATTAAAATGTTTTGCCTATTTTAAAACTTATGTTGTTTAATTTCTTATTATTGAGCTTTGAGAATTCTTTGTATATTCTAGATACAAGTCTTTTTTCAGTTATGTGATG